>NW_020837952.1:20926900-20936880 GCF_003676395.1 Aethalodelphis obliquidens
TTAAAAAAAAAAAAAAAAAGAAATAAAGCTTCCTACTTGTTTGAAACAGAGAGGAAGGAGGAAAACACAAATGAGTAATTTGAAAAATTATCCAGTTACATGCTCATATCAACATAGCTTTTTGAAAATTTATAATATTTTCTAAAAATATTTTGAGTAATAGCAGCATAATTTAAATACATGGACTCCTTCCTATGCTTTAACTTTGAATAATGAAATACTTAGATAAGCTCTTGTACATTTTTTCCTCCTCAAAGTCTCATTAATTTGTTAACACAATACTTACTGTTTTGGTGGTAGATAATGCACTGATGAATAAGTAAAGATAGAAGAACTAAGTAAAGAGCATAGTATTTTAAGTATTTTTGATATATCTTTAGATTTATAGCTTATTAAATATCATATTTTGTATACAAAAGAGCATTTTTTGATATCTGGGTTTAACTGCCGAGAGAAAATGGTATGGCATGGACAAGAAGTATAATAAGCAAAGATAAGAAAAAAGTGCTGTTTAAATGTTTAACAGAGAAGAAAGGTTTTCAAAAAATTAATAGAAAACTCAAAAGTAAAACTTCAGTGTAATGAAATTGATGGTAAAATAGTAAAAGGAGATTGATCAGTGCCAGTTTATCAGCAGTAAGCCTGGGAGAAATGGGGTACTTCTCTAGGCACCAACAAATCCAGCAACCTGTCAAGTAGTCACTCAACAAGGCATACACTTCCTGGACAGCAGAGGGTAAAGGCAAAATCATTGCTACTTTTGGCATTTATGCCTTTCAGGGTCCAAGTAACTCTGGGCAGTTAAGTTAAATTACTGCACTTACTTTTTGATCTGCATAGCATGGAGTCTTATTTCTATTTTAACCTGCATAGTGTGGCATTTTGGATTATATAATTATTGCTTTTTTTTTAAGTTTGATACTTACAACTTAGTTCTACATCTCTAATCGTTCTTCTGGTTTAAGCAAGTATGTATATTGGCTAGTTTTATTACACATAAAAATTTGTCATAGTGAATTCTTTTTAATTTTTTCTCCTGAATTTGAATTAATGAATTTTTAATACTTCAGAAATATTCAGTTACTCTCTAAATATGACTAGGTGAATACTTGAGTTAACTGCTAAATTAGTAGATGTGGAGATTTTACTGTCAGGGTAAATTTTGTAAATTGTCTTATATTTTTCTAAGAATTTGGGCTGGACTCATGGAAATTTTTAAGAACGTCATATTTTTCTGATAAGTAAATGTATTATGTTCTTTGTTTCTCACATTTTTACCTTCTTTACAATAGATCACATATCTTAGCATAGCACAACAAGCTTGATTTTTTTTTTTACATCTTTATTGGAGTATAATTGTTTTACAGTGGTGTGTTAGTTTTTGCTTTATAACAAAGTGAATCAGTTATACATATACATATGTCCCCATATCTCCTCCCTCTTGCGTCTCCCTCCCACTGTCCCTATCCCACCCCTCCAGGTGGTCACAAAGCACAGAGCTGATCTCCCTGTGCTATGCGGCTGCTTCCCACTAGCTATCAACCTTACGTTTGGTAGTATATATATGTCCATGCCTCTCTCTCGCTTTGTACTTTTGATTAAATTTTAGTAGTTAGAGATTTCAACATTTTATCCTTTAATTGTATAAGTTTAATATGAATTACTACTTTCTTTCTACAACTTAGCACAACTGAATTCCACTATCTCCTGACATATATGCTATTATTATTTTAAATTTTAATTCTCTCTATATTTTAAACCTCTTTAGATAATACTTTACTACATATTATATTTTACTATACTTTAGATATACACTTAAAATGTTTATTATTCCTTCTTGTATCCAGAAGTTTTTATCTAGGATCATTCTTCTGATTTAAAAATACCCTGATTAGCATATTTCCCTTGGTTTGGTGAATGCTCAAAAATTTTATCCATAAATATCTTCCACCTTCCTTTTTTTTTTTTTTTTTTTTTGCGGTACGCAGGCCTCTCACTGCTGTGGCCTCTCCCGTTGCGGAGCACAGGCTCCGGACGCGCAGGCTCAGTGGCCATGGCTCATGGGCCCAGCCGCTCCGCGGCATGTGGGATCTTCCCAGACCGGGGCACGAACCCGTGTTCCCTGCATCGGCAGGCTGACTCTCAACCACTGCGCCACCAGGGAAGCCCCCACTTCCTTTTTTTGAAAGCTATGTTACTGGGCATACAGTTTCGAGATGGCAGTTCTCCTCTGCATTCAACAGCCTGAAAATACCAGTCTACTGTCTTTGGGCTTGCATTGTTTTTGTTAAATCAGTTGTGAATTAAATTATGATTTCTTTGAAAGTACTCACTGACTTAGTGGTAAATAATACACTGTATACTATTAAGGTTTTCTCATCCTTTTTTTTTAAACAGTAGTTCTATGATGTGTCTATGTGTTGTTTTGTTTTACTTTCTTTCTTTTTATGAATCTGATTTGTTTTTTTTAGAACTTCTTAAATCTGTGGCTTAACGATCTTAAAATTTTAGAAAATTTTCAGTTACTTTCTCTTTCAATATGTCTTCTGCACCATTCACTTGCTTCTCTTCCTCTGGGTGCCTATTTCACACATATTGACATTCTCACCATATGCCCTGTCTTTCATTCTCTCTTCTGTGTTTATTATCATTCCTCCCCTTTCCCTCCTTTTATTATCTTCCCAGGCTCTTTTCTCAATATTTTCTTGTGACCTACTTTATAGTTTAACTATTTTCTTTCCAGCTGTAGCTAATCTGCTATTAAACCCATCCAATGACTTCTTACTTTCAGTCATTTTATTTATCAGTTCTAAAATCATAATGTGGTACTTATTAAAAATTTCAACTTCTCTGCCAAAATTTTCAATCTTGTATTTTATTTTCTTGACTGTTTCAAGCCCAGTTATTTTTAAAGTTTGTGCTGATTACTCCATTATCTGTACTTTTTGGTAAATTTGTTTCTAGTATGTATTTTTTCCCTTGGTTTTCTATCAAACTGGCTTTTCTTATCATGTGCCTGTTTATGTTTTACTGTTTCAGACATTATATAAGAACATTTGGTAAATTATTTGAGGCTTAGGATAATATTTTCTTTCAGAGAAATGATTCATGTTTATTTCCACTGGTATCTGTGGCTACCAGCAATCTCAGGTTACCCTGATCCAGTTTCACAGATTGAGATGATGTACAAGCCAGTCTATCACAGGCTTATCCCTACTCTCAAGGTGTATCCTTTCTTGATTCTAACCCAAAGCCTTGGACTTTTCTGTACCAGTATCCAGACTCCTTTCTGGATGGGTCTCTATCTACTACTTTTGTCTTCTTAGCCTATAGGTAAATCAGTAGCTCTGGTCCTCTTATGGTAAGGAAGATGCCTCTAGGGTGAATCATGGCTATAAAATGCCAGGCTGATCTCTCTGAAATTCTCTCTTTTCCTGGATATTTACTTTGCACTTTTTAACTGCCTTTTTGGTGCTCTTCTCTGATACCTACAAGTGGAATCATAAAGCATTTTGTTAAACTTTTATAATTGTTTTCAGTGGGTAGCTTGGTCAGAATTACATAGTTTACCAATGCTAAAAGTAGATTTCTCCCATAAATATGGGTGGGAGAGAAGGTATTGTTTTGTTTTAGGAAATGCAACTGAAATTCCATAGACATGAATTAAGGCCTAGAGTGTTCTTCCTCCCTTCCTTTCTTCCTTCCTTCCTTCCTTCGTTCCTCCCTCCCTCCCTCCTTCCCCCTTTCTTTCTTTCTTCCTTCCTTTCTTTCTTTTCTTTTCCTTTCTTTCTTTCTTTCCCTATCTTTCTTCCTTTTTCTTCCTTATAGCTCTTTTCTAGAAGAGATTGAATGTTTGTTCTGGGAAATTCTTGGTTTGACCCGTTTTCTAATTTACTGCTCTTGCAACCAGTTGAGATTTTTTTTTTTTCTTATGCACTGTAGACACTTTTTAGCTGCCAATATTTATTCATCCTTCCTAAGGAAATCTCAGTTTCTTCTTGTGGAATTAACTCTCTTTTATTGAGTATAGTCTAGCTAGATTAACAGAGTGATTATTTTTAATTCTTGGACTGTCCCTCATATAATTTCCCTTCTTATAGCTGGGAAATTTCTTGACTTTACTGGTCATGGGGAAGACAGTGCCTATTCATCTTGCCTCCCTCTTTAAAATATAAAAATGCCAGAAACTCACTTTAGGCAGGAGTATCAGAATACAGCCCTTGAATTCTGACTCATGATCTCGTGAAACCAGGAACCAGAAACCAGGAACATTTTCATGGTGTACAAAGAGTTATGTAGGTGGCATCCCATTTCTAGAGTAGTCATGGCAATGATGAGATTGACAGTGTGAGTCTTAATTGTAGCATCAGTAGTGCAAGCTAGTGTGTCTAGGGGTTATCAGTGGCAGTAGCAGGGTACTCCCTGGACTAGTTTTTTTTTTTGTTTTTTTTTTAACATCTGTATTGGAGTATAATTGCTTTACAATAGTGTGTTAGTTTCTGCTGTGTAACAAAGTGACTCAGCTATACATAAACATATATCCCATATCTCCTCCCTCTTGTGTCTCCCTCCCACCCTCCCTATCCCACCCCTTTAGGTAGACAAAAAGCACTGAGCTGATCTCCCTGTGCTATGTGGCTGCTCCCCACTAGCTATCTATTTTACATTTGGTAGTGTTTATATGTCCATGCCACTTTCTCACTTAGTCCCAGCTTACCCTTCCCACTCCCCGTGTCCTACAGGCCATTCTCTATGTCTGCATCTTTATCCCTACCTGGACTAGTTTTAAAGTGCAATTTTAGCTGTAATTCTGGTTGCATGGCACCTGAAACTGCTTCCCTAGCCCTCCCAATTTTCTGAAGATTACCAGAAATGCCTTACACGTCAATAAATCTCTCTTTTGCTTAAATCAATCACTGATAATTTATTTTCCTTGAAATTAAATCATTTACTGAACAAAATGAATATCCCAAATCTTTTCTCTATCATCTTTGAAACCTGAATGAGTACTTGAAGATTTTTGTAATATTCCATTTTTTTCTCTTAGCATCCCAGCAGTTCCAGGTGATAAGAATGTGATCTAAGCTTACACAAATAAACACACTTTCTTCTTGACTGTTGATACAAAAATGAAATACCAGGTTCATTAATACCAGTGGCAGTACTTAACTAGAGTATTTCTGTTAAAATACTTATCTATTTTCTAGCTCTTCAGAGATCCTCCAGGTCTGTTCATTTTTAAAACAGGTTCTCTAGTTTTCTTATCAACACTTTGCATTCACTTTATTTTCTATTAAATTCACATTTGTTTAAATTTGCCCAGGATGGTTTCTCTGGCTGCAAACAATGACCCTAATTGATTATTACTATGGATTGAATTGAGTCCCCCAAAATTCACATGTTTAAGTCCTCATCCCCCGTACCTCAGAATGTGACTGTATTTGTAGATAGAGCCTTTAAAGAGGTAATTATGTTAAAATGAGGCAACATGGTGGACCTTAAATTCAATCTGATGGTGTCCTTATAAGAAGAGGAAATCTGGACACACAGTGAGACATCAGAAATTCTTACGCAAAAAGTAAAGGCCATGTAAAGACACAGCAAGAAGCTGGCCATCTCCAAGTCAAGGAGAAAGACCGGATAAACCAAACCTGCAGACACCTTGATCTTGGACTTCTAGCCTCCTGAACTGTAATAAAATAAGTTTCTATTGTTTAAGCTATCCAGTCTGTGGGGTTTGTTATGGAAGCTCTAGCATACTAATATATTTATAATAGGAATATGTGTAACAGAATATAAGAATGTTTTAATATCCTTATCGAGGCAACTTGGCATATTTCAGTTGAGGTCAGAAGGATAGATTTGACTAAGTCTCTGACAGGTAGAAAATTCAGATTAGAATAATTCCAAATTGATGAATGAGATGTATTGGTAAGAATTATAGTAGAAATACTCTCAAAGTTTCGTCTGCATGACCTGTTAGAAGAGAAAAAAAAATAAAGTCTGGGAGAAGGATATAGGAGTAACACAATTGGTAAAAATAAACTTAAAAGAAGCAAAGAAAGAAAAAGGGCAAAACTTAGCTTTAATGAAGGCCTGTATAGTAAACTCAGAAGGAGAAAAGGACAGAGGTGTGAATGCTGCATTCCACTTTTGGGGCATGATCTGGAAGTGTCATAAATTGTCTCTGCTTACTTCCCATTGGGCAGAATTTTATAGACCTCAGAGAGGTGGCCACATGCTGAACTAATCCTCAGGGATGTCTATTATTAAAAAAGAGAAGAATGGGGCTTCCCTGGTGGCGTAGTGGTTGAGAGTCCGCCTGCCGATGCAGGGGACACGGGTTCGTGCCCCGGTCTGGGAAGATCCCACATGCCGCGGAGCGGCTGGGCCCGTGAGCCATGGCCGCTGAGACTGCGCGTCTGGAGCCTGTGCTCCGCAACGGGAGAGGCCACATCAGTGAGAGGCCCGCGTACTGCAAAAAAAAAAAAAAGAGAAGAATGGTTTTTGTGCACAATCAGCAGTCTCTACTACACATAGAAATCACTTGTTATTCAACATATTTTTGGTTCTGACTCAGAACATGAAGAAAATACTACCAAGGTTTTTTGAAAATAAAAAGCAAA
Organism: Aethalodelphis obliquidens; assembly: GCF_003676395.1. NCBI lineage: Eukaryota > Metazoa > Chordata > Mammalia > Artiodactyla > Delphinidae > Aethalodelphis > Aethalodelphis obliquidens. Next base: position 20,933,527 of record NW_020837952.1, read on the forward strand.
GAAAACTCATACTCAATGCATTCAGGTAAAAAATACAAAGAACTCCAGGATTAGACAGCTACTTTAGTTAACAAATAAAATAGGCATTTTACAGAATTTGTGTGTAGGAAGCAAATTACAATATATAAATTGCTTGGTTTAAAATTCAGTATATAAAATGAACTTAGCCACACTAAGGACCCTATAAGCATGACGGTGATATTCCAGTACAATGGAAATGGGGAAAGATGCCAACTGATGAAAAGTACAAAAAGAGTTGGAAGAGCCAAGGACATTAGTCACTAAAACTATTTCCTTAGTAATATTGGATAATGATCACCACCAAATCTCCAATGAGAATGAACTGGAAGGGGGTATCAGAATTTCAATGAACAATTCTTTTAAAATGCTTTTAATTTCAGGTTTGATAAATCCTTTTGTCATTTTCATTAAGTCTAAGATTTTAATGCCCTCATTTAAGAATCTCAGTAGGATGAATCCTTTGTTGCTTATAATCAAAATTATGTTATTCTAAGTGGGCAAGAATAGTCAAACTTCCTTACAGAATTATCTGTACAGGCTCATTTCCCCTAAGCTATATATTGGATCATTTGTTTGAATCCAACAACTATGTGGTGATTAATAATGAAATATTCCATTTAATTTAATAAAAAATCTTATTAAAAACACTATCATATTATACACCATCAAAGATTAATATGGAATGGTTTAATATCTAACATATGTATACATTGCATATTAATTTTATAAAATGTAAATTAGAATGTATGCATTTATATGAGATTCAGTCTCTTTAGTGGGTAATAATATTACGGAGGCAATAAAACTTGTCACAGCTGTGTGAACCTCAGGGGGGGTCTTGTGTCACTAAATAATATAGGAGGCTTATCCAGAGAGGTAGATTCTCAAAGACATCAGGATCTAATCACTTTCTCTGCAACAATAAGTGTTTGAGAATTTGAATGCTGTCTTATTACTAGATATTTAAAATATAGCTCTCTAACCAATTTGGCCATGCACCATATATATGTTCACTGGGATTTTTATTATTATGAGAAATGAACACTCACGAAATGGTGTTATATCATCACCAGTGGATTGACTGTGCTTTGTATGTCTTGAAAATTTAATTGAATTTGTTGATTTATTTCTAACAGTACACTAGGAATCTTCTTTCTATAAGTTTCTTTTTTCTCTAAGCAGTGTGAAATGGGAATCTTAAAGATTTAACATGCCCTAAACTTGTGCAGATTATATATGTCTTAAATAAATGGTGAAAATTTAAAAGTCTGATTATATAGATTAAAAAAATTAGTAGGTTTAAGATCACATCAGGGGACAATAGACTTTGCTCTTCCCTAGTGACAATTAATGTATCTAAAATATTATCCTAGGTTACATAGTAGTAACATTCTATTTTTAGCAACTCCCAAACTATCAATGTATTTGATGCATGTATCCCTGAACTCTAAGGATCTTCTCAGTACACGTCTCCTCAGACAACCAACATTTTGTTTTTTACTCTTCAAATAGCTCCTTCCTCATTTGATAAATCTCTGAAGTTCTACAAACAACATCATTCCGTTTCCCCTTTCAAAAGTTCAATAAATTCTAGCGTGTCATTTTAAAGATGGTTACAAAAAAAAAATAGCCATATTTTCTTTCTTCCTCTTTGCAAAACTGTCAAAGTATTAATTTTTTATGCCACTATTGTGTAGATGGAAGTTAGACAGTAACAAAAAATATAGGGGCTAGTATATAATCTTTTCACAATAGAAATAGTAATTGCATTTCTAATCGCCATTGTCCAGGGTCATGTTTGCTGAAGTGGTCAAGAGATTAGAAAAGTCTTTGAACATGGTGCAATTTGAGATCATCTCTTTAATCTAATCAATAGGCAAAGAAAAAAAAGAGACTCTGGCAAAAGAAAATTTTGGACTTAATTTAGTTTTAGTTCCCCATACCTGACAGTCATTTCACTTGTGAGATAGGAAACATGGTATGGTTTATGTTAAGCTGTTTGATATGTACATCTCAATGGCTTCCCAACGCTCTTTTCTTAGGAGTAAACTCCTGCACTAGGCATACAAAGACCTGAAAAGTTTAGCCTCAGCCTACTTCCTGGGAGACTTCAGATGCCAAGTCTCCTCCACTTTTCTACTTTTTCCCACTATGATATTTCTCTAATTCCTCATGTTCTCCATGTTTCCTACCACAACATAAACTTTACAGATGCTTTCCATTCTACTCTAAATATCTTTTACTCCCTTAACCTCAGCTCTCACTTTATGTGTCACTTTCTCAGGGACGCCTTCAATAACCAAGAACAAGTCAAATCCTTATATTATAGACAATGCCATAGTTACATCTTTAAATTTTATGTATGCCTGTTTTATTCATGTTTGTTTCTCTCATTATCATCTTCCCGTGGTCTAGAATACTATCTAGTAATATGTAGGAAGTTACTTAGTATTTTGAAAGAATTATTAGCACATATGATGTCTATCTATACATCAAGATTGACAAAGATAATAGATGATCCAGGCATATAAAGCTGGGATGGGCCAAGTGGGATTATGATCTGCAACAACAAAAAAACCTTTATTCTCCTCTACCCATATTGCTTGTCCAAGCTCAATCTATTGTGAGGCTAGTTCTCTCTCATGATTTAGATGTATTTTTGAGCAGACTGAATTTTCTGGACACTCAGATAACAAAATCTCTTCTAATCACACCAAGCAACAAAAGCAGTCTCATTTGAGAAAGTTATCTAGTTATGTATAATAATCAAAGTCTAAATTTCACTTAAAACTTCTCTCCTTTAACTATGGCATGAGTTAGTGGGGATCCTGGGGTGAAATCATTTCCTTTGTCCTCAATCCAACTGTTATCCTTACAAAGTATGTTACACTGTTATTAACTATTTTAGGAAGAAAACAATTAAAGATCTTTATGTTGATTGTAAGTTTGTCAGATTGAAGTGCCTTCAAAAGAATTCTGCAGTGTTTAAATTTTTTGTAAATTTCAGCCTTCAGGCTAAAACCAGGAAAATCTTTTGTCACTTTCAATTCCAGCCTACAGCAATAATTCATATAATTTTGAAACTTCTGCATATTTCTCTATCCATAATCTTATCTTTCAAAGTGAGAACTCAGCAAAAATAGGTCCTATTTTCAGGAGCATCTGTAATGATTATGGCAAGGCTTTGATTGAGTCATATAGCTAAAACCCACGTAAGCTTGGCACTGAATAAACTCCTATCTGTCTATTCTTTCTGAGAGTGGAGTTTCCTGTTTCACACACACACACACACACACACACACACACACACACACACACACACACACACACACA
>NW_020837952.1:20936890-20944412 GCF_003676395.1 Aethalodelphis obliquidens
ACACACACACACACACACACACACACACACACACACACACACACACAAAAGCAAAAGCACTTCCCAAAGCTCAACTTAGGACTTAAGGTTCCATATTTAAATTCTGATATGTTAATAAACTTTACTAGAGAAAATGTCATATACTAGTCCCATTTCATTATAAAAATGTCATATACTAGTCCCATTTCATTATAAAAATGTAAAAGAGTTCAATGAGAACTCTTTTAGTTCTCTAAAAGAGAACTCATTTAGGACCTTATCTCTCTCTCTCAAATAGTTGATAACTGTCATGCCAGTAAAAGAGACTCTTACTAAGCATTTCAAGATAAGTCTTTGGCAACAATGACTGCAGAAGTGGAAATAAATGAGTCCTGGGAAAGGACGTCTCCTTTTATAAAATATCAGATGTGTATCTACACACAGGTGGGAAAACTGTGATGCTTAGCACACAGGTTACACATTATACATTTTACACATTAGACATTTTGCTAAATAAAGAAAAATTTCTCCACTTTAAGGGTACCGTTGGCCTTTGCAGTTTCTCCAATGAACACACAAATTATTTTTTATGCCATCACTTGACATAAAAGGAAATACTAGGAGCCACTAGTACTTACTTTAACGAGCCATTACTTTAAAATATATGAAGTTATATCAGAAGATCTTTAGGAAAAAATATCATTTCACAGGAAATAAAAATAATATTAACAACTACTATAAATTATTTAGAGAAAGACAATCCAGTAGAAAAAAATAAATGCTACATGACTGAAGAGATTCCTCACATAAAATGATATCCAAAATAGCCAATAATCATGAAAAAGAGTTCCACCCTATAAGTCACTGGAGACACCAGGAAATACAAACCGAAACAGTTAAAACTAAAGAGATTGCCAGTAGCAAGTTGTAATTAAAATGTAAATCAACTGGAACTGTTAACAGTCATACACTGATGCTAGGAGTTTAAAAATAAAATCTTTTTGAGGCTTCCGGGAAGACGGCGGAAGAGTAAGACGCGGAGATCACCTTCCTCCCCACAGATACACCAGAAATACATCTACACGTGGAACAACTCCTACAGAACACCTACTGAACGCTGGCAGAGACCTCAGACCTCTCAAAAGGCAAGAAACTCCCCACGTACCTGGGTAGGGCAAAAAAAAAGGAAAAACAGAGACAAAAAAATAGGGCCGGGACCTGCACCAGTGGGAGGGAGCCGTGAAGGAGGACAAGTTTCCACACACTAGGAGCCCCGTCACTGGCGGAGACTGCCGGTGGCTGAGGAGGGAAGCTTCGGAGCCGCGGAGGAGAGCACAGCAACAGGGGTGCGGAAGGCAAAGCGGAGAGATTCCCGCACAGAGGATCGGCGCCGACTGGTACTCACCATCCCGAGAGGCTCATCTGCTCAACCGCCAGGGCGGGCGGGGCTGGGAGCTGAGGCTCGGCTTCAGTCGGAGCGCAGGGAGAGCACTGGGGCTGGCGGCGTGAACACAGCCTGCAGGGGGTTAGTGCGCCACAGCTAGCCGGGAGGGAGTCCGGGGAAAAGTCTGGAGCTGCCGAAGAGGCAAGAGACTTTTTCTTCTCTCTGTTTCCTGCTGCTCGAGGAGAGGGGATTAAGCGCTCTGCTTAAAGGAGCTCCAGAGACGGGAGCAAGCCGTGGCTAAAAGCGCGGACCCCAGAGATGGGCATGAGACGCTAAGGCCGCTGCTGCCGCCACCAAGAAGCCTGTGTGCGAGCACAGGTCACTATCCACACCCCCCTTCCGGGGAGCCTGTGCAGCCCGCCACTGCCAGGGTCCCGGGATCCAGGGACAACTTCCCCGGGAGAACTCACGGCGCGCCTCAGACTGGTGCAACGTCACGCCTGCTTCTGCCAGCGCAGGCTCGCCCCGCACTCCGTGCCCCTCCCTCCCCCGCGGCCTGAGTGAGCCAGAGACCCGGAAGCAGCTGCGCCTTTAACCTTGTCCTGTCTGAGCGAAGAACAGACGCCCTCAGGCAACCTAAACGCAGAGACGGGGCCAAATCCAAAGCTAAGCCCCCGGAGCTGTGAGAACAAACAAGAGAAAGGGAAATCTCTCCCAGCAGCCTCAGAAGCATCGGATTAAAGCTCCACAATCAACTTGATGTGCCCTGCATCTGTGGAATACCTGAATACACAACGAATCATCCCAAATTGAGGAGGTGGACTTTGAGAGCAAGATTTATTTTTTCCCCTTTTCCTCTTTTTGTGAGTGTATGCTTCTGTGTGAGATTTTGTCTGTATAGCTTTGCTTCCACCATTTGTCCTAGGGTTCTATCCGTCCGTTTTTTTTTTTTTTTTCTTAATAATTATTTTTTTATTTTAATAAATTTATTTTATTTTATCTTACTGTTTTATTTTACTTTATCTTTTTTCCTTCCTTCCCTCCTTCCTTCCTTCCTTCCTCCCTCCCTCCTTTCTTTTCTTTCTTTCTTTCTTTCCTTCTACTTCTACTAATTCTTTCTTTCTACTTTTTCTCCCTTTTATTCTGAGCCGTGTAGATGAAAGGCTCTTGGGGCTGTAGCCAGGAGTCAGTGCTGTGCCTCTGAGGTGGGAGAGCCAACTTCAGGACACTGGTCCACAAGAGACCTCCCAGCTCCACATAATATCAATTGGCGAAAATCTCCCAGAGATCTCCATCTCAACACCAGCACCCAGCATCACTCAACGACCAGCAAGCTACAGTGCTGGACACACTATGCCAAACAACTAGCAAGACAGGAACACAACCCCACCCATTAGCAGAGAGGCTGCCTAAAATCATAATAAGTCCACAGACACCCCAAAACACACCAAAAGACGTGGACTTGCCCACCAGAAAGACAAGATCCAGCCTCATCCACCAGAACACAGGCACTAGTGCCCTCCACCAGGAAGCCCACACAACCCACTGAAGCAACCTTAGCCACTGGGGACAAACACCAAAAACAATGGGAACTACGAACCTGCAGCCTGCAAAAAGGAGACCCCAAGCACAGTAAGATAAGCAAAATGAGAAGACAGAAAAACAACGAGCAATTGAAAGAGCAAGATAAAAACCCACCAGACCTAACAAATGAAGAGGAAATAGGCAGTCTACCTGAAAAAGAATTCAGAATAATGATAGTAAAGATGATCCAAAATCTTGGAAATAGAATAGACAAAATGCAAGAAACATTTAAAAAGGACATAGAAAAACTAAAGATGAAACAAGCAATGATGAACAACACAATAAATGAAATGAAAAATACTCTAGATGGGATCAATAGCAGAATAACTGAGGCAGAACAGATAAGTGACATGGAAGATAAAATAGTGGAAATAACTACTGCAGAGCAGAATAAAGAAAAAAGAATGAAAAGAACTGAGGACAGTCTCAGAGACCTCTGGGACAACACTAAATGCAACAACATTCGAATTATAGGGGTCTCAGAAGAAGAAGAGAAAAAGAAAGGGACTGAGAAAATATTTGAAGAGATTATAGTTGAAAACTTCCCTAATATGGGAATGGAAATAGTTAATCAATTCCAGGAAGCACAGAAAGTACCATACAGGATAAATCCAAGGAGAAATATGCCAAGACACATATTAATCAAACTGTCAAAAATTAAATACAAAGAAAACATATTAAAAACAGCAAGGGGAAAACAACAAATAACACACAAGGGAATCCCCATAAGGTTAACAGCTGATCTTTCAGCAGAAACTCTGCAAGCCAGAAGGAACTGGCAGGCCATATTTAAAGTGATGAAGGAGAAGAACCTGCAACCAAGATTACTCTACCCAGCAAGGATCTCATTCAGATTTGTTGGGTAAATTAAAACCTTTACAGACAAGCAAAAGCTGAGAGAGTTCAGCACCACCAAACCAGCTTTACAACAAATACTAAAGGAACTTCTCTAGGCAAGAGACACAAGAGAAGGAAAAGACCTACAATAACGAAGCCAAAACAATTAAGAACATGGGAGTAGGAACATACATATCAATAATTACCTTAAATGTAAATGGACTAAATGCTCCCACCAAAAGACACAGATTGGCTGAATGGATACAAAAACAAGACCCATATGTATGCTGTCTACAAGAGACCCACTTCAGACCTTGAGACACATACAGACTGAAAGTAAGGGGATGGAGAAAGATATTCCACGCAAATGGAAGCCAAAAGAAAGCTGGAATAGCAATTCTCATGTCAGACAAAATAGACTTTAAAATAAAGACTATTAGAAGAGACAAAGAAGGACACTACATAATGCTCAAGGGATCGATCCAAGAAGAAGATATAACAATTGTAAATATTTATGCACCCAACATAGGAGCACCTCAATACATAAGGCAAATACTAACAGCCATAAAATGGGAAATCAACAGTAACACATTCATAGTAGGGGACTTTAACATCCCACTTTCATCAATGGACAGATCATCCAAAATGAAAATAAAAAAGGAAACAGAAGCTTCAAATGATACATTAAACAAGATGGACTTAATTGATATTTATAGGACATTCCATCCAAAAACAACAGAATACGCATTTTTCTCAAGTGTTCATGGAACATTCTCAGGGATAGATCTTATCTTGGGTCACAAATCAAGCCTTGGTAAAGTTAAGAAAATTGAAATTGTATCAAGTATCTTTTCCGACCACAACGCTTTGAGACTAGATATCGATTACAGGAAAAGATCTGTAAAAAATACAAACACATGGAAGCTAAACAATACACTACTTAATAACGAAGTGATCACTGAAGAAATCAAAGAGAAAGTAAAAAAATACCTGGAAACAAATTACAATGGACACACGGCCCAAAACCTATGGGATGCAGCAAAAGCAATTCTAAGAGGGAAGTTTATAGCAATACAATCCTACCTTAAGAAACAGGAAACATCTCGAATAAACAACCTAACCTTGCACCTAAAGCAATTAGAGAAAGAAGAATAGAAAAACCCCAAAGTTAGCAGAAGGAAAGAAATCATAAAAATCAGATCAGAAATAAATGAAAAAGAAATGAAGGAAACGATAGCAAAGATCAATAAAACTAGAAGCTGGTTCTTTGAGAAGATAATTGATAAACCATTAGCCAGGCTCATCAAGAAAAAAAGGGAGAAGACTGAAATCAATAGAAGTAGAAATGAAAAAGGAGACGTAACAACTGACACTGCAGAAATACAAAAGATCATGAGAGATTACTACAAGCAACTCTATGCCAATAAAATGGACAATCTGGAAGAAATGGATAAATTCTTAGAAATGCACAAGCTGCCAAGACTGAATCAGGAAGAAATAGAAAGTATGAACAGACCAATCACAAGCACTGAAATTGAAACTGTGATTAAAAATCTTCCAATAAACAAAAGCCCAGGACCAGATGGCTTCACAGGCGAATTCTATCAAACATTTAGAGAAGAGCTAACACCTATCCTTCTCAAACTCTTCCAAAATATAGCAGAGGGAGGAACACTCCCAAACTCATTCTACGAGGCCACCATCACCTTGATACGAAAACCAGACAAGGATGTCACAAAGAAAGAACACTACAGGCCAATATCACTGATAAACATAGATGCAAAAATCCTCAACAAAATACTAGAAAACAGAATCCAGCAGCACATTAAAAGGATCATACACCATGATCAAGTGGGGTTTATTCCAGGAATGCAAGGATTCTTCAATATATGCAAATCAATCAATGTGATAAACCATATTAACAAATTGAAGGAGAAAAACCATATGATCATCTCAATAGATGAAGAGAAAGCTTTCAACAAAATTCAACACCCATTTATGATAAAAACCCTGCAGAAAGTAGGCACAGAGGGAACTTTCCTCAACATAATAAAGGCCATATATGACAAACCCACAGCCATCATCGTCCTCAATGGTGAAAAACTGAAAGCATTTCCACTAAGATCAGGAACAAGACAAGGTTGCCCACTATCACCACTCTTATTCAACATAGTTTTGGAAGTTTTAGCCACAGCAATCAGAGAAGAAAAGGAAATAAAAGGAATCCAAATTGGAAAAGAAGAAGTAAACTGTCACTGTTTGCAGATGACATGATCCTATACATAGAGAACCCTAAAGATGCTACCAGAAAACTACTAGAGCTAATCAATGAATTTGGTAAAGTTGCAGGATACAAAATTAATGCACAGAAATCTCTGGCATTCCTATACACTAATGATGAAAAAGCTGAAAGTGAAATCAAGAAAACACCCCCATTTACCATTGCAACAAAAAGAATAAAATACCTAGGAATAAACCTACCTAAGGAGACAAAAAACCTGTATGCAGAAAATTATAAGACACTGATGAAAGAAATTAAAAATGATACAAGTAGGTGGAGAGATGTACCATGCTCTTGGATTGGAAGAATCAACATTGTGAAAATGACTCTACTACCTAAAGCAATCTACAGATTCAATGCAATTCCTATCAAGCTACCAATGGCATTTTTCACAGAACTAGAACAAAAAATTTCACAATTTGTATGGAAACACAAAAGACCCCGAATAGCCAAATCAATCTTGAGAACGAAAAACAGAGCTGGAGTAATCAGGCTCCCTGACTTCAGAGTATACTACAAAGCTACAGTAATCAAGACAGTATGGTACTGGCACAAAAACAGAAATATAGATCAATGGAACAGGATAGAAAGCCCAGAGATAAACCCATGCACATATGGTCACCTTATCTTTGATAAGGGAGGCAGGAATGTACAGTGGAGAAAGGACAGCCTCTTCAATAAGTGGTGCTGGGAAAACTGGACAGGTACATGTAATAGTATGAGATAGATTACTCCCTAACACCATACACAAAAATAAGCTCAAAATGGATTAAAGACCGAAACGTAAGGACAGAAACTATCAAATCTTAGAGGAAAACATAGGCGGAACACTCTATGACATAAATTACAGCAAGATCCTTTTTTACCCACTTCCTAGAGAAATGGAAATAAAAACAAAAATAAACAAATGGGACCTAATGAAACTTCAAAGCTTTTGCACAGCAAAGGAAACCATAAACAAGACCAAAAGACAACCCTCAGAATGGGAGAAAATATTTGCAAATGAAGCAACTGACAAAGGATTAATCTCCAAAATTTATAAGCAGCTCATGCAGCTCAATAACAAAAAAACAAACAACCCAATCCAAAAATGGGCAGAAGACCTAAATAGACATTTCTCCAAAGAAGATATACAGACTGCCAACAAACACATGAAAGGATGCTCAACATCATTAATCATTAGAGAAATGCAAATCAAAACTACAATGAGATATCATCTCTCATCAGTCAGAATGGCCATCATCAAATATCTAGAAACAATAAATGCTGGAGAGGGTATGGAGAAAAGGGAACGCTCTTGCACTGCTGGTGGGAATGTGAATTGGTACAGCCACTATGGAGAACAGTATGGAGGTTCCTTAAAAAACTACAAAAAGGGGCTTCCCCGGTGACGGGAGAGGCCACAGCAATGAGAGGCTCGCGTACCGCAAAAAAAAAAAAAAAAAAAAAAAAAAAAC
>NW_020837952.1:20944512-21074117 GCF_003676395.1 Aethalodelphis obliquidens
CAAAAAAAAAAAAAAAAAAAAAAAAAAAAAAAACTACAAAAAGAACTACCATGTGACCCAGCAATCCCACTACCGGGCATATACCCTGAGAAAACCATAATTCAAAAAGGGTCATGTACCAAAATGTTCATTGCAATTCTATTTACAATAGCCCGGAGATGGAAACAACCTAAGTGTCCATCATTGGATTAATGGATAAAGAAGATGTAGTACATATATACAATGGAATATTACTCAGCCATAAAAAGAAACGAAATTGAGCTATTTGTAATGAGGTGGATAGACCTAGAGTCTGTCATACAGAGTGAAGTTAGAAAGAGAAAGACAAATACCGTATGCTAACACATATATATGGAATTAAAAAAAAAAATGTCATGAAGAACCTACGGGTAAGACAGGAATAAAGACACAGACCTACTAGGGAATGGACTTGAGGATATGGGGAGGGGGAAGGGTAAACTGTGACAAAGCGAGAGAGAGGCATGGACATATATACACTACCAAACGTAAGGTAGATATCTAGTGCGAAGCAGCTGCATAGCACAGGGAGATCAGCCCGGTGCTTTGTGACCGCCTGGAGGGGTGGGATAGGGAGGATGAGAGGTAGGTAGACGCAAGAGGGAAGAGATATGGGAACATATGTGTATGTATAACTGATTCACTTTGTTGTGAAGCAGAAACTAACACACCATTGTATTGCAATTATACTCCAATAAAGATGTAAAAAATATATATATATATAATCTTTTATCTATTAAATTTGAGCATACACATACCCTCTGAAATATACATAACAAATATATGCATACTTGCACCAAAGCACAAGAATGTACAAGAATTCCCATGAAATTATTGTTTTGAATAGCCTCAAATTAGAAACAACCTGCATGTCTATTTTAGTTTGTTCATGTTGCCATAGCAAAATGACACAGAGTGGGTTGCCTAAACAATGGAAATTTATTTTCTCAGAGTTCTTGAGGCTGGATAGTTCAGGATCAATGTACTGGCAGGGTTTGGCTTCTGGTGAGACTTCTCTTCCTGGCTTGCAGATGGCTCTTTTCTTGTTGTGCCCTCACTTGGCAGAGAGAGTGAGAGACAGAGACAGAGATCTCTTCCTCTTAGAAGGCAACAGTCCTATCAGATTAGGGTGCTACCCTTAATGACTTCATGTAACCTTAATTACCTCTTACAGATCCTACCTTCAGAAACAGTCACAGTGAAGGGTTAGAGCTTCAATATATGATGGAAGCAGGACATCCTTCAGTCTCTATATGTCCATCAAAAAGAAGTATATAAATCTTTATATAGTCATTCAAATGATTAATATGCATCAACAAAAATGAACAAATTGCTGCTACATACAGCAACTTGGACTCATTCCACAAATAAATACAAGCCAGTAAAAAGGTAGTGAGAGAAAAAGAAACAAAGTAGATGGTATAGTTCCATGTTTACGAAAGGCAAAGATACTTAATCTAATACATGGTGTGAGCAGTCAGAAAAGTGATTACCTTGAGTAGGACAGAAGGACAGATATTGGAAAGGGGAATTTTAGGGAGCTACTGGTAATGTTCCATTTCTAACTTTTGTGGTGATTACACAGTTGTGTTCATTTGTGATAATCAGGCTGTACACATCTGATTTGTGGACTTTTTTGTTTGTATATTCCTTCAAGAAAAAAAGTTTTTTAAATGTTTTAAAAGGCCTTTAATGGCCTCTTCATAGGCTTTACTTTTCATCTACTCTAAGACATGAAATAGTTTACAGACCATTATCTATGACTTGAAAATTTAGCAAATCCTCTTCATTAATGTGTGATTCCTGGTTCCATTTATTTTACAATTCAATAAAGAGGTCTGTTTTGTCCTTCAAGATAAAGTATATGCCTTAGGAAAAAAATACAAAATTTTCAAACCTATTTTTTATGACAAAAAAAAATTATAATAGAATAAATTTAACATATCTTTTACTTTATTTTTCCTCATTACTTCATGGGAAACGGAGAAAAGCATGCTGACATTTATGTTAAATTATTTCTGATAATGAAAATTAAGCTAACATGTATGTAGCAATTAACATATGTCTTTGACATTGTCCATATTAATATAATCATGAGGTAAATTAAGACAGTTACCTGTTATAATAATTATTGGTTACTTTAAAATATTCTAATTAAACACACACACTAACTTAGCTCCCACTAGGCTGTGATACTTAAGATTTTATATTATGTCTTCTACTAACCTTTCAGATTACTGAAATGTTTTTAGAGTAAAATGATATTTTAATAGTCTGAGTTAGCAAAATAATGCATACTTTCTCAGCACAATTTCAACATAACATAAAAGGGATGGAATAAATAATATAAACATTTTATCCAAATCACACATTCTTTAATGGTCATCCTTGGTTCCGTATTTTAAGCTGATTTTTCCTTTCTGGTCCTATAACCTTTCTTCTGCTATAACATTCATTCCTGTGATGCCCTCTACCCATAATTGCTTTCACATGTTTGGTTGAACACTGATTGAATTTTATCTTCCCTTTTAGAATGGCCTCATTTCTCTGATAATCTCTGGGCTAAAAAAATCTTTCTAAGCATCTGGCATATTTGTGTTGATGTTGAATTCTGCATTAGTGAAGGCACTGCAGATCAAGATGCTATAAACACAAGGTGAAGCTTTTTAAAGTGAAGTCATGAATTGATAGAAAGGCAAAAGAAAAAATAATGTTCACAGCAAAAACTGAACTCCATATCTCTCTTAATTTAATATGCCCTGTGCTCTAAAGTGGAAATTTAACAGCACCCCTTATTATTCTTTATGTATAGAATGGGCACCTGATTTGTGGATGCTTGATTATATTCGTAAAGAAAGACCCTGTATTTTTTTCCATAACATTCTTTTACTTTGAAACATCACAGAGTTACCCTTAAATATGTCTGAATGTAACATAAAACCAAAGAAGTCAAGACTGTTGGAAAAAGATGAACGAACATATCTCAAAAGCTGAGTTAAATATGTCCTTAAAAATATTTCATCAGTGTCTGTCACTGCCTGTTTTATGTAGTTCAAAAATCTTACTATAGGTGTAGAATTTGACATTCTTTGGGCAATTGAACACTGCATTGTCACAGCAAGTTGACATCAAATTCTTTCACACAGGTCTCTGTTTTGTAATGTGATACATGGGGAACATTTACTGTTCAATAGCCCTCAAAACTTTTACTTCCATTTGGAAGTAAAAGCCATAATGTAAAAAGCTCAGTAAGACCTGACATCAGTTCCAGAGTCCCCTGTGAAAATAGTGTTTGCAACTTTGTAGCTGAAATGGAGAACAGCATATTCCATGCGGACAGCAGGTGAAACAGATGGTGAGGAAAGTGACTCCTTATCTGAACACCTAAAACATAGACATTAAAGTCCTTGTGAATTTGCCTTTTTTGTTGTTGTTAAGAAAATCATGTCTTTTTTGAAGAACAGAACCACTGTTGTTTTTTTTTTTTTATCATCTTTATTGGAGTATAACTGTTTTACAATGGTGTGTTAGTTTCTGCTGTATAACAAAGTGAATCAGCTATACATATACATATATCCCTGTATCTCCTCCCTCTTGCGTCTCCCTCCTACCCTCCCTATCCCACCCCTCTAGGTGGTCACAGAGCACCGAGCTGATCTCCCTGTGCTATGCGGCTGCTTCCCACTAGCTATCTATTTTACATTTGGTAGTGTATATATGTCCATGCCACTCTCTCACTTCGTCCAAGCTTACCCTTCCCCCTCCCCGTGTCCTCAAGTCTATTCTCTATGTCTGCATCTTTATTCCTGTCCTGCCCTTAGGCAGAATCATTGTTTTTCTTTACTGGAGAGACCAGAAAAAAATGAGATGAATCATGGGTAAGAGAGAAAACATGAATCAATAATGAATCATTATCAAACCTGAACTCATCATTATCTTCCCCAGTTGCACACCCATCATCCACTACTTCCTCTGTCATTACTGGCAAATCACCACTGCCTTCCTCTACCTAAAGTGTATCATTTCCACTCTCACCAGGCCAGAAAGGAAAGTGGAAGTGTTCTTTAGAGATACACCTCTTCCTCATCACTCATATTCACTTCATCTTGTTTAATTGTCATATATGTCTCAAAAGCCTTCTCCTCTCTACATTCTAATCATTGGTGCCATCATTCAGACCATCTTAATTTTTTTAAAAAAATTGAAGTATAGTTGATCTATAGTATTATATGATTTGCAGGTGTACAATATAGTGATTCACAATTTTTAAAGGTTATAATCCATATATAGTTATTATAAAATATTGGCTATATTCCCTGTGTTGTAAAACATATCCTTGTAGCTTATTTTACATGTAATAGTTTGTACCTCTTAATCCTCTACCTCTATATTGCCCCTTTCCCCACTGGTAACCACAAGTTTGTTCTCCGTGAGTCTGCTTCTTTTTTGTTATATTCACTAGTTTGTTGTATTTTTTAGGTTCTCCATATAAGCAATATCATACAGTATTTGTCTTTCTCTGTCTGACTTATTTCACTTAGCATAATACCCTCCAAGTCCATCCAAGTTGCTGCAAATATCATTTTTTATGGCTGAGTAGTATTCCATTATGTAAATGTACCATATCTTCTTTATCCATTTGTCTGTTGATGGACACTTAGGTTGCTGCCATATTTTGGCAATTGTAAATAATGGTGCTATGAACATTGAGGTGCATCTTTTTGAATTAGTGTTTTTGTTTTGTTGGATATATACCCAGGAGTGAAATTGCTGGGTCATATGGTAGTCCTATTTTTAGATTTTTGAGAAACCTCCATACTGTTTTTCTACAATAACTACACCAGTTTACATTCCCACCAGCAGTGTAGAAGTGATCCCTTTTCTCCACATCCTCAACAAATTTGTTATTTGTGTTCTTTTTGATGATGGCCGTTCTGACAGGTGTGAGGTGATAACTCATTGTGGTTTGATTTGCATTTTCCTGACGATTAGTAATGTTGATCGTCTTTTCATATGCCTGTTTACCATCTGCATTTTCTCTTTGGAAAAATGTCTGTTCAGGTCTTCTGCCCATTTTTTTTTTTTTAAATTGGGCTTTTTTTTTTTTTTTTTTGATGTTGAGTTGTATGAGTCATTTATATATTTTAGATTTTAACCCCTTATTGGTCATATCACTTGCAAATATTTTCTCCCATTTAGTAGGCTAACTTTTTGTTTTGTCGAAAGTTTCCTTGCTGTGCAAAAGCTTTTAAGTTTAATTAGGTCCCATTTGTTTATTTTTGCTTGTTTTTTTCCTTTGCTTTAGGAGATAAGTCAAAGAAAATATTTCTACAATTTATATCAATGTGTGTTCTGCCTATGTTCTCTTCTAGGAGTTTCATGGTTTCTGGTCTAACATTTAGGCCTTTAACCATTTTGAGCTTATTTTCATTTCTTTTTTCAGAATAGTTATGATAGCTGGTCTTCATACCAGCTTTCCAGGTTTGTCTCTTCAGAAAATCTACAGTGCCACTTCCAAAGTCTTATTCTTAAATGCATCTTTGTGTATGTTACTGAAATGTTGGACTTGCACCAATGACATTCTATCACCTACTATAAAGTCTAAGTTTTCATTCTTAGTGTACACGTTCCTTCACGATTTTACATAATATTCAAAGGGCTACTTCACCTTCTTCATGTGGCCTTGGCTTCTAATTATCAATAACTCCATGTCATTCTCTGATTATATCATACCTCTAAATCTATGGATAACATGTGCTGGCTCTGGAATATTAGATTAAGTTTCAGTTTCAAGAAACATAAACCATTCTAGCTATCTTACAGAGACATAATACAGGAAAATAGGTGTTGACACAATCACTGGGAATGCTGAAGAATCATTTTAGGCCATAACTCCACAAGTGTCCATCTCTCTCCCTGGAATGCACTACTCTATCCACTTGATACACTCAAATTTTATCTTTTAAGAGTCATCTCAAGCATCAGTCACTCTCTGAAGCCTGCTCTGACTCCCTCAGAGCTACTTGGACACACTAAGTTCCTATTGCATTCTGTATATATCTTCACTATGATAATTCACATAAATTACTGTAGTATTTTTATATTTGTTTCTTCACTTAGAACATAGTCATCTTCAAGGTTTAAATTTGAGTCTCTTTGAAGGCACATACTATTTTTTTTCCAACTACACATATAAACATCTATGGCCTGGATAAGTACCTGAAGGAAAATGGGATTAATAAAAATGTGTTGAATGCTTTTTAAGGAATCTCCATACTGTTCTCCATAGTGGCTGTACCAATTTACATTCTCACCAACAGTGTAGGAGAGTTCTTTTTTCTCCACACCCTCTCTAGCATTTATTGTTTGTAGACATTTTGATGATGGCCAGTGTGAGGTGATACCTCATTGTAGTTTTGATTTGCATTTCTCTAATAATTAGTGATGTTGAGCATCTTTTCATGTGCCTCTTGGCCATCTGGATGTCTTCTTTGGCGAAATGTCTATTTACATCTTCCACCCATTTTTTTGATTGGGTTGTTTGTTTTTTTAATACTGAGCCGCATAAGCTGTTTGTATATTTTGGAGATTAATCCCTTGTCAGTCACTTCATTTGTAATTATTTTCTCCCATCCTCTGGGTTTTCGTTTTGCTTTGTTGATGGTTTTCTTTTAAAAAACTAAAAATAGAGCTACCATAAGACCCAGCAATCCCACTACTGGGCATATACCCTGAGAAAACCATAATTCAGAAGGACACATGCTCCCAAATGTTCATTGCAGCACTAGCCAGGACATGGAAGCAACCTAAATGTCCATCAGTGGAGGAATAGATAAAGAAGATGGGGTACATATATTCAATGGAATATCAGCCATAAAAAAAGAATGAAATAATGCCATTTGCAGCGACATGGATGGACCTAGAGGTTGTCATACTGAGTGAAGTAAGTCAGACTTAGAAAGACAAATATCACATGATACAGCTTATACGTGGAATCTGAAATAATGGTATAAATGAACCTATTTATAAAACAGAAATTGAGTCACAGATGTAGAAAACAAACTACGGTTACCAAGGGGGAAAGGGGAGAGAGGGATAAATTGGGATTGACATATACACACTACTATATATAAAATAGATAACTAATAAAAACCTACTGTATAGCACAGGGAACTCTATCCAATACTATATAATGACCTATATGGGAATAGAATCTAAAAAAGAGTGGATATATGTTTATGTATAACTGACTCACTTTGCTGTACAGCAGAAACTAACAGAATATTGTATATCAACTATATGCCAATAAAAAATTTAATGAAAAAATCAACTATAGCAAAAAAATGAGTTAAAATCTTTTAAATAAATAAAAATTAAAAAAAGTGTTGAATGTATATTGAATGCAATAATGTAATAAGTATGTGGCAGAAGCCAAAGTCAATAAACATTGGCTTTCTTTACTAAGCAATGCATGGTAAAGAAAAAAGTGCATATTTATATATTTGCAACTTGAATCTTTTTTTTCAAAGGTGAAAAAAATTGTATTATTTATCAATCATGCAAAAGAACAAAGACTACCACATTTGAATGGTGGAAAATTATTTGGTCAAACAATTTGAGTGTTAAGTCTAACCTGTAAGATTTCATAATGATCAAAATTTAATAAATGAAATCTACTAGATGGTTGGCTCTTTGAGAAACATCACGAGTGTTTCTCGATTAGCCCTGCATATGTAGCACACTGCCCGATATCACTTGGCCCCAAGTATCTAATAGTTGAATAAAGGAATAAATTGACTAATGAATAAATTAGAAAATATATATATATTATTAAAAACTATAGTGAAGAGGAAGATGCTTGATGGCTAAAAGAAGATATTGACTTTTTTTGCATTACTGCTTTAAAAAAATGTGCCTGTTTTAATTTTTATTTTCATTTATTTCACTAGTCGGTGCATTTTATTTTTTGTTTGAGACCATTTATCTTATCTTCATACTTACTAACATACTACAGAAAAATTTGTGAGTTTGTAAATAAAATCTCAAAGCTTTTTCTCAGCCTCCATGGGTATTTTGAGAGACAGAGGGAGATTGGACTTGTGCTTGAACTGAAGGTGAAGTAAAGGAGCAAATATGTCTTTTAAGGTCTGGTAACATAGAAGTTTTTTCCCTGTATTTAATAAACAAACTATTCCTAGTATATTTTAAACAAGTTGCAGTGAACAAACAATAAAACTTAAATTTAAAAGGTGTCCAAATGAACTTTTGGTATCTAAAATAGTTCTGATCCCTTTTTGGTACTATCCTGGAGGTGATTTTGAGAAATTAATAGCCAGGTATGATATAAGTTAATATATATTTACATAGTGTTTGTAGTGAATTGCACTGGAGAATTTAAAAAGTTGAGAGTGCTAAATTAAAGTATGTTCACTCCTTAGGCTTGGATACTAGTACTTTTGTTTGCCTCTAACTATGGGCCATATATTTAAATACAGTGAACACTAGAAAATACATCCAAATAATTTCCTAAGAGCTTCAGCCAAAAGAGTTTTTAAACATGAAGTGTTATACAGGTTTATCGATTCTGAATTTCATGGTAGAGACTCAAGTTGTTTCTAAGGGAAGTAAAATTTTCTTTTCTATGAAGAATTTTACTGAGTTTATCTTCATAACTTAGAAGACTTAGTTTCCTTGGGAGAAGAAAAAGAAAGAGCTTGCTCACACATTTTTTTCTTCTAACATCTAACAGCTTTAATTAGGATAATAATCTCTCTTTACGGGAATTGTAAAGAAAATGGGGACAATGCAACTCCAAACAAGTATTATTAAAATGTCAGCCTCAAAAAAGCCATGTATTTTAAAGCATTCAGTTTCCTTCTCTCAGCATTACTTCCTCTTATCCATCCTACTAATAGAAGTGTCTTTTAGCTACTTATTTATATCTTTATAATAAAAGAATATACATATCGGATGTGCTATTTTGTAGACTTATTTTAAATTAAAAGTTTTAATACAAGAAGAATGGATGACAGATAGGTGACATGCCAAAAGTGATGACAGTGTTACATTGGTGTAATATTTAATTTTTTTTTATTTTATATTATTTTTTTAACTGAAAGTTTACAATGGAGAATTAAAAATGGAATGTGTCAAGCACAAAAGAAAAAAAAATGTGCTCTTGAAGAGCCTAATATAGGCATGAGTCATAAATGTAAAAGACCATTGTAATAAAATGTTGTGGCAGGAAGTTATTGTAGTTGTTATGTAACTACAGCCATTATAGAATCAGATTTGGGAAAATACGATATAGTTAGGGAGAAAAAAAAGAATAGTTGACAGGTTTGTTGGAAGAAAGCTTTCAGAATGGGGAGGAGAAAATTGAACATTTTCTAAATATTCAAATGAAAGAAAAGAAAAAAAAATTTGAGATCCACACTTGATATAGAAGAGAGAAGCAGTGCTAGCTTTCACAAATAAGACTGGTTTTAATTAATCAGGTAAAGGTATAATTCCTGTACAGATGAGACTGTCAGTATACATTGTGTAGAAATTTTTCTTCATAATTTAATTAATATTAATCATGAAGCATGTTCCTTCACATTAGTGTATATTTATCTTAACACAATGGGGAAAACGTTAGAAATAATAAGAAAGAAAAAGTTCCTTTATGAGAAAATATCTTGCATGAAAGAAAATATTTTCACTGAGCAGCAGGAAGAGTTTCATATTATTTAAAGAAAAATTTTATCTTACTAAAGAAAATTATCTTCTCACAACTCCTAAAATATACCTATTAGTTATTTGACTTTAGCTAATTATGTAAGAAATGAATCTGGTTAAAGGAAAATAGTCATCTTGAGCTTTGTTAAATCCCAAAGTAAATATAAAGTTAGTATCTATCTGTCCTTTGTAGAATATTCCATTTTTTTGTTGTCATTCAAAAAATTCAATTAAGTGCCTTACATGGCATCTGATTATTGATGTATTAAGAATGTTTTTCTATCCCAGTGAATTGAAGAGCAAGCTATCTAAATTATCTTTTGCATCATAAATCTGCAATGATTAATGTGTTACAGGCAGAAAGGATTATAGATTATGTACAATGTGATATGACCACGGCAAAAATGTCTCAGAGCTACTGCATTTAAAATAAAGTTAAAATTCCGGATTTTCAAGGATTCTCAGATTATGTACTTCAGCAAAATGAAACCATTATTCATATTATGTTGTCTCTGTTATGTTATGTTATGTTATATTTACTTGCATTCATAAATACCTGAAAGTATATTCTGACAAATTAAGAATTATTTTAGATTACAAGACTTTCTTAATGACATCAGAGGAAGCATACTTTTAGTTATTTATGAAATACCCCCATTAATAGTGCATAGCCCTGTGTACATATGAATCTGTAATGCTAATATCAGCAGGAACTTCATTCATAAAACTATATTTGAAAGATGGATTATTATTGAAGGGTCAAGATTTTTTCAACTTCAGTTGTTGAAGACACTCAGAATTAATTAGAAGGTAACTGAGTAAAAATTTTATTCATTCTTTGAGACAGCAACCAGTGAGTCTTCTCGCAGAAAGTAAATTTAAGTAAGTACATATTGGAAGAGACTAACCAATCAAATTAAATAGAATGGGTTACATATTGAATTTCGCTTCCAATGAATAATTTACTCCCTTTTGCTAAATAGGTAATCCTCTTCTTTAATTGTTCCATTAATTAATTTCCTTTTGTAGAACTTAATAATCTCCTCAAGGTAAGTCTGAATTGATTATTTTTTAAATAGATTTTTTTTTGGAACAAGTAAATGCACATAATAACAACACAAGAGATATAAAAGAACATGCATTAAGAAGTAAACCTCCCTTTCATTTACTTTATTTACCCAATTTGCCCCACTGCAAGAAACCAGTGTTAATCATTTATGTATCTTTTTCAAAGATATACTTTGTATATAAACATATTTGGGGGGTTTTGTTATTGTTTTGTTTTAAAACAAGTAGTAGACTACAAAGCCCATTATTCTGTACATTAAATAATTTTTGGAAATCATTTATAACAACTTATATAGAGGGGTTTCATTTAAAAAATATTTGAATATCGAACATTTGACTATCATGTCATTATACATATATAATAGTTGATCTAATAGGTGAATTTAGCTCACTTACAAGTATATATCTTTAATTCTGTCATTTTTAGTTATGTTTTACTTTTAATGAGGCATAATTTAAGTATAACAATGAACTATTTGTTCGTTTTGACAGATATAAATAATTATTTATATTTCTAAACCTTTCACAATATATTCTATATTTTCTTGTGTGTGTGTGTTACTTTTACTGTTTGGGAAGGTAAAATTTCAGTATAATGGTTAATGCTATTTCAGTTACTACTGATTCATGGCAAATCACTACAATCTTAGTGGTATTAAACAACCATTTTGTTAAGTTCATAGGTTCTGTGGGTCAGGAATTTTAATAGGATGTCTTTATATATACAATATTTCACCTGGGAACACTCAGTGGTTGGGACTGATTTGCCAGCTGGGAACTGGAAACATTTTGAGGTGTCCACATACATCTGGTGGTTGATGTTGAGTACTCCCTGAAAACTCACCTGGAACTGTGGACCAGAACTACACATGGCCTCTTTAGATGGCTTACATTCCTTATAGCGTGATACAGTTTTCTGATTCACTTTTTAGGATTTTAGTTAGTGCTCTAGGAGTGGTTTGAAGAAAGTCCCACCTGAGTTAAAACCCACTGAACTCTCAATTCTACATTGGAACCAAAGTTTAGCTGGGTATATGCAATTGTCATATATTTCTCTTTTTCCTAGAGCACTTGATAGTCATTATCCCAGTGTTGTCAAGTACTGGATATTTCTGTGGGGATATCAGAGATCACACTTGTAGCTAATATGACATTTTGTTTAAATACATGAAGAGTTCTTTCTTTATCCCTTTTTTATATGTGGGTGTTAATAATTTTGTCTGTATTTTTTTCTCCTAGAATATGGTTTCCCACTTCAAACTATAGATTCAAGTATTTATTGGGCACTGGAAAGTTTTCTTACTGTATTTAAATCTATTAGGTTGGATTTTTTTTTTTTTTTTACAAAGGGAAAAAGTATGCATATTTTGGATCTCCTTTATAAGTCTTTTGCATCTATTGATTTGTTTCCTAATCTTCATTTTCTACTTTATTTTGTTCACTTTTCTTAATCCTGACCTCAATGTCCTTTATTAGCTGTTGGGTTTTTTTATTTTTATTTTTTTTTTATTTATTTACTTTTGGCTGTGTTGGGTCTTCATTGCTGCACACGGGCTTTCTCTAGTTGCAGTGAGTGGGGACTGCTCTTTGTTGCGGTGCGTGGGCTTCTCATTGTGGTGGCTTCTCTTGTTGCAGAGCATAGGCTCTAGGTGCTTGGGCTTTAGTAGTCGTGGCACGTGGGCTCAGTAGTCGTGGCTCACAAGCTCTAGAGCATGGGCTCAGTAGTTGTGGCACACGGGCTTAGTTGCTCTACGGCATGTGGGATCTTCCTGGAACAAGGCTCAAACCCATGTCCTCTGCATTGGCAGGTGGATTCTTAACCACTGCGCCACCAGGGAAGTTCCCTTTATTAGTTTTTAGCAATGCCTATCTCTTTTGTACAGCCATCAATGAGGCTTTCTTTTCTAAATGAATTTATTTTTCAATTGTACTAGTTTTAAATTCTTTCTATTGTCTTGACTTTTAGTCTCCAAAATTCTTGAACCTCTGCATTGAGATGACAGAGGTGCCTTTTCTCCCTTTGATTTCTAGGTAAAAGTCTATGTCCCATGGTAGTATTTGTACTTGGAAGATTTCTTGGCCTGCTCTTCCTTCTTTCCTTCTCTCTTTCCAATTTTATTTTACATGGAATTATCTTTGTATAGATTCTGTGCTATTTCTTTTAAATTATTATGTATCTTTTGAATGCAGTGACCTAGAGCAGTTATTTTACAGGATGTTCCTGTTAGAGTAGGGTTTCCATGCTTCAGAATATCTCTTTCTTATGGCACAAAGTTTCATGGGGTGTTGTTTTTGTTTTTTTCTTTGTCTTTGCTTTTTCTTGTCTAATAGATTGCTGAAGACATAAAAATCCTTAAAAAAGCAACGTTCATTTTGTTCTTCACTCTGGCTCACCAAAAGATTGTTTTCTGGAAATATGGAATGTGTCTGTGATTAGCAATGCAGTCCAGCCTCCCCTGCTCCTCCTTGATGACAAAATGGATCCAGGGAAGTTCCTAATATAACTCCACACACATTGTTTCCATTTCTTCTAAAAAGGTGGGACCTCTACTTGAGAACTATGAGTAGCTTCCTTCTGAGATCTTTAGTCATAAGCATCCTTTCTGTTCCTGTCTTTCCTCATGTATTGCTATCCAGACATATAGATATCTCTTAATATTATAAATGATAGAATTTGTCCTTCAATTTCATGTTCTTGCTTGAACCTAGTCATTTTATGCCTCCGTCTCTTAACATTTTATTCTCCATTAATGGACAAATGCTTGTAGTAATTCTTGTTACAAAGCTAGTCATTTATGCCTCCATCTCTTAACATCACTTCTGATGCCAAGTCTTTCCTAACTCTCCTGTCTGGACCTTTCACTGCTGATAGAATTAATGACCACATCTTCAAACATATTGCAAGTCCTTAGATTTATGACTATTATAGTATGTATACATAATTTTACATGACTATATTCCTTGTAAATTTCTCAAAGACAAAGACTTATTCATCATTTCATCCTCCAGCTAAAGCACAGGGAGTAATGTATAATACACACCTAACAAATATTTCTTGAGCTGTTGATATATGACATCTAATTACCTAGCTTATACATGAAAACACTGATTAGATTTGTTACCTTTTGGAAATATTCTATGCTTAATTATATTAAATTGATGGTGATGCCCTAAGGTGTTTTTGATAAATGTTTTTCATTTCCACCTGCATTATCAATGAGGAATCATTACAAATCATTCAGTTATAAAAATCAGGCCAGGTCTCTAACTATATAACCATGAGCTCTTTTTGTTTGCTCCAGTGTACAGATTTTGTCTTGTCATGAAAATTTTTTATCAATATTGTTATTCAATGAATATTTATCAAATGCTTAATATGAATTTAATCTTATTTTCAGTTCCTTCTGAGGAATACAAAAGACACTTCTAACATAGATCCTGTTCTCAAGAAACACAAAGCATGGTAAGAGATAAGGCACTACTTATTTTTTTTTTTCAGATTAAAATAAATAATGCAACATAAAGACAAATTTACAAATCATTTACCATCTAAACATCTTAATATAACCACAGTTAATATTTTATAATATTCCATCACAGATATTTTTCTCCCTATAATAATACAGGAAAGAATAGTAGAGTGGATTATAGCAAAGCTTTGAAGTTAACAAGAATGTTTGCCTGAGAATAGTAATCTAATCTATTTAAGCCGCATTGTGCACATCTACAAAACGGGGGAAAGTATACCTACTGTATAAAGCAATTGGCACAATGTCTCAGACATAAAAATACCCCAAAACACTTGTTGGTACATCAGGGTAGACTGTAGACTATAGACAGGTTGGTATATCAGGGTAGACAATAACAACTGTAATTAATTTAATCATTCTCTTTGACAGACATTTTATATTTTTCCAATTTTTTGCTTCCTTGGGTTTTTGTTTTGTTTACAATTAAAATTACAGTTACAAGTAATGCTGGTGTGAACAGCTTCAAATATCTTTATACAGCTATTTTTATATCCCTGGGAATAGATATTTGCAATAAAATTCTGGAAGAACAACTGGATCTTGATAGGCTTAGATCATTGTTTTTTTTTTTCCTTCCCAGCCCTAGACAACTGTAGAACTTCTGTTTACTCTCTCAG
Organism: Aethalodelphis obliquidens; assembly: GCF_003676395.1. Lineage (NCBI taxonomy): Eukaryota > Metazoa > Chordata > Mammalia > Artiodactyla > Delphinidae > Aethalodelphis > Aethalodelphis obliquidens. Next base: position 20,959,466 of record NW_020837952.1, read on the forward strand.
CCTTTTAGCCTGAGAATCAGCAAATGGTTCAAGGGAAAGTAGATCCAAATACCAGACTAATCAATTTATACTTTCCTTTTCTTCAATCTTATCCCCATAAGTCCTTGTTCTCTTGGTGGTTTTCCAATGCCTACAAACAGCTTTTCTTAAAAAATCTTTTCCAGTTTTTTTTAGATGGAGACTTGGTTTACAACAGGTGTGTTCACCATCACCACTGAGAAAACAATACATTTCTTGACAGGGTAAAAAATCTAGTGTGATGATTATTTTCACTCAGTACTCTAGAAAATTAATTCTATTATTTTGGGATAACATTGTTATTATTTGGAATTCTGCTGTTAATGTAATATTTACTTTTTTGGTAGGTGCATCAATATTTTGTCTCTCCCTACTTTTAAAATTGCTTTCTTTTTCTTGTGAAATGTTGGTATGCTGCGTCCAATGGTGGACTTTAAAAAAATTAATGTCCATTTTGATATATTGTGCTGTCTGACAATTTTATCACATTTCTGTATTAGGAAATTCTCAGCCATTTTTTCCTCAAGTTTTGTCTTGCCTCAATTCTCTCCAGACTTGTATTCTGGAACTATAATTAAACATATGTTCATTCTAGCCACTGTATATCTTAAATTATCTTTCATGTATTTAACTTACTTTTCTCTTTTGGCTGACATTTCAAAAAATTATCTTTAGCTAGATATTTCTGTTCTTCAATTTATTCTTCATTTTTGTTCTGTTATTAAATTCATTCATTTTGTGTTTTGTTTCAATGATCATGTTTAATTTTTGAAAATTTATTAGTTGATTGTAAGATTGCCTGGTCATTAAAGAAAAATTTTTATAGCATGCTTAAACTTATGAATTCATTCTGTGTTTCCTTTTTCTTTTTAAACATAGTTATCTGATATGCTGCCACTATAAATTCTAACATTTGTAAAACTTGGAGTTCCAAGGTGGTTGTCATTACTGCTGACAAAACTTTCATGATGCTTTATCTTCTTGGATGGTTGTGGCCTTTGATTGTCAGTTTATATTTATTTGTGAGGTTTGTGGCTGATTTTGCCTGATTCTGAGGACTCTACCAACCCTGAGTCACTCCAGATCCTTTTAAAATTGTGGCTTAATGAGGGCATCTGAGTTTTAGCCCTCCTAGTCTGTCCAAGGTTTACAACCTCTGCTGAAGAGTTATCACTGGTATTTGCTCTGAGAAAAATTCTGCTCCTACCGGTTCTCTCACTGGTCCCAAATTTAAGTTTTAAGGTCAGGTTTTGGATCAAGTTTCTGTTTGTTTGTTTGTTTTCCTTCATTGAGTGTGTGTGGGGAGGGGAAAAGAGTTAGTTGGCAATCTTTGAAGATTGTCTTTAAATTCCTAAGTGTTAAGAAATACATTCGAAACATTTCAGTCTAGGTCTAGTTGTTTTGCAGTAAAAGGATGTTCCAGATAATCTCGTCCACCATGATCCTGAAAGCACTTGATAAATGATAAAATTCCACTGTGACCAAAACACCTATGTCTTAGTCTATTCAGGCTGCTGTATCAAAATACCACAGACTGAGTAGCTTATAAACAATAGAAATTTATTTCTCACAATTCTGGAGACTGAAAGTCTGGGATTAAAGTGCCAATAGGGCTGGGTGAAGGCCCTCTTTCAGGTTGCCGACTTCTCATTGTATCCTCACATGGCAGAAAGGGCAAGGGAGCTCTCTCAGATGTCTCATATAAGGACACTAATCTCATTCATGAGGGTTTGGCCCTCATGACCTAAGCACCTTCCAAAGGCCTTACCTTCTAATACCATCACATTGGGCCTTAAGATTCAACATATGGATTGAGAAGGGGGGCACAAACTTTCAGACCAGAGCACTACACCTGTACAAAAATCCCAAGTTTGTATTCAGACATATCTATGTTATTATACCTATATTTACTTGATGCCTTCATATTCCTCCAGACTTTATACCTTTTTTTTGTTTGGTTTCACTTCATATTCTACAAGTCAAAAGTAAATAAACAGTAATTTTATCCATTCCCTCAGAATTGCACTCAGGATTTCATCACGATTTCCAACCATCATAAAATATCCTCATATTCTCTGTACTCATTCTTCGCCTCTACATTAATCCAATTATTATTATTATTTTTTTGTGGTACGCGGGTCTCTCACTGTTGCGGCCTCTCCCGTTGCAGAGCACAGGCTCTGGAGGCGCAGGATGAGCGGCCATGGCTCACCGGCACAGCCGCTCCACGGCATGTGCCCCAAACCGGGGCACGAACCCGTTTCCCCTAAATCGGCAGGCAGACTCTCAACCACTGTGCCACCAGGGAAGCCCAATCCAAGTATTTATTTTCTCCTAATCTCCCAAGAACTTTTCAACCAGCTAGGGAAAATATATCTTTCGATTGTCTTTATTAGAAATGTACGATATTGAATATAATTTTTGTGCTCAGAATGCCCATCAATCTTTTACTCAATTTTAGAGGATTCCATTCCCCGTATTTCTTGGTTAGAAATTTATCCCAAAGGATATCACCACTCCTGCTACTCTTGACTTTTAAAACAAATGGCTAAATAGCCTATACCAATTAAAAAAAAAAACTATAACCTTTGAGGATAGATTATGTTGCTATTCTTTCCTTCCAAATTAATTCTTATTTTTATTATGTTTAACTTTTTCCTGCTCTAGAGCATGAAATTAACCAAGGTAATTTCATCTACCACATAGATTGGAAGCTTGACACACTTCTGAACCATATGAAGTATCTGAATACAAACACCAGTAACACAAAGTAGCCACAATTCCTGAAGAGGGTCATGTAAATTAAACACAGATATTTATGGGACTGTGATAAGTGGTAAAGTAAAAAAGTGCCATAAAGCACAAGGCAAGGAGCACCAAATTATGTAAGGAATGGGAGAAATGAAGAAAATTTCACATTCAAGATTACTTTGTGAATAATTAGCAAATAAACCATATCAGGAAGTAGAAGTAAGAAAGAAACATAACTCACTTTGCCTTATAAATCTTCTAAGCATATTGATCTCCATACTAAAGCATGAGTTTCTCAAATCAGGGCACCTATCCATCATTTTGTGTTCACTATTTATTCCAGTACTTGACTAAATGTAAATGTTCAATAAATGCTTTATTGATTAAAAAATAACCATTACTGTTTGATTTAGTCCTAAAGAGTCTCACTTTATAAAAGAACAAAATTAAAATTTGAGATTAATCTATTGTTTCTGTGTCACTCACTATTCAAATATATCTAACTTTTTTAAAAGGGAGAGATTGTATCTTATGGTAACCCCTCCATTTATCACATTAGAAGGTGTACTCAAAGTCCTGAAAAGGTATATAAAACCAGACTAATAAATGTTGATGGAACTATTGAGAAAGAAGGAAAACCCTAATTCCAAGGAGTATGTTTGTGTGTTTGTGGTGAAACAGGGTTGAGAGTAGATGAGAAAGACTTTTCAGAATATCTGAGGAATACAGCATACGAGTGGATGAGGAAAGGGAGAAGCAGTGAAGACCGTCAATGTGATAGGGAGAATGGAAGATGATACCGCATGTTGGTCTGACAATATATAAACAGTCAAATCTCCCATAAAAAAAGTTTTTTTCTAAATGAAATTTTAAAAAATGTTTCATAAAGATTTTAAAGGGAATGACATACCATAAGGTTAAATGTTGAATATGATGAACAAATAACAGTGACAGCTAAAAGTGAAAAAACAATTAAATATGCTGTGGGAAAATAAGTTTTCCCAAATGTAAGCTCTTTCTAACTATTTCAATCCTTTCACTGTTTTGAACTATGGTTAAAGTTATGTTCAATTTAGGTTCTAAACCACAATTATTTCAAAATTCTTCTGTGAGAGACTGTAAGACCTAACTCAATGAAAAATAAAAGATTAATTGTTCAGTATTACTGCCCCAATGATATCTCACATATATACAATCTATATTGCTTATTTAATCCAAGAAAAAATTTAATTTCAGCTAAAAAATGAAGGGTGTGAGTCGGAGAGACTTCATATTATTTTTCAAGAAGAATTCATTTTATTTCTCAAACCATCAATAAAATCAGGATTAGACTTTATGCCCTGTTTCTCTTAAATGTATAGTGACTGTTGAGTTTTGCTATAGTAAAAACATTTTCTTTTATAGTGCAATAAAATTAGATGTACTCAAAGACTTGAGCAAGCAATGAGTGTTTTTAAGTAGCGAAAAAACTTTTTTTTAAATACTAGCATTAAGATTAGAAAACAGTTCTGCTCCAAAAAAGGACTATCTGTCAGAAAATCTACTTAAATAGCACAATATTAGTAGCATCTGAAGAGAAATATGTATCACATCTGAGCTGTACTATAACCTGTGTGGAAGAAGAGATTAAATGTGAGATTTTAAAATATGCTTTCTTTAAAAAAAAGAAAAAAAAAAGAAACCTAATATGCATTCTTTTTTTTTTAACATCTTTATTGGGGTATAATTGTTTTACAATGGTGTGTTAGTTTCTGCTTTATAACAAAGTGAATCAGTTATACATATACATATGTTCCCATATCTCTTCCCTCTTGCATCTCCCTCCCTCCCACCCTCCCTATCCCACCACTCCAGGTGGTCACAAAGCTTCCCACTAGCTATCTACCATATGTTTGTTAGTGTATATATGTCCATGCCTCTCTCTTGCCCTGCATTCTTAAAATTAGAGCCATGTGGATAGTCTCACATCTGCCTTCTGCTGCAGCTGTCCATAGTTGTTAAAACTGTCATCCATCTGGCCTTAATCTTACACTTTATTTTAGAAAAACATATATACTTATTAAATGATATTAAGCCCCATTTTATGTCCTCTCCCCTGAAGTAGTCCTTGTGTAGAACAAAATCCAATTTCAATTCAGGTTCATTATATTAACTTTTATGCAAGGCATTATTGGGGAATCATTATTGAGATCACTATCCCAAGACCCTGAGTAATGGATAACAAAAAAAAAAGAAAACTGTGTGCCTACCTGAGGTCACCTTTATGTTCACTTTGTATATAATTCAAATGTTCATTGAGCTATTCAATTTACGAGTTACAACAGATGATAGTTGATCTAAAATGTTTATAAAGCCAAGTATAAACTAGTTATAAGATAAATAAGTACTAGAGATGTAACGTACAACATGATAAATGTAATTAACACTGCTTTATGTTATATATGAAAGTTGTTGACAGTAAATCCTAAGAGTTCTCAACACAAGGAAAAACATTTTTCTTCTATTTCTTTATTTTTATATCTATATGAGATGATGAATGTTCACAAAACCTACTGTGGTAATCATTTCATGATGTATGGAAGTTAAATCATTATGCTGTACACTTTAAACGAATACAGTGCCAAATGTCAATTATATCTCAATAAAGCTGGAAGAAAAAAGTCAACAAAATAAATACATACATACATAAATACATACATCACTTATAAACCTAGATAATTTTCATTTTACAATTACCAATTGACATCTCTGTTCTTTCTGATGTACAACCATAGTGGTTACATGTACCCATGTTGGTAGCCTCATAAACTTGATACCTGAGCAGTTTTTATATACCTGGGTCTACTAGTTCAGATGGCTTCACAGAACAATGGTATCTATCTTAATTTCCTCTTTCAGGACTATATAATAAGGACAAAAGTTTTTGACTGCTTCATGTAAAAATATAAGCTTTTATTTACATGTCTTCACAATGAAAAGGTATCTGTCTTTGGGAATAGATGAATAATGAACTGTGAAGTTTTAAATATGGGAATTTTAAAATATAAACTTATGTCCCTTTCTGCCTGCTGAAAGAGAGGGCCAGGATTTTAGGAAAGCCCAGCCATATAGTTCTTCAGATAAAAGAGAAATTTGTTTTTGCGAGTAGCCTGTTGAAGCAACATTGTTACCATATATCTTAGTCTGTTTGCTCATTGCTAGTTTTTTTCTCCCTCACTCCTGCCCTTTTCTTAGAGTATTGAAGTAAAAAGGAAGTCATGATTAAATGGGAATGATGCCACCTCATTTACCTGCTTTCTAAAGACCTAGTTTGTTAATCAAAATTATTGGATATGGAACAACAAAATGAATATTAGTCACTTGGTGAATATAAGCAGAGATTTCATGTTATTTTCCAAAGGAATTAGTGTATTTTTATAAAATAGATGTTATACAAGGGAAAATATATGTTAGAGCTCTTATATTAATCTCAAAGCATGTAAATAAAAAATAACTAGCCACTTAAATGCTACTGGTCTTTTCTTTTGGCACAATTTAGCAATTACTGGATTCACCCTCTGTTTATTTTTTTAAAGAGCATGTCTTAAAATTAATGAAACTTCTATTCCCTGTTGAACATGCCGATTTCATAGAAGCAGGAGAAATAATTATCATTACAATGAGCACAGGCATTTGTACATCTATACCTATATTTATGTCTATTTCTATATCCATATTAAATTTGTTCATTTTTGAAAGCATATAGTCAGTTTTAAAATAGCTGGCTCACTTTGTTGTACAGCAGAAACTAACACAACATTGTAAAGCAATTACACTCCAATTAAAAACAAACAGAAAAACAGAAAAAAACCCTAGAAGTATATATATAGCCATAGTAAACATATTCCTAACTTTCTACCTTCTAATCACTTGCTAAAACTATGAATATGAACAACACATATACGTATGTATGTAAATGAGTGTGTGTCTTGTCTGCGTATGTATATGTTCTTAAATTTCTAAAATGGAAATAATATATATGTGCTATATTTCTAACAACATCATTCCTTCTGTGGCATCTATGCTTCTTTTTGTTGTTAATTTTAGAAGCACCCTGATTTTACTTTAGGGAACTCTTCTCCTATTAGATTAAATCTTGGTGAGCCTTCAAATTAAACATCCTATTCTCCTCCTGGTCAAAGTGCACTTAACCTCAAGTCAGGACAATTAAAGGGTTTATCCCTAGAATTTGAATCTTGACTGGTTGCTCTTGACTGTAAGCACTTTAACAGTTTATTCAGTGTACCATGCAAATATTCTTGCCCGCTGTGAACTGAAAAAGGTTGGGAAACAGTGATTACAGTGTCTTTCCTTCTTTTGTATATTACTTTCTTTTTTGCCTCTCAAGTGGGATCTGAATATTATGCTCCTAATTAGACAGCTTTTAAGTTGGAATCTTGATGGATTTCTGAGAAAATGAGGAGAAAGGAAGAAAAGATTTTTAACTTCATCTTGACTTTTAAAAACAATTTCAATCATTAATGGCTTTTACTTGAATTATTCTATAAAGGACAAAATGAAAATTCTTTCTTAATGAAATGGATCTCCCCTACCAATTCCTGCAATGTGATAAAAAGAGTCATTCAGAGAAGTTAGTCTTTTGATTCTTAAGAGATTGTGATTCTAATGATTCTTAAGAGATTTGTGAACAAAAAAATAATTTACATTTTCACAGTTGTATTGTCAAAGTAAAGAGCAAGTAATAGTTGGATTTGATAATTTGCTTCCTATTTTTATGAGACAGAGCATGCACAGTTTATGTTGGTCCTCAATCCAAATGGATATTTAAAATACTTTTTCTTTTATCCAAATTTAAAAAAAAATAGCATGGAGGCTTGTACATCAAGTCATCTTACACTTAGTCAAATATCAATGTGTATTTGTAATAAATAATCTCATTTTATTTAATATTGTTCAGTTATTCCATAGTAGGTAATTGGTAAACATTTATGTTTTAGTCCAGTTTCAGTCTTCAGCAACTTGGATTTCTAAGATATCCATTCTATACACTATTGATCATGTAAAGCAAGATAAAGTTTTGAAATAATAGTGTTGGTATGATCGCAAGTGTTCCAGGAGTGGACTGCAAATATTATAAAGCTTTGTACTATTGAACATATTTGAGGAACCGTACACTTTTCAGTGTAACATATGTCACCCATAACAATGTAATTCAGGGAGCAAAAGAACTGAGTAAAATATTGTCCAATCATAGTATATAGGTAAAGTGGACAGATCCTCTATAAAAATTCAAACAATATTTTGGTATCTAATTAATAAAACCCTTCTAACATTAATACCAACATTTATTGATGACAGAGTTTTTTGTACAGTTACTTATAAATAACATGATAGCACTTGGACTGTATTAGGCTTGCTGTCATATGTCTTATAAACAGTTGTGCAAATCTTTGGCCCATAACTAGTTCCCTATAGAACTTGATGTATCAACAAATCAGGGCAGATTTTTTTGATGTGACAACAAGTTCTGAGAAGGCAATTTGGGTAAATAAAATCTCTGGACAAATCCTCTGAAGCATTTCCAGTTACTTGGTATGTCATTGATGGATTTTTATTTCGCTCTTGAAATTAGTAACATGCACAATTTGAACCAACAAATATCCCACTCCTTACTCTGTATGTGTCAGCAGTTAAACAGAAGCATATTTATTTTACCACTTGATGAATTGAAGAATAAACAATTAATCACAGATATTCCTTTCCTTTTTCTAACACTTGATGGATGTTCTTGTATACATGATGTCATTGATGGATATTTATTCCACTTCTGTAAATAGTGATGCACAAAAGTTTAACTGCAGATACATGCCTCTTCCACTTAATGCATAAAAATGTAATTGCCACATTGCTGAGAGATAATGGACTGCATCACTTTAGGACCTAAGTTACTCCCTGTTAGTTTCTTTCTCAGAAAGATTCATTAGCCCAAGTAACTACTGTTTTTACTTAGCGAACTGCATTACAGAGAGACCAAAGAGCTTTTTACCTGTTATATTATCAAGCTCTTCAAGGTTTTAGGGCTGGGGCTTTTTGTTGTTCATGTTATATTCCCAACGTCTAAAGCAGCTACTGGCATGGATATTTGCTGAATCAACAAGTTAAAAATTCATAGGAATAGAGACTACTAAAATGAATCATTCATTCATTCATTTATTCATTGTTTAAAGAGTAGTCCTCACACCTGTCTAAAATGCTTCTTTTCATACAGATTTCAGAACCCTCCAGTCTGGTTTATTCTCCTGCCACTCTTTTGGGATTATTATTCCAATTCCAATATAATGTTTTCAATCCTTATTTTGTCTTTTCTGTCCTTTCTGTAATGCTTGATCCTGCTGATAACTCTATTCTTGAAATTATTGTATTTTTTTAAAGATAACTCTTTTTTGTTTTTTTCTTTGTGCCGTGTCTTTAGCCATCTTCTCACTCATAATTTCATCTACAACTTGTATGTACATTATTACTTTTCCAGTCTTAAGTCACCTATTCTCCAATTCGATAAAAACAACTCTTCTAAAATACAAATCTGTTTATGTCACGTCCTTGCCTAAATTATTTCAATACTTTTATCATCTATAAGGTCAAATCTCAGCATAGTATGCAAAACTCTTCATCTTATGACCAACATTATTCCCAAGATCATCTCCTTCCTGGCTCATATATAAACCTTACACTTTAGAAAACTTATGGTACAAACTGTGGTTCTCCAAGGGCGCCATGATTTTTCATGCCTTTTGACATGTTGGTTTCCGCTGTCTGGACAGCAGCTTCCTCTTTTTCCACCTTTTGAATGTCTATCCACCAGAGATGACTTAGCTCAGATTTTCCCCCTCAACTCCTCTGGCAGAATACGCACTCCTTCAGCTTGCCTCTCTTGAAAAATTTTGCATTACACAACGTTGCACTTTCTAATTACAGTTTCTGTATAGATATATTTCCTTCACTATATTGTAAATGAATTATTTCAAAGTAATGAGTACATTCTACCTGTTCTTATGTACACAGATTAGTGTCTACCATATAATTGACACAAAAATCTTTCTTGAAAGATTGAAGTAAGGAATGAAGCCAAGATACAAAACTTAAAGATTTAGAGGCAGAGCTAATGCATCAATTTCTTCAAGTTAAAGATTTTAATAGTGATACTGAAAAGAGAATGTGTACTGAGAGCAAATTTAGATGTGGTGCCTGAAAACAAGAATAGATTTTTTTCCCTTAAATTATGATTTATAAAATTACCATAAGCCCTTTTAAGGCAACTGTATATTTTTAAAAATTATACAAACCTGTGTGTATTAAGAGATTTACTGGCATGAATAAAAGGGCTTCAATTTGAAATGTGATGGAGAGAGAAACGTATCATGGGAACATTTTAATATTGGACACTATGAAGAAAAATAGGCATAGCAGAGAGTAAAGAATATTTGATAAATCTCTCGGTAATTTTCAGTAAAATCTAACACAAGACCATGAGTATATAGCAATCTCATTATAAGATATCTTCCTACTGGTACCCAACATGTAAATCATTTGTAAACAAAGTGAATGTATGTATGCATATATTTGTATATATCTGGACACCAATAGAAGCTTCATTTTTCTAAATTTAGCAAATCTGATATAGTACTGGCTGGATGACCTTATAAGAATTTTCTTTTCTCTAAAGAATAAAAGGAAGTAACAGTAGCACTTGGTACATTGAAAATATTACAACAAACAAGGAAAAAGTAGTCACTAACATGGAAAAACCAGGAGACAATGACCAGGTCACTTTTGTACTAGTTATTGAGTGAAACTCTTTACATCAGATTGTCTAAGAAAGTGATGATGACAGCAATTTAGAACAAAATGTCTTGAGAGAAAAAAGGAAGATTCCACCAATGTCAATATTTAAAGTGATTCAAGGTTTCAAGAAAGCAGCACTTCACAATATATTACAACCAATCATAAAAAAAGGAATGAGTTTTCTTAAAAAAAGAAAATGAATATGTATGAAACCTCTAAACACTCAGAGATGATCTTGGATGTAAAAGAATCTATAAAATAAAATTGGGCTTTAATTTTCAGCTATCTAGAAAATAAACTGTCTACAGTATTTGTTTTTTGAATATTTGAAAGTTAAATTTTATTGTAGTGTCCTGGGAGTATACAGCCTAGATGTCAGCCATCTGAGTCAGAATACATTGAAGAATGTGAACATTTCTATCTGCAGTAATTTATATAGGTCCTTCTTATGCTTTATGTTCAGAGGACAAATTTGTTAAAAACTTTTGGAGATCATAACACAAGCTATAACTTGTTTTTGAGAAATGGTAAAAGGAATTTGGTATATTTATTATGGATGAAAGGTGACTAATAGGAGTAATTATAGATATATAATGCTTTGAAGTCTTTTCTTTAATTTCTAAAAATTAAATTTACTCAATGTTGCTTCAGAAAGTAAAGGAAAAAAGAAGAGGATGGTTTCAAAACGACTTTCTGATAGTTCTGACCAACCAAAACGGGGAGGTTTCGGAAAAGGACATTTTCTCCCACTAGAAATGTACAATAAGTCTCAGGTGGTCACTGTGTCAAAAATGTTGAAGAATTTATAAAACTAATTTCTCTCTCTTTTTATGACTCAAATTTTTTGGTAAGTAGTTGATTTTTTATATTTTTATTTTGTAATAATTTTTCTTCTTCAGATAGAAGAAACACTCAAATTTGAAGAGTAAAATAAGGTAATTGAGATTTGTAGCATCACAGTTCATAAGTGCCTGGAATGTTCCATCTTTCCACGTACCTTCTGAATAACACTTTAACAGACTGCATTGACATTGGGGGTGTGGGGGCATTCCAGCTTTGCTTCTTCTTTATAACCTAGATAATTTATTATCAGTTGAAAATATAAAGCTAGTGCATATTTTCACACTCTGTATGTAAGTTCTATTTTACAGCTGGGATAACCATTTTGAAATATGGAAATAGAACTAGAAAGGTAGGATGGTTGCCCTCAAAAAGAGCCATAAATACCGATGCGCTGCCATCTTTACTTCTTCCCTCTTTTTCTTTCTTGTCATTCATTTCCCTTCAAATATTTATTAAATTAACTTTTCCAGGACTCAATTAGACATAGGAATAGAAAGAATACTAAGAAAGTATGCTTCAAAAATAAAAACACTTTATTACTTAATAATGCAGACATGAAAACCATAATGTTAGTAATTTGTGATAAAGCCCTATATTGGAGATATATAAAAAATATATATATATATATATATAACTCTAAAGGAGGGAGGGATTGACTTTGGAAATGTAACGTCTAAGTTGGATCTTGAATGTTGTTTTAGTTTACCAGGGAAATAAAGGACCAAAAAGAATTCTAGGAAGAGAGGTTTTCTTGTTTAAAGGCATGCAAGTGTGAGATCACATGACACATTGAGAAAAGGGCCAATTTGGCATGGCTGAAGGATATAGTGAGAAGATGATGGACATTGCAAGGAACAAAGCTAGAGGACAAGCAAATTCTAGAACCTGTAGGAGTATTTTGTGCCCTACAAAAAAGTATGAATTCTGCAGTTGATAGCAGCTAATCAAATGGATTTAGGGAGGGAAATAATATGGGTATATTTGTCACTTAGAAGAGAAGACTCTAGTATATGAGTAATTGGTAGTGGATGGTACTAGAGGTCAGGAATACACTTAAAATCTGTTCTCATAGTCCAGATGAGAGGTGATAACACTCACATCTAGAGCAGTGCAATGGAGAGTACACAGATCCAGTGTATTGAATCAGTGTTGATAGAATTTAATAGTCTTTTGGAAGTTGTGGGTGGAAAGAGATTTAGGGATTATGTCAGCTAATTCTAAATATTTTTGGTGGTAGTATTAAGCAAGATGGAAAATATTAGAGTTGGAGCTGGTTTTGAAGAATGAATGGCATTATGCTGATAATGTAGAGTGACAACTACTTATGAACTTAATAATCACTAACATTTTACCCAAGACTTTACTGAGAGGTCAAATTTAGAATATATTGAATTATTTGATATCTGAAAATAAATCAGCATTTTTTATGTTACCTATATTTTACATTCACATTTCTCTACCATGTATTTAGTAATTACTTAGAGTTTAAAACAGTGGAACAAAACCCCAAGTGAACATTTGGTTAAATAAAAATATGGAAATGTCCGTAGTTACTGAATGAACTTTTCATATGTTAGATTTTTAAGCATAGCATCACGCTCTTTCCAAATTTTTCCTTCATACTTATTTCCTTCATAGCAGACTATTTTTCAATACTCAATATATTTTTCAATATCATTGGACATATTCCAATGTCTGGATTCACAGTTAAGAAATAGTCCATATTTGCCTCTTACTATATTAATCGTGCAACTTCAGAAATGTTTAATTCCTAAATAATATTTCTGTGCAATTTGATGTTTCCTTCATCTTTTTGTAACATTAATCCATCCCTTTGTAAATGGAAATTAGTACTCGTTACTAGAAAAGGTTATTAAAACATGTAAGAGAGGGTACTACTTCAGTCCTGGCTGTGTTTCAGAATCATCTTTATTGCTTAAAATACATATGCATAGGTCCCATCCCCAAAATGCAATATGTCTTTGTCCTCATTTTTTTTTTTTTTTTTTTACTAATCTCTCCTTCACATATTCTGCTCCAATGATATTAACCTCCTTGCTATTCCTAATAAGTGCTGCACAAGCCTCTGATTTAGTAACTTTGTTTGCAGTATTCTGTAAGACTTTCTTCTCAAGGAGGCCTACCTGGTAAACTATTTAAATTAAAACACCTCCCATTCCCTCTGATCTGATTTTTTTCATAGTATTATTTTTCCTCTTATATCATCTTCTAAATTGTATTTATTATATTGGGTTGGTCAAAAAGTTTGTTTGGGTTTTTCCGTAACATGTCACAGAAAAGCCGAATTATCTTTTTGGCCAACCCAATATTTATTATCCCTCTATCCCATTAGAATATGTATTCTACAAATATATACATATATATTTTTTCTTTTTGTTGTTCTCTGATATATCAATTGACTGGAACACTGCCTGGCACATAGTAAATGCTCAATAAATATATTGAATGAAAATTTGTGCAGTTGGAAACCAAGAAACTTTACTACTGAAAATTCCATATGTAATTATATTGCTTTTTCAGGATCACAAACTCCTGACCTAGAGAGTAGTATATGGATATAAACAATAACACTTTTTAACAGAAAACAAAAAACTGTTCTAGCCAGAAGGTCTATTGAGCTTTCTTGTTTTATTAGTTAAACTGTCTATCTTTTGTCCTGGAATAAGAAGGATTTATATTTTAGCATGCATAAAACTATCTGATCCGATGCTATTTCATGGATAGAAGAGATTACAGTTCAGTTTTTCTTAAAATTAGTGAAATTTGTTTTTGTCATAAGCAGATATGACTCAACAACTCAAGAAGAGATGATAAGATGCCTTATTTGCTATTTTTTTTAACATCTTTATTGGAATATAATTGTTTTACAATGTTATATTAGTTTCTGCTGTATAACAAAGTGAATCAGCTAAACGTATACATATATCCCCATATCTCCCCTTCTTGCATCTCCCACCCACCTTCCCTATCCCACCCTCCTAGGTGGTCACAAAGCAATGAGCTGATCTCCCTGTGTTATGCAGCTGCTTCCCACTAGCTATCTATTTTACATTTGGTAGTGTATACATATCAACGCCATTCTCTCAATTAGTCCCAGTTTACACTTCCCCCTCCCCATGTCCTCAAGTGCATTCTCTAAGTCTGCATCTTTATTCCTGTCCTACCCCAAGGTTCTTCAGAACCTTTTTTTTTTTTTTTTTTTAGTTTCCATATATATGTGTTAGCAGACGGTATTTGTTTTTCTCTTTCTGACTTAAGTCACTCTGTATGACAAACTCTAGGTCCATCAACCTCACTACAAATAACTCAATTTCATTTCTTTTTAGGGCTGAGTAATATTCCAATGTATATATACGCCACATCTTCTTTATCCATTCATCTGTTGATGGACACTTACGTTGCTTCCATGTCCGGGCTATTGCAAATTCTGTTGCAATGAACATGGTGGTGCATTTCTCTTTTGAATTATGGTTTTCCCAGGGTATATGCCCAGTAGTTGGATTGCTGGGTCGTATGGTAGTTCTATTTTTAGTTTTTATGGAACCTCCATACTGTTCTCCATAGTGGCTGTATCAATTTACATTCCCACCAACAGTGCAAGAGGGTTCCCTTTTCTCCACACCCTCTCCAGCATTTATTGTTTTTAGATGTTTTGATGATGGCCATTCTGACTGGTGTGAGTTTTAATTTGCATTTCTCTACTGATTAGGGATGTTGAGCATCCTTTCAAGTGTTTGTTGGCAATCTGTATATCTTCTTTGGAGAAATGTCTATTTAGGTCTTCTGCCCATTTTTGGATTCGGTTGTTTGTTTTTCTGATATTGAGCTGCATGAGCTTCTTGTATATTTTGGAGATTAATCCTTTGTCAGTTGTTTCATTTGCAAATATTTTCTCCCATTTGGAGGGTTGTCTTTTCATCTTATTTATCGTTTCCTTTGCTGTGCAAAAGCTCTTAAGTTTAATTAGGTCCCATTTGTTTACTTTTATTTTTATTTCCACTCCTTTAGGGGGTGGGTCAAAAAGGATCTTGCTGTGATTTATGTCAGAAAGTGTTCTGCCTATGTTTTCCTCTAAGAGTTTGATAGTGTCTGGCCTTACTTTTAGGTCCTTAATGCATTTTGACTTTATCTTTGTGTATGGTGTTAGGAAGTGCTCTAATTTCATTCTTTTACATGTACCTGTCCACTTTTCCCAGCACCACGTATTGAAGAGGCTGTCTTTTCTCCATTGTATATTCTTGCCTCCTTTGTCAAAATTAATGTGACCATATGTGCGTGGGTTTATCTCTGGGCTTTCTATCCTGCTCCATTAATCTATATTTCTGTTTTTGTGCCAGTACCATACTGTCTTGATTACTGTAGCTTTGTAGTATAGTCTGAAGTCAGGGAGCCTGATTCGTCCAGCTCTACTTTTCTTTCTCAAGATTGTTTTGGCTATAGGGGGTCTCTTGTGTTTCCACACAAATTATGTAACTTTTTGTTCTAGTTCTCTGAAAATGCCACTGGTAATTTGATAGGGATTACATTGAATCTGTAGATTGCTTTGGGTAGTATAGTCATTTTCACAATGTTGATTCTTCCAATCCAAGAACATGGTATATCTCTCCATCTGTATCTTCTTTAATCTCTTCCATCATAGTCTTATAGCTTTCTGTATACAGGTCTTTTGCCTCCTTAGGTAGGTTTATTCCTAGGTATTTTATTCTTTTTGTTGCAATGGTAAATGGGAGTGTTTCCTTAATTTCTCTTTCTGATTTTTCATCATTAGTGTGTAGGAACGCTAGAGATTTCTGTGCATTAACTTTGTATCCTGCTACTTTACCAAATTCATTGATTAGCTCTAGTAGTTTTCTGGTAGCATCTTTAGGGTTCTCTATGTATAGTATCATGTCATCAGGAAACAGCAACAGCTTTACTTCTTCATTTCTGATTTGGATTACATGTCTTTCTTTTTCTTCTCTGATTGCTGTGGCTAAAACTTCCAAAACTATGTTGAATAATAGCAGTGAGAGTGGGCACCCTTGCCTTGTTCCTGATCTTAGTGGAGATGGTTTCAGTTTTTCAACATTGCGAATGATGTTGGCTGTGGGTTTGTCATATATGGCCTTTATTATGTTGAGGTAAGTTCCCTCTATGCCTACTTTCTGGAGGGTTTTTTATCATAAATGGGTGTTGAATTTTGTCAAAAGCTTTTTCTGCATCTATTGAGATGATCATATGGTTTTCCTCCTTCAATTTATTAATATGGTGTATCACATAGATTGATTTGCGTATATTGAAGAATCCCTGCATTCCTGGCATAAACCCCACTTCATCATGGTGTATGATGCTTTTAAGGTGCTGTTGGATTCTGTTTGCTACTATTTTGTTAAGGATTTTTGCATCTATGTTCATCAGTGATATTGGCCTGTAGTTTTCTTTTTTTGTGACATCTTTGTCTGGTTTTCGTATCAGGATAATGGTGGCATTGTAGAATGAGTTTGGGAGTGTTCCTCCCTCGGCTATATTTTGGAAGAGTTTGAGAAGGATAGCTTTTAGCTCTTCTCTAAATGTCTGATAGAATTTGTCTGTGAAGCCATCTGGTCCTGGGCTTTTGTTTGTTGGAAGATTTTTAATCACAGTTTCAATTTCAGTGCTTGTGATTGGTCTGTCTCTATTTTCTATTTCTTCTTGGTTCAGTCTCAGAAGGTTGTAGTTTTCTACGAATTTGTCCATTTCTTTCAGGTTGTCCATTTTATTGGCATATAGTTGCATGTAGAAATCCCTCATGATTCTTTGCATTTCTGCAGGGCCCATTGTTACGTCTCCTTTTTCATTTCTAATTCTGTTGATTTGAGTCTTCTCCCTTTTTTTCTTGATGAGTCTGGCTAATGGTTTATCAATTTTGTTTATCTTCTCAAAGAACAAGCTTTTAGTTTTATTGGTCTTTGTGTTTGTTTCCTTCATTTCTTTTACATGTATTTCTGATCTGATCTTTATGTTTCCTTTCCTTCTGCTAACTTTGGGTTTTTTTTGTTTTACTTTCACTACCTGCTTTAGGTGTCAGGTAAGGTTGTTTATTTGAAATTTTTCTTGTTTCTTGAGGTCGGATTGTATTGCTATAAAGTTCCCTCTTAGCAGTGCTTTTGCTGCATCCCATAGGTTTTGGTCATCATGTTTTCATTGCCGTTTTTTGCTAGGTATTTTTTGACTTCCTCTCTGATTTCTTCAGTGATCTCTCAGTTATTTAGTAGCGTATTGTTTAGCCTCCATCTATTTGTATTTTTTACAGTTTTTTTTCTGTAATTGATATCTAGTCTCATAGTGTTGTGGTCAGAAAAGATACTTGATACGATTTCAATTTTCTTAAGTTTTCCAAGGCTTTATTTGTGACCCAAGATATGATCTATCCTGGAGAATGTTCCATGAGCACTTGAGAAGAAAGTGTAATATGCTGTTTTCAGATGGAATGTCTATAAATATCAATTAAATCTATCTGGTCTCTTGTGTCACTTAAAGCTTGTGTTTCCTTATTTATTTTCATTTTCGATGATCTGTCCATTGGTGCAAGTGGGGTGTTAAAGTTCCCTACTATTATTGTGTTACTGTCGATTTCCCCTTCTTTGGCTGTTAGCATTTGCCTTGTATATTGAGGTGCTCCTATGTTGGGTGCATAAATATTTACAATCGTTGTATCTTTTTCTTGGATTGATCCCTTGATCATTATGTAGTGTCCTTCTTTGTCTCTTGCAATAGTCTTTATTTTAAAGTCTATTTTGTCTGATAATGACAATTGTTACTCCAGCTTTCTTTTGATTCCCATTTGCATGGAATATCTTTTTCCATCCCCTCACTTTCAGTCTGTATTGTCACTAGGTCTGAAGTGGGTCCCTTGTAGACAGCATATATACGGGTCTTGTTTTTGTATCCAATCAGCCTGTGTATGTCTTCTGGTTGGAGCATTTAATCCATTTACATTTAAGGTAATTATCAGTATGTATGTTCCTATTACCATTTTCTTAATTGTTTTGGGTTTGTTTTTGTAGGTGTTTTCCTGCTATTGTGTTTCTTGCCTAGAGAAGTTCCTTTAACATTTGTTGTAAAGCTGGTTTAGTGGTGCTGAATTCTCTTAACTTTTGCTTGTCTCTAAAGGTTTTAATTTTTCCATCAAGCCTGAATGAGATCCTTGCTGTGTAGAGGAATCTTGGTTGTAGGTTTTCCCCTTTCTTCATTTTAAATATGTCCTGCCCCTCCCTTCTGGCTTGCAGTGCTTCTGCTGAAAGTTCAGCTGTTCACCTTATTGGCAACCTTTCTATGTTATTTGTTGCTTTTCCCTTGCTGCTTTTAATATTTTGTATTTAATTTTTGATAGTGATTAATATGTGTCTTGGCATGTTTCTCCTTGAATTTACCCTGTGTGGACTCTCTGTGCTTCCCAGACTTGACTGACCATTTCCTTTCCCATATTAGGGAAGTTTTCAACCATAATCTCTTCAAATATTTTCTCCATCCCTTTCTTTTTCTCTTCTTCTAGTACCCCTATAATTCGAATGTTGGTGTGTTTAATGTTGTCCCAAAGTTCTCTGAGACTGTCCTCAATTCTTTTCATTCTTTTCTCTTTATTCTCCTCTGTGGTAGTTATTTTCACTATTTTATCTTCCAGGTCACTTATCTGTTCTTCTACCTCAGTTATTCTTCTATTGATTCCTTCTAGAGAATTTTTAATTTCATTGATTGTGTTGTTCATCATTGTTTGTTTGCTCTTTAGTTCTTCTAGGTCTTTGTTAAACGTTTCTTGTATGTTCTCCATTCTATTTCCAAGATTTTGGATCACCTTTACTATCATTCCTCTGAATTCTTTTTCAGGTAGACTGCCTATTTCCTCTGCATTTGTTTGGTCTGGTGTGTTTTTACCTTGCTCCTTCATCTGCTGCATATTTCTCTGACTTCTCATTTTGCTTAACTTACTGTGTTTGGTGTCTCCTTTTCACAGGCTGCAGGTTCATAGTTTCAGCTGTTTTGGTGTCTGCCCCCATTAGGTAATGTTGGTTTAGTGGGTTGTGTACGCTTTCTGGTGGAGGGGACTCGTTTCTGTGTTCTGGTGGAGAGGCTGGATATTGTCTTTCTGGTGGGCAAGACTGCATCCAGTGGTGTGTTTTGGGGTGTCTGTGAACTTATTACGATTTTAGGCAGCCTCTCTGCTAATGGGTGAGGTTGTGTTCCTGTCTTGCTAGTTGTTTGACATAGGGTGTCCTGCATTGGAGCTTGCTGGTCGTTGAGAAGAGCTGGGTCTTATCATTGAGATGGAGATCTCTGGGAGAGCTCTTGCTGATTGATATTACATGGGGCTGGGAGGTATCTGGTGGACCAATGTCCTGAACTTGCTCTCCCACCTCACAGGCTCAGGCCTGACAGCAGGCTGGAGCACCAAGACCCTGTCAGCCACAAGGCTCCTTTTGCTAGAGGATCCACATTTCATCTGTTTTGTGCAGCAACACTGCCTGCACAACCACAAGTACTGGCTGGATGCTGAGTCGTACCCCACAGGCTGGCTCTCCAGGTCCTGCTATTTTTATAGTTATTTCTCTGACCCTATCAGTACTTAAAATTTGGCTGCAAATTATAATGCAGCTGTATCTTATCCACAGTATTATAACTCTTGGATCATCAGTGCAACTTGTAAAAACATAGTTTCCTCCTACATATTTTGTCTCACATGGTACTATTTCTGGTACTAATAAGTAAAGAAATAGTACTAGTCAAGTTGGGTAATTAAATAAGAAAAATTAGTATAATGAACTCAACCATGAATACTTAAAATTAACTTTTGTGATGACAAAATGGACAAAATATGTTAACAAGTCAGATTACAGATTATAGATTTACTAAATCTTATAGAAATTGTTTTGGGGCACATAGCCAAACTTTATAGTAGTGAGAGAGAGTGAAGGAGAGAGAGAGAGAGATGATAGATAGATAGATAGGTAGGTAGATAGAGATAATTTTGAAAGAACCAGTGTTTTATTTACTTGTCTTTGTAAATACAGTTACTGCCAGTACTTGTTTATGACTTCTGTTTTCCAGATTCCCATTCAAAACTCCTATCTTGATATCCTAGTTCATGCTGCCTTACTCTGCACCATATTACAAACCATCAAGGGGAAAAAAAAAAATGAAACTCTTCCTTATTTTAGCAAAATAGATACTCATCTACTTAGATTAAATTATCATATTTAATTCTGCCTAAGCATCAGAGGATGGAGATGATTTTTTATGGTATTTTCAAAATGATATTTGCAAATAGAAAAGTGTTAAGCAATGTATGGTGTATGTCAATATTCACAACTGAAACACTAGACTTTACCTTCTTAAATAGGTAGGTATAGCTTTAAATATTAAAATGTTATGGAGAATGTACTTGAGAAAGGAAGTGATCAGATGTTCTCTTGACATATTTAGACAGGACAATATTAGTGGAAAGAGAAGTAAGAGGTATTATATATGAAACATTAATTTAGCATACTATTTCATAGTTGTATTTTTTTTAAACTTACTTGACTCTAGGGCACTCTGAGAACAGCAGCTAATTTATTCTGTATTTATTTAAGTCCTAGACGTCTAATCTCCCAACCTGGCACACATACAGAAAAGAAATAGCAACTAAAAATGATATGCAGATAGTACTGAGAGCATTTTGGAGTAGAACCAGGGCAGAATAGAAAACATAAATCCTCAAGTGTTTTGGATTTGTAACAACAATGTGCAGTTCAAGAAGACTGCAGAATGCCACTTTTCCTTCATGCTCCATAATTTTTAGCTGCATTTACTTCTATCATATATATATATGTACCTATACTGTATATACATATATATATACACATATGATTATATTATAGCATTCTACCACTCCCATTTTTGTTTTTCTAATTAAACCTTCAATGAATAGGAAAGTAAAGTAAGTATCCAAAAAAATTGTAAATGGAATAAAAATAAAGCATTGTACGTCCTTTTACTCCTTATTTATGGTGAGAATGGACTTGCAAATTTAAATATTTTTGAAGAATGTTGTATCCATAAATGGAACTCAGTGCAAATTGTGAAACTCTGTATATATCTGTGATATGCAGAATAATGGCCTCTCAAACATATTCAAATCCCAATTCCAGAACATAAACTTATGTTATGTTGAATGGCAAAGAGGAATCTAGATTGGAGATGGAATTAAGTTTGCTAATCAACAGACTATAAAATAGGAAGATTGTCCTATAGCCACAAGAGTTCCTAAAATAGAAGACTGAAGCTGAAGTTAAGTCAGAGTGATGTCGTGTGAGAACTTGACCGGCGATTGCTAAATTTGAAGGTGGAGAAAGGGTCCATGAGTCAAGAAACACAGGAGGGCTCTAGTAGCTAGAAAACTCAAGGAAACAGATTCTTCCCTCGGGTCTCTGGAAAGAGTGCAGCCCTGCAGGACACCTTGATCTTAGCCAGCTAAGACCCTTGTTGACTCCTGCGCTGCAGAACTTCAAAATTATCAATTTGTGTTATGTTAAGCCACTAAGTTTTTGCTGATTTGTTACAGCAGTGATATAAATCTGGCATCATATCTTTGTTTAATAAATGTATTGCCACTAAATTAAACTTCAGGGGGTAATTTACTTAAAATGTTTTTATAACCCTTTGAAGTTTTAGTTAACTGATTATATTGAAGTTTTATCTTACAAAACATGGGCCCTTTTTATAAGCCCTTTGGTACTATGACCTCCTTCCTATGTTGTAAATTTTTCTCTCAGAATTTGATTTGTGTGTAGGGAAATATATATTTCATATAGGTGTTTAGAATTTTTTTTTACTTTATTTAGACTATTGTAAAAAAGTTTTTGAAAATTTTCATTTTCACAAATCCTGGAGCCTATAGTTCCACAGGCTTGATTCCATATTTCTTCCTGTTCAGTGACAAATTTATAACATGCTTTCAATAGTAAATTTTGAAGCATGCTGCCGTGGGCTATATGGTACCTCTTACTACATCTATTAATTTCCAAGAGTATTTTTCTTTGGCCATAATTTATACAAGACTGCATTATTTATCACCAAGTCTCTATCGATCAGCTAGTTTGTTTATTGCTAAGTTTAGTTGAATGAGAGAAACAGGCTGAAAGGTCTTTGGGTATTAACGTTAAGCTTGTGTGAGGATACACTATCACTCTCAGAGAAAGCTGACATTTGGTGGTTGACTTGCATATATTGTTGGCAAGTGCAATGGTATACTGTGGTCCCAATGGTTGCTCAATAAATGAACTTGCTAAGATGTATGTAAGTATGTGTGTGTGTGTGTGTGTGTGTATATATATATGAAATAAACTTACTAGGATTAAAGCAATGTGTGCTTAAAACACATCCTTCTCACTCCTTTTTCAAAGTTAGCTGAAGTGATTCTTCCAAAAATTCACAAGAATTCATTTACTCCACTGAGCACAAATTTCCTTTAAATAATCATTAATGAATGCTGGTAAGAATCAGTTACACTGGGATGAAATATTAATCTGGAAATTATCTACAACTGCAAACTGAAAACTAATCTTTAATTATATAAAGGGAGAATTTTAGAAAGGAAAAGAAAATGACTCAATAGTGAGGAAATGTATGAAGGAAACCATTTCCCAGTATGAACTGTATGGTACTGATCTGTAAAGTTACTCTAAGCCTAACTGTGCCCCACCATTATTTTATCTTTATGGATATGTAGATAATTAGTTTAGAGTATGTATTTGAAAAGGTTGTGAGGTTGTAACTTTTCACTGAGTGAGACATTATGAAAGAGATCAGATGATAGAGTACTCTGGGTCTGTAAACCAGAAATTAATCCAGTGTGAAAGAATAGCCACAAAAGGCAAAGTTCTTCTCTACTTACAGTTAACTATTTATTAGGTTTATCACCTACATCCTTAAGCTACCATCCTTCAGGAGCAAAAATAAGCCAAGTTGTGTTTACTTTTACATTACATTTTTATATCTCAAGTCTTTCACTTGACATTAGAAAGACATGTTTCAGTCAAGTTGTTCATACAGAAGTACTTTTAAGCAGATATAAACATGACACACCTATTAACCTTTATACTTAGGAAGTGGAAATAGTTGTTAGTTTGCTAACTGTTAACCCTGTTAAAGAAGTTTAAAATGCATACTTCTAATTTTAACCCTGTTAACCCTGTTAAAGAAGTTTAAAATGCATACTTCTATTTTTATCAGTGTATATTGCATTACACCAGGAGCTTAAGGCACACTTTTTTCAACTCTGGCTGCCAAACACTAATCCTGACAATATCGTTGTAATTTGCTATGTTGTTTAATTAAAATGACAATTAAGTCTTATTCATTGCTCCTAACACTAGGGAAAAATGAAAACAAGCCGAAACACCTCCAGTTCCTCAAATAAATGTGCGCTCTTATTTTGGCTATGATTATTAGTCCAATGAATTCCTTTTACAGTAATCTGCCTTCAACTCCTTCTCATAGGGTTGTAGATATGATAATAATACTTTATATAGCACATTGTGGTTTTCGTGCCACTATTAATCACACTTTACTGTAGCCTTTCAATAATCACACAAAATGCACTTGCTAATAATTTCTACAGTATCACCCAATAAACATTTGAAGAAACTGATGATGCAGTGAGAGTACATGATACCCTCCATGCAAGGAAACATTTTTGGCAAGTGGCAAGATAAGAATTATAGCCAGGTTCTCTTGCTGCAACTTATCCTAATATTATTCCACTAAACTGTCCTTACTTAAAAGAGAGGAAAAAAAAATCTCTTTTTTTAGTAAGCCTTCTGGAAGGGGATGACGTTGGAAAAAATATTACTGTAACTTCAGTCAAGCTGAAGGGAATTTCAGGGTATCTTGGTCAGACCTGAGATATTAGACTCGCACAAATGAAAAGGCTGTGTAATAAACAAATGACTAAGTGTAAGCAATTATTAACTAGTTATCTGGCATTGAGCAAATGCTCAAACATAAGATCTTCAATTTTCTTACCTATAAAATTGAAGTATTGTTGCAACAATCCTACCTCATGTGAAATTCTATGGATCAAAAGCAGAGCTAATTGAGTCTCAGGTATTACTTTCATCTGGAAAATCAGATATTTTGTCAATAATATCAACAATACTTAATGACTGGTCATTGAGTGCTTAGTACATGCCAGGCAGCATGCTAAAGCCTATTCATTCATTTAGCTATTACAGATTCATAAATGAGGTCATGTTATTATCTGTACATTATGTGTGAAGAAAATAAGACTATGAGTTTAGTTAACTGAACACAGATTACTCAGCTGCAGGTCATGTGAAGCCAGAATTTGAAATAAGCTTTTTTTTCTTACTCGGAAGATCTTGCTTGTAAATTAAATATCTGTTTATTCCTTTTTATGATTGCAGTCTTAAAATTCTATTCTAATGCTACTTAATTTTGTAAAAGAAATTATCATTTGATTTGGCAGGCAGATCTATTTTAATGTTTATCCATTTAAAATAAAAATATAAGAAGTAAAATATTTCAGAATGTTCATTTTAATTTTCTGTTATTTATCCATGGCATCAATGTGGCCTTAAATTAATTTAATTTCTGTCAGGGCAGATTTTTAAATAGTAGAATGGTTACTATTTACATTTGCATTGGGAATTTGACCTTGTTCATACAGAATTAGTTTATAACTGGACTTCAAAAAAGATTCTATGAAGCTTGCAATGAATGTATAGTGAGAACATTATCATTACTAATCCTATAGTACAATTTTTGTTGTCAATAGACTTGACTTTTTTAAACAGTTTTAGATTTACAGAATAATTGAGAAGATAGTGCAGCCATGTCTTGGTTATTGTAAATACTGCTGCTATGAACAGTGGGGTGCATGTATCTTTTTGAGTTAGTGTTTTCATCTTTTCCACATATATACCCAGGAGCAGAATTGCTGTATCGTATGGTAGCTAATTTATTTATATTGTGGAATATCCCACAGTATAGATGTACCACAGTTTGCTCATCCATTCACCTATTGAAGGACATCATCTTTGCAACCTTTCCTTTTTGCCTTTTTTCATAACTGTTATAAATATTTGTGTCTAGGTTTTTGTCTAGACTTAAGTTTTTAATTCAAATGGGTAAATACCTAAGCATATGATGACTGGAACATATGGTTAGACTAAGTTTAGCTTTATATGAAACTGCCAAACTGTCTTCCAAAGTGGATATACCATCTGGCATTCACATCAGCAATGAATGAGAGTTCCTGTTGCTCCACATCCACGCTAGCATTTGGTATTGTCAGATTTTTGTTCTGTTTGTATTATTATTATTATTATTATCATTATTATTATTATTATTATTATTTGCTGTACGCGGGCCTCTCACTGTTGTGGCCTCTCCCGTTGCGGAGCACAGGCTCCGGACGTGCAGGCCTCAGCGGCCATGGCTCACAGGCCTAGCCGCTCCGCGGCATGTAGTGATCTTCCCGGACTGGGGCACGAACCCGTGTCCCCTGCATCAGCAGGCAGACTCTCAACCACTGTGCCACCAGGGAAGCCCTGTATTTATTTTTAATTTTAGCTATTCAATAGGTGTGTAGTGGAATCTCGTTGTTTTTAATTCACTAATGACATGATTCTGAGCATTTTTTCATATGTTTATTTGTCATCTGTGCATCTTGATTGGTGAGATGTCTGTTCAGATTTGTTGCCCATTTTAAAAATTGGTTTGTTTTCTCATCATTCATACATTTTTTTTTTTTTTTTTGCGGTACGCAGGCCTCTCACTGTTGTGGCCTCTCCCGTTGCGGAGCACAGGCTCCGGATGCACAGGCTCAGTGGCCATGGCTCACGGGCCTAGCCACTCCACGGCATGTGAGATCTTCCCGGAACGGGGCACGAACCCGTGTCCCCTGCATCGGCAGGCGGACTCTCAACCACTGCGCCACCAGGGAAGCCCCATTCATACATTTTAAGAGTTCTTCATATATTTTGGATACAAGTCCTTTATCAGATACGTGTTTTGTAAATATTTTCTTCCAGTCTGTGGCTTGTCTTTTTGTTCTTTTAATATAATATAATTTCTAACAAAAGCATTATTAGATGCCTCACATATCTCAGTAAAAATGACATCACTATTATCTTTTAGATGTCACTTAAGTTAATCATTGATGAAAAGAATATAAAATAGAGCTCCAAATCATAGTTTTTATAAGATTACTGCCTGTAATGTTGTAACTTTTTTTCCCCAAAGATTTATGACAAAATATTTATGATCTCAGAAAGAATATATGTCTGCATTGGATATGTGTGTGTGTGTGTGTATAGATATAAAATCCACACATATATAAATAAAATCTACATATATACATATATAGAGAAGGAGGTTAGTACAAATTTTCTGTTATATATTACACATTGATATTACATTAAATGTGTGTTATAATAGTACAGTGTTTTCTCATCAGTTGTTTGAGAACCAAGGGCAGCAGTCAAAGAACTACTACAATTTAAGCCGTATTTCAATTCAAATTAGTCCTCTACCATTTGTTAAAATTCAAGTATCCAGGGGAAAGTCTAGCTGCACTCCCTATCTTTTCCAGTTTTCAAATAATTTCAGTGAATTGAGAGATGTGAGATCATTGCACCTCACAAAATATTTGATGGTTAAACTCTTAAGCCACAGAGTTAAATTCTTGGGTTCAAGTTTCTTCACTTAGCAGCTGGGTAGGGAAGCAAAATTTGTCTCTTTGGTATAAGGATTAATTTAGACTGCCTTTTTTAAGAAACAGAAGACCTGGGAAGTTTTTTTGATATCTACCCCTTAACTGCCTAAAAGAATTTAAATAAAGGGCCTGTTGCTAGAATAGAGATAACACCAGAGACATCTGCAAAGAATATGAGCCAGGTGTGGAGATCAGAGTCTACTCTGTCCCATTGTCTCTGCATGGCCCAGCAAACATTTGTCTACTAAATATTTGCTTTTTCATCTCCTTGTGAATTGCCTTTCTCCCCTTTGAAGTCCCAAACCACTACCTCTACATCCTCTTTTGTCTTTAGCTGAAGATGCTATATAAAATGAGGATTTTGGCCATTTTGACAAGTTACTCAGTTTTCCCAGGCCTCTCCCACGTGAACATGTTATTAATCTTTCGTTTGATTTTCTCCTGTTAACCTATCTCACGGCCATTTAATTCTTAGACCAGCTAGAAGAACTCAGAAGGGTAGTGGAAAATTTCTTCCTCCCTGACAGTGTATGACCTTAGACAAGTTACTTAACCTCTCTGTTCTTCAAGATCCTTCATGGGTAAAATAATAATAATCTACCTGATTTATAGATTATAGTAAGGATTGCAGTAAAGTGTTTAGAAAGTGTTCATAATATGCACTCAGTGCTAGTCACCTTATATAGGTAGTTGTCAAGTATTTAGTTATATTTAATGTACTATAAAATACAAGAATATACTGAAAACCATGATAGGGAGAAAATACTTTATAACTCAAAACTATCACATGTGTTTGGAAGTAAAAGACTTAAAGTTTCAGTTTATTTGTTTAAGTGGTATTTTTTTCCAACTGTGAATTTTACTTCCTTGACATATATTGAGATGAATACATCAGCAAGAATTTATAGGTAGATCTATAGAGAGATAGATAAGTAATCCTTGTGTGCATATAAAGTAAATGATTTTAATACATCAGCTGTGATGATTCATAAAACAAACATGGGAGGATACCAGGGTTATGTATAAATGGAAATTTGGAATATGGGGCCTCAGACATCTCTCAGGCCAACATAAATTGATACTTAGAGAGCTTGGGTTTTCATTTGAAGAGGAAAGTGAACAGTGATGAATTAGTAATTGGGGAGAATAATTTCCAGGTGGCTCTCCTCTATTAGACCAAAGCAACAGGTTTGGGGCACATGAAAAGAATACTGGGGTTTGTTTGTTTGTTTTGTTTGAGATCAGTAAAATGATAATGTCCAGTGTTAGAGAAAGAGATGTGCAGCATGGTTAACTATGGGGGCCTTGAGATTTTTCAGTTTGAGGCAGTGGAACTTATTATCTTTGGCAAGAAAGTTTGCAGATTTTTGCTCTGTGTTTAGGCCATCTGTGTTTGCTAATTGGTGTCAATCAAAGTTAGCCTCTTACCTTCCCACAGAGACTGGGAGATAGTGTTACGATATCCTTCTACATTTTACATTTCAAAGAGATGGTCCCCAGGTCCTTGGAAAAGACATTTCCTGGGTTGTAAAACTGGCAAGCGGCTGCAAGGAGATTTACATACATATCAAAGGGGCCGAGAAAGAATTTACAATTACAAGTTTTCTAAAGTAAATGATCTAAAAAAAATAGAGGTCTGAGGCCCAGAATCATGAAAGAAGGCTGTCTAAAATTCAGTCAAGTCGAAGGGAATTTCAGGGCATCTTGCTCAGACCTGAGGTATTGGACTTGCACAAATGTAGATACATTGGACAGTTCAGGTCATCAGCAGAATTGTGACACACAGTATATTAACTCTGGAAAGATTTTTGTTTTATGCTCACCCACTCTTCTGTGTGCCTTCTTACCCTTTTGTGGAATCTCCCACCTTAATAGCTGAAGCTTGAGTTATGGTCTAACGATCTTAGTGTCACCTGAAAACTTGTTGGAACTACAGAATCTAAGACTCCACCCCTGATTCATGAAACAGGATCTGGGATCTGCATTTGAACAAGATCCCCAAGTGAATCCTGTGCACCTTAAGATTTGAGAAGCACTGCTAGGCATTGTTTGTCTCTTGTTGATTCATCCCCATCAGACTTTTTCCAATTCCACAGGCTCTTGGCTTCAGATTTATGAGATTGCAAATAGTTAATCTAATAACCGACAGCAGTACTGTGTATCAATCAGGAATAATGTATTCATGAGAGCAGAAGAGCAACTGGCCTCTTTTATTGCAAGCAATGGGATTTTTTTTCCCTAATTGGGTTAAACAATGACAAGGAGTGCTCTATTTCTTGGCATTTTTTAACTCAATTGAAAAAAATATTCAAATTAGTTAACAGGTAAAAATATATTTTGTACAGCTCCTTAACCTTTACTGAGCACCTGTGTCGCTCCCCCGCCCCATCTATTGGTAAGGGAGTTCTGCATTCATACATTTTGATAAGAATAGATAAACTGGCACATTGTTAACATGACAATGGAAAATATTAAGATCTTTTTCTGTTTTAGTACAGTGATTTTTTTTCTTGTGTCTTTACAGCTTTTAGATGAAGATTTCTGGTGAATTTTCTTGTGTTTATTTTTACTTTTTTCTTTATTAAAATAATGTAATACTTAGCCTACCTTGTGACAAATAATCAGAATTATTCCTTGATGTGTCAGGCAATTTTAGAAATTGAGAAGTTGATCTAATGAAGTAGCAAGCTTTTCCCAGCAGGGGTTGGAGGGAGCACTGACCTTGGAACCACACAAACCTGGGTTCTAGCCCCATTGCTTCCTCTGATTGGGTGCACTACCTTTTTGAACCACTTAATCACCGTAAGACTCTTTTCTCTTTCATAAAGTCAGGAGCTCCAGGAGGAAGGCACTCTTAAAGTGACTTCTAGAGCAATAAAAAGTTCTATTTTTTCAAGAATATGAATGTCCTCTAAGTCAAAATATATAGAAAGTGGTTTCTCTGTACCTTCCATAATTTTCTACCAGTAACTTTTTCAACTTGTGTGAACTGGACTGAAGATTGACATTCATTTTTGTTCATTTACCTGATATACAACATGGGATGTCTTGTTCAGTATTTCAAGTAATTCCTGGGACACTTTGATATTAAAGGCAAAGATGAGGCACATGGATGGTGAATGAAGTTGCTACAAAGCAATTTCACTTTTATAACACTTACTCCCAAAAGTATGTGTACTTCAAAAAATCGGACAATTTAAACCAACAAAAGAAATAAAAAATGTGATTCACACTAAGTGCACTATGAGGACAGAATGGGGTATCTTACCCTGAAGAAATGCCTCCAAGGTAAGTATATCAGTTAAACAGTTTGTAGTAGTTTGAATAATAGCCACTCAAAGACATCAAGTCCTAATATCTGGAATTTGTAAATGTTACTTTATTTGGAAAAAGGAGCTTTGCAGATGTAAGTAAATAAAGGATTTTGAGATGAGGAGATTGCCCTGGGTTATCAGGGTGAGCTATAAATGCCATCACATGTAATTTATAAGAGAGAGCCAAAGGGAAATAACACAGATACAGAGGAGAAAGAAATGTGAAGATATAGGTAGAGACAGAAGTGATGTGACCACAAGCCCAGGAATGCCAGGGCAGCTACCAGAAGCTAGAAGAGGCAAAGGATGGATTTTCCCTTAGAGCAATAGAGGGCGCACAGCCCTACTAAATTTCAGACTTCTAGTTTCCAGAAATGTGAGAGAATAAATTTGTATTGTTTTATGCCACCAATCTGTGAAGATTTATCATAGCAGTCTCAGGAAATTAATACATGCTTCATTTTTAGAAATAAAGCATCTATAAAAATATCTCCCCCCTCCAAACAAAATAAGTTAGGGGAAAATATTCAAGTCAGAGAAACAGTAATAACTGAATCAGAAGTATACTAATTTTTAAAAAAATATAATTCCAACTCTCAAATATCATCTACTGCCTCAGAATTTCAAGGAGTAGAGGGCAAGAATAGTTTGTAGGAAACTGAGACAAAATTTGAAATGGCAAACTTTTTGGACTCATTGCCAAATCAGAGTAAAAGTTGATATGGACAACTTATAGTAAAAGGACCTCATGTAAATGCAACACAAACTTCTAATTAATGGCAACGAGAACGTGGAAGTCCTTCATTGAAGGTTCGATTTCCTACAGAATTCTCATCCTGCCCTACTGCACAGAGCTCCACTGGCTCTTTGTGAGAGTAATAATAATGTAAGCATGTACTTATTGCTTATAACAGCTAGCAAATGGTTAATTTTCCATCACATGAAATATTCTCAACAACCCTGTGAAGTAAATTTACTTTTAAAATGTTTTGAAAATGGAAAGATAAATAGACCTAAAACATTTAAGTAACTTGCCTCAAATCACACACCAGTCAAGTGGTGAAACCACAATTCACATCTAATAGTTAAGATTCCATAATACATTCTCTTAACTACTATGTTGTATGGAAAACACCTGACAATAGAAAGTTTACAACATGCTTTTGTTATTGGAATAAGACTGATCTGGCCTTCAAAATTCTGGAAACTTTTGAAATATTCCATGGTTATTCTTAAAGAGGGGAACTCTTTTTAACTGATGTAGTCCACTGATACATGTATGAACTAAAGAATGTTGAGTAGATTTGCACAATGTCAATGTGAGTTGGGGACTTGTACTGTCTTTTCCTCTACATCTCTTCTTGGAGAATTATTTAATGCATCACCCACTTAACAAATTATAGTAAACATTTTTGGTTACAGTGTGAAGAATCTTGCTAGTGTCAGAAGAATGTGGCAGTATAGATACAAAATCCAGTTTGTTGAACTTAATACATTATTTTGCTCATTTTAAACTCTTTGACTTCCGAACCCAGGTGTTATTGTTGTTTCTTGCATGGTTCCTGACTTCTGGAAATTGAGAAAAATATTGAACCTTGTTCTAGCTGAGACTTGCATATAACCCAAAGGTCAAGTCAAAGTTTCTCTCCTGGATACATGTAAGACATTAGTCAATTACTGAACCTTCCACAAATTTCACACCCTGAGTTTTCTTAAGGTCACAGTTTTTTAAAGAGACCAGTTTAAGTCCTTTCTCAAAATTGCTCTTCAAGCTTTGTCTTAAATCAGTTTTATTTCTCCTGAGATTCATTCACTTTTAGATGTTTTAGATGACTCCCTTCTTTCTATCTTCCCCAAACCTATATTTATCCTGGGTTTAATATATATTTTATATTATTCTGTCTACTCATCACATATTAGCAACAGGACAATTCAAAAATATAAAGTGATAATTAAAAAGTGTGGACATTTACATATGAATATCACTTACTTTTGTATATAAATGCTATTACAATTCTAATACATATACAACTAAAATGACTCCTTGGTTCTGTTGTTTTATGGAACCTAGTGTGCCGCTTTAAAAGTCTAAGTATCTATGAAAAATGGCTTACTTTTTCTCATCTGTCAAAGAGAAAGACATTTCCCTGTAATATCTTTCTGGGATCCTTCTAAGGGCAAAGTTGTTTCACACTTTACGTGCATCGAACCTAACCTTTGTCAGACATCTATTCTAGCTGTTACTTCTGCCCTCCCTCTTAGCTTTTGTCTTCTCTTGTTTTGTTTGCCCACGTTGATGTCACCTGCACCAATCTGCTCCTGTCAGCTTTCTTCTTAACTTCCTATACAACAGCAATGTGGCAGACACTCCTAGTAAATCCCCAAATAACTGTTTCTCTTCACTCTCAATGTAATAAAATCTTCAATTATTAGCAGAATCATATGGCTGTCCATAATAAAGACAGCATTGCCTAGTTTTTCTTTAAACTGTGTATGACTGTGTGACTAAGTTTTGGCTAATGATATATGAATCTAAGGAATATATGCAAATTTCAAGACATACTTTATACCTTTCCTATCCTCTTTCCTCCTTGCCCCATGACCTAGTTAAACTGTGGAAGAACTAAAAAGCTATCTGGATCACGTGGACAAGTGTTACCTCCTAAGGACAGCAGAACAAAATTATAGGATTTTAAAATTCTGCTGTGAAGTCACTATCCAAGACTTACACTGTTTATGCCGTTACATGCGTAGAAACTATTACCTTATTTAAAACATTGTTATTTTGGCTCTTGCTTGGGTGATGGACCCAACATTTAATACAGGCAGTAATCCATATTGGTCTCCCACACCTTGGGGCTGCTTATATTCCTTTTGCTGCTTTCTTTGTGCTTCAATTTCTAGCTCTGGAGAGTTCTCTAATGTGATTCACATGGATACTGCAACTCTCTTCAGGACATCCACATGGTAATTAGGAGCTGATTGTGACTTCCACTGCCCCTCTTGCTCTCCATCTGCTAGAAGGAGGTAGAGAGCAGAGAGATCCCTAGGAAATAAAAAATCCCATGGAGCACTAGAGACAGGGTTTCTTTTAATTTTGCTAAACACTGGTTTCTCTCCAAGGGCTCATAAGAAACTTAGGGTCTGAACTAGGGGGAGTCAAGTGCAAGGTCCATTTTTGTACTTTCAGAAACTGCTCACTTCTCCTTAGTCCCTGTTACTAGTTCAAGTACATAATGCCACACTTTTTATTTTCATATATATTCTCCCTTTCTCTCTCAGGTCCCTGGCCCTTTCTGTTATTTATTATAATTTCCATTGGGACACATTTTATCTCTTTCTAAGTGATATATCTAAACTACTGAACAATTTTGAGGTATTTCCTATAGAAATTTTTAGTCCCTCAAAGTCAAGAAATATGGCTAAATACCATAAATAGGAGGCTATTTACTATTTATATATCATTTATACATGATTCTCTGAAATACCCTGGCTGAGAAGACCCTGCTACCCATATTTATTTGGAGAAATTATTATTTATCACAGAATGCCAATGGGAGTATAGGCAACAGAAAAAGAAATTAAAATCACCAAGTTGGCTTTACTATTGAAGATATCATATAAATACATAATATAAATTCTGGGTCTCCTACTTAATACACATATTTCTTTGAATAAGTCATCTAAACTCTCTAAACTTCAGTTTCTGATTCTACAAAATAAAGACATGAGCCTCGCTTATTCTGTAGGCTTATTGTGAAGATAAAATGGGAAAAAATATTTATGAGAGGAATTTGTGAATTGTGAAAAAAAAAGCCTACATATTTGGGGATTTATTATAGCACCAAAACTTCTTGCCTTTTGTAATTTTAAAATGGTAAGTTACCTTTTATCTTATTAAATTCCAGTTTAAGTGCTTTATAGTATATTAAGCCAATTAGTGTATCAGTAATCATATATTTTATGTTTTGAGTAATTATTCAGTCCTTTAATAAACACTAGCATGTACTATGTATGATGTATAGTAAGTTAAATGAGAGATTGTTGTATTCAATAATTATTATTAAATTATTAAATTTCAATACAGCATAAATTAAAAAAGAAATAGATAATGGCAATGCAAGCTGTGAAATTCAATGATAGACTTAAATGTAGGATGCTCTTGGAACATAAAGATTTCCAGGAGAAAAAAGGCATTTTGACTTTTTGACAGATGTTGTGCAGATCCCAAAATAAAGAAAGAGGTGTGTTAGTTATCAATAGCTTTGATCCAAGTAACTTGAACCTAAATACATCTAACTAAAAAAAAAAAAAACAAAAGTAGAAAACATACAGTGTTACATAATTGAATGTTCCAGGGATAAACTTCTTTTAGTCACCATTGGGATAGAAATTCAAAAATATCATCAAGGTTGTCTATCTCTGCTGCTTTCTTTTGTATTGATTTTATTCTCCATTAATATTTCCCTGTGTGGTCTGTAAATGGCTACCAGCAGTTCTAGGGATAAATATTCATTACAGCTAAAGGTATTAAGAAAAGAGAGCATTATCTCATGATTGGCTTTGGCAAAGACTTGGAGAGGACTTGCTATCACCTTAGTTTGGATCACATGTCCATCCATGAACCATTACTGTAGGCAAGGGCATGTGTTCTCTGATTGCCCAGCCTGAGTACTATGCACATCCTAAGACTGTTGAATCAGATTTAGGTTAAAGAGAACTTCTTCAAGTGGAAAAGGGTTAATTACTACAAGGAGTTTTATGTGTGTATTTATGTATGTTTGTAATGGTTTCCTTAATGTCTTACTCCTCTAGGCAATAACTTTGGCCAGGAACTTTGTGCATTCTGTTTACCTCTCCATACCTATGGGTTTCACTGTGCCTGATACATGGGAAAGGTTTAATAAATATTTGTTTAATGAATTAAAGAATGAGTGAAAAGCAGAAAGCCACCTGATATGAGGGAAGAAATTGAAATTTATATGAACAGTAATACATCTACCTATACATATTCCTATAATTTTCTTTGTATCTCTATATCCAAAAAATTCCTTTTGAAATCTTTCA
The DNA here is from genome assembly GCF_003676395.1 of Aethalodelphis obliquidens. Classification (NCBI taxonomy): domain Eukaryota; kingdom Metazoa; phylum Chordata; class Mammalia; order Artiodactyla; family Delphinidae; genus Aethalodelphis; species Aethalodelphis obliquidens. The sequence goes on from NW_020837952.1 coordinate 20,995,055, forward strand.
ACAGAGACTGTACTGATATCAATATACTTTTTGAATAATTAATATTTTTACTTTAATGTATAATTTAATTAAATTTATAAGTTAATTTTTAATTTAAAAATTTATGTTTTGGCAGCAGTTTAACAAGTTAAAAATTCTCAAAGGCATAGAATTTATGTGTCCATCTCTTCAGTTTAGACAGTTTTATTAGCTTGTAACAGAAGTTCTGGATTAAGCAGTACATTGGGTTGATCAACATGAACTTGTCTTTTTTATGATTAAAAAAATGATCAAATTAGTAATTTCATAAGGCTCAAGTGTAGATAAATTACTGGCTCACACAACTTAAAAATCTACAGGTAGACCTGGCATGTTTTCAATATTCTGCCCTTATGAGATTGGTTTCATCCTAAGGCTCCCTTTGTGATACTAAGATAAATGCCACCGGCACTTAGGACTACATCCTTCCTCATTCTTCTCAGTTAGAAAGAGGGGATATTTACTTCACCATAGTCCCCCACAAAAATCCTGAGATGTACTCTGGACTTGCAAAATTCAGCCCATAACACTGGCTTAGCTGTGTTATATAAATCCCACCAGTGAAGCCAGAAGGGGAGTCAGTCTCCACAAAACCATATGGATCCCCAAACTAAGGTTTGGCATAACAGAAATGTGGATGGGGGTGGGAGGGAGGCTCAAGAGGGAGGGGATATGGGGATATGTGTATACATACAGCTGATTCACTTTGTTGTACAGCAGAAGCACAACATTGTAAAGCAATTATACTCCAATAAAGATGTAAAAATTAAATAAAAATAAAATAAATATAGTATAACATATACTTTTGAATTATCAAAGATAACTTTATTATTAAAATAAGTTCCTTAATTTTTATTTGAATAATTGAACAATACATTATGTAACACTTTAGCATTTTCAAAGGACTCTCACCTATTATCTAATGTAATTAATTTTATTCTAACCTTCCTGTGTAATAGGAGTATTATATATAAGGAGAAAATGGACTGCATGGACCCAAGTCTTCTGATCTCTAGCTTTGGAATTTTCATTACTATGAAAACTACCTAGATGTTTGTTTCATTTCAAACTTTGTAAACAAATAGTAAATAAAGTTGGCATTTTTAAAAATTTGTTTTCTCTCTCATGTGCCTCTAGGCTTTCTTCTAGAAAAGTTCAAAGCCATTATTCAATTTAAGAAATGTTACAAAAGAAAGATACTAAAAAAGGTCTGGAGCTGTATGTTATGATCTGTCTATGAAGAAACAGGCAGTTATTTTTGTGTGCAAAAGCGAAGAAAAAGATTAAAATTATGATAATAAAGAGTAATGCTAACGCAACATTAGAGCAGATTAAAAGTCAGAAATGAGCATTTTATGTTAAAACATGTCATGTTGTAAATCATGTAAATTTTCTACTGTAATTATTATTATTCTTTTAATCCCCACTTGATAATGCTCTTCATAATCACTACACGATTCCTAAAGGAGAACAGACATGAGTACAATTAAGAAATAATAGGGTCTAGAACATATTTTGCTGGTTCTTGCTCTTTTAACTATTACAGTAGACATGATGAATTAACATGTTTCACGGAAATATCCCAGTGCATTTGATTATTTGGTTGAAAATGAATACCTCCTTTGTTTATTGATTGTACATGCATGAATGTTTGTGTGTGTGTGTGTGTGTATGTGTATTTGGAGGGGGTCAGGAGGTAAAAAGGAGAATATTCGAGTATGTAGCAGTATTTACCAACACAGCCAATTATTCTGAATCACAATCAAAAGTCGAAAATGAGACATGATATTGATTAGAGTACTTTGCTTGGTAACACCAAATTAGTCATGTATTACCAAATTAGTCATGTATTAGAAAATATCCAGGGTAATTTACAAAATAAATTTTTGTATTTTACAACAGAAATTATAAAAGAACTGAGAGTGTTAAGTAGCTTGTTATGATCAAAAACTGAACAAAATATTAAAATAGTACTCTGTGATCTAGAAATTCTTCATATTTTTTCTTTAAAATTTACTTAAATATTTTGCACATGTTACTGAGCTATTGTAGAATATGAGTGTGCAATTTCAGGGAAAATAATTTTCCCAAAATATAGGCAGAGTAATTTAATGTCACTAAATAATTGTAAGAAATCTTATCTATGGGGAAATAATTTTTTTAACTATGCATTTATTTTTACAGTGATACTTTTATTGAGACACAAGACTAATTAGAGTAGTTAAATAATACATTTTTCTAATTAAAAATTTTGAAGTAAAATTTATTTGATAATATATCCCCTGGGGAAAAAAAAGCTCAGTGTGCTTAAATAATCCCTTATGTGTACACACATTTTTAGGACAGGGGACTATCATTTAATTGTATTGTTGAATCTGGATCATGTGAATAAATAAGACAGATTTATTTTATGAGTTTAAGAGAATCGGGGCTTCCCTGGTGGCACAGTGGTTAAGAATCCACCTGCCAATGCAGGGGACACGGGTTCGAGCCTTGGTCTGAGAAGATCCCACATGCCGCAGAGCCACTAAGCCCGTGAGCCACAACTACTGAGCCTGCGCTCTACAGCTCACGAGCCACAACTACTGAGCATGCGTGCCACAACTACTGAAGCCCATGCGCCTAGAGCCCATGCTTCGCAACAAGAGAAGCCACCACAATGAGAAGCCTGCACACCGCAATGAAGAGTAGCCCCCACTCGCTGCAACTAGAGAAAGCCTGCGCGCAGCAACAAAGACCCAACGCAGCCAAAAATAAATAAATTTAAAAAAATAATTTTTTTTTAAAAAGAGAAAATAAAAATAAAAACAAAATAAGAGAATTGACACTAAAATGGCAGCATATCCCAGGCTGGATACAAGTGATGTGGGGTGGTACTCTGTATCTTCCAGGCCCTTTCTGAAAGATGAAGCCACCACTCGGCAACAAATGAGCCTTAATTAAAAGATGCAAAAACAGGTTCTTGGATTTTAACTTCACTCTTTCCTTACACTCTATATTTAGCTCATCAGAAAATCTTTTTTTTCCCCCTCTCCCTTTAAAATATATCTGGAATTTGAACTCTTCTCATCACATCAGTTAAATCCTGGCCAAGTCATTATTATCCTTTGTCTTATTATTGCAATATCACTCCTAACAGATATCTCTGCTTCTTTCCAACTACCCAAACAAACACACAAAAGCAGTCATTCCTTTATTTTTTAGGTGAAGTTATGCTTCTGCTCTAGTCATAACTTTATGGTATAATTCAAAGTAAAAGGCAAAGCCCTTACAATGGCCCACAAGGTCCCACATGTTCTGATCCCCTTCTACCTCTCTGACCTCAGGAACTACTCATCTAGTTTCCTTATACCTCTTTAGCCACAATGAGATAGTTGCTTTTACTGGAGCACATCAGGCACATTCCAACCTCATGGTTTTTGATCCTCTTGTTCCTTTTGTTTGGGAAGCTCTTTCTTCTTTCTCTTGTACAACATTATCCCCTCATAATCTGGTAAAAATCCAACTGGTGTAACACCATCTGGGTGTATCACAATACAATTCTGATGCTATCCACCTGGAGTTAACATCAGAACCCACAATTTAAGAGTTAATTTCTCCATAAGACCATTCTTATTTCAGATGCCAGCTATGCTTTAGGGGTCCCTAGGCCATGTGCACTTCTGGCTATAAATTCAAGGCTTTCCCCAACTCCCTGAGATTCAATAATTAGAATGACTCACAGAACATAGAAAAGCACTATATATAGGGTGAGGTCTGGGAGGGTCCCAAATGCACAGCTTCCAATGCCTTTTCCCCATAGCCTCATGGTGCTGCATCACCTTTCTAGTACACCAATTTGTTCACAATCAGGAAGCTCTACTGAACCTCAGTGTCCAGAGTTTTTATTAGAGCTTCATTATGTAGACATTATTGATGAAACCAACAACCGTGTGATTGAACTCAATCTCAGGCCTCCCTCTGCTCTGTGTAGTTTGGAATGGCCCAAAATCCCAACCCGTTAATCACATAGTTGGTCTTTCTGGTGAGACAAGTCCCATCCCAAAGCTATACAGTGGCCCACCATAAGCCACTTCATAAGCATAACAGAGACACTTCAATCACACAGGAAATTCCAGGGGTTTCAGAAGTTCTGTATCAGAAACCTGAGACAAAGAACAGAAACTTTTTTAATACTACACTTCAAATCCACTAAGTCTTTTGTCACATTCTTAGACAGGCCCTTCCTGATCATCCTTAATAAAGAGTCTGACTTCATTTTTTCATGTTTGACTACTGACTTCTTTTAAAACTTTCACTTTTGTTCCTCTTTGGCCCTACATTTGGACAGGCTAATAAGAAAGCCCATGCATGCCACCTTTTCTGATCCCTACGGGAAATTTAAGCCTTACAAATCTCCAGCTTGCACATGGGAATCTTTCCCCAGTTCTACCCCCCAGCACTTTAAAAGTCCTACCCTAATTCCTCTGCCTTCATAAAGGCAGCCCAAGCCTTCTTCTTCCCACTCTTCTTTCCTCTGACAGTCCCTTTGTGATTGATAAACTTTCTTCAAACTATCTTGGGGTATGGAGTGTCAACAGTCTTGATATCTCAACTACTTTTTGGGTGGGATCCATCTCACCTCTCTGTATATGTATATATATAAAGTTACTCAACGTCAAAATACTACTTTAAAACCACATCTCCTTCCCATCTCCTTCCCACAATGATTCCTAGTGACATTCCCTAGTTTAATTTTTGTCATAAATTTATCAACATTTGACATAAGTATTACTTCCTTTGTTTACTATGCATCACTCCTTCTAGAACATAAACTCCACAAGAGCAAAGATTTATGTTTTATTACTCTGATTTCACTATATAAAACAGGAGTATTATATAAACATATATACACAAATAAATATTTGTTCAAATAAGGCATTTAAATTTCATATTTATGGTTTGTCAGCTGATGCAGCATAATTTTATTTTGAATTAAATTATCTGATTAAGAGACTTAATCAGATAACTGTGACTATTTATTTCACTTAGTCTTCTGTGGGTCAGCAGCGTGTCTGGACTCAGGTGGCCAGTTCTAATCTCAGCCAGGCTAACTAGTGAGTATAGTCAACTGTCAGCCAGCCAGAAAGTTTTTCTTCTGGGGATTGGCTGCTTGTTGACTGGGGCAACAGGGACAATGAACTCTGTGACTCTTTTCTTCCAGCAGGAGTTTGCCCACATGACAGCTCCATAAAATTCCAAAAATAAGGATGAAAGTGTTCAAACCTAGCATGATGTTATTTCTGTGCATTCTACTTGTTAAAGGGAATCTCAAGTTAAGCCCAGATTTAAGGGGTGGAAAAAACACACTGCCAACGGCATAGATTTAGGGAGGGAAAGCATGTCTTGCAATTAACCAGATTAATTTGCTCATTTCCTCTATAGAGGAGATCTGAAAATTCCTCCTTCCCTGTTATCTAACAAAACGAGCAAGCACATTTTGAGTACTTAACTAAGTCAGCACCAGTTAGCAAAGTGTAAACAAAAATTTCTATCAGTACTCTTTATCATTGATCTCTTCTTCCCATATTTCATGAAAGTGAAAATATCCTCTCTACCACATTTGAGTTTCCATGATTATACCTCTCTTCTTCATCCACTTACCTGAAATATCTTTTTTCCCTTCATACTAAATCACTATCTAACAAAGGTTAAGTTCAACCTTATTTAATTATCTTCATTTAGGAAAGTTCTCTATGCGTTATGCTTTCTTTTTCTCAATCATATCTGTTTATTAAATTACAACAGCTAAATATGTATCTTTTAAAGTTGCTTTTTTCCTTGCTTTTCCCTTATATATTAGGTCATCTGGGTTAGTTATGGAGATTCCTGCTTCTTTTGCAAATTCCTGAAACTTCTAGGTTAGTGCTTCATAGACAATGAATGGGAATAATGTCAATAACGGCTGCAGGCCAGAAGTTTGAGCTTGACAGTATATTTGCATCTCATCCCAGGAAAACTCTCATTCAATTCTCCTCTGGGTTTGATGTTATGGAAAAAGGAGGGGGGGAAAATGTCAGTTAGAAGCCTAGAAATCAAGGAAGATCTGGAGAACAAGAACAAATATACAATCAAATTTAACTAGAGGTGGTAAGGGATTATTTGCAGTAGTGGTGAGACTATTTGGTAACTGAGACAATTATTTTTGGTTTAGGAATGTCAGTTTTATTAAAATGTAAGAAAACAGAGTAAACTGGTATAATGTATACCGTGAAAAGAGAAATGACAGATAACTTGTCTGTCACAGTTTTGAGTCAAAGAAAATAAAATATGAGAATGAAAGGATATAATTAGGCTGAAAGATATTCCCAGAGTGACCAATGTTATTTAAAAAAAAATTTAGCTAAGCAATATGTTAAAAGTCAGTAACTTATAATCAAAATAAGTTCGAGATGAAAGAGAGTAAGAAATTGGTAAAATGACAGATAATGAATGGTTCAATTATGTTTGATTATGGCTGTAGACCCTTAGAAATGAAAAGAATAGGTAGGAATGAGTAAGTAGACATATGTTAAAGTAAAATTTTCCGTTATTTTACTTTCCCCTTCCAAATCCTGTCTCCATTTTTTTTTTCTTTTGGTAACAACTTAATTCTGAAACCATCTTTTAGCTATCTTGAAATTTCTTGTTGGATTTTGTTTGCCTTGTATAGCAAAAAGAAAGAAATATGAAGTTATGACACAGAAAAACAAAAGAGTCTCTTGATCTGTATTTTATAAAATATTCTATTCTCTCTATTAAACTGCCAGGTAGCTTCAAAAATATTTTGTATGCTTAAGAAAATATTCCCTCTGTCTCTTTCAGCATATGAAGCCGATATGAAGGGAAGGAAAGTGTGATTCCTGGAGATTCCCAAGTGATTACTTAGAAATGCTTTGCCTGTGACCAATTCTGGTGCACAAGTGATGCCCAGTTATCCTTTTAAGATAAACAACAAACACACTAGTCTCTCTTGTGCTGATTAAATTTTACTCCCCTTTGGTCTCCAGAACATTAGTTTTTAAATACACACAAATTATATATCTAAAACACCTACCACCTATATGAAATAAATGCTTCATTCATTCATTCATTTCCCCCTTAGGAACTAAAGGAAATAACAGAATAAGACACTGAGTGGGACTTATTTCTACAAAATAAGCTAGTGGGAGCTTATGTCATACAAATATGGGCTTACAAAAATGAAGTTTAAGTTTATTTTGTAGTCACAGGTGAGACTAGAGTTATATACATTACATATTTATAGTGCTGTGGAAGTTTGAAGAAAAGCACATGTATTGAGTGTATACTAACAGCTGGGTGCAGTGGCTTTTATATATGTATCCATTTAATATTCTCGATGTTCCTATAATATAGACATTACTCTTTTTATTTTACATAGAAGTAAGAATTTTTCAGGTCATAAAGCTAATATATGATGGGGCCAGTATTTGAACCATGAGTTATCTAACCCCAAAGACAATGCTCATTCCTATTAGTTTGGTGTTTCATTCAAAATATGCATTAAATCCAAAAGAGGGGGAATAAAAATATGCTAAGGGTACAGAGAAACAGAAATTATTAATGAAGTTTGAGATTATTGAAGTAGTCTTGGAGGTAGGGTGTTAATATCTAATGTAGGTCAAACCAATTGGACTGAGAACATCATTCCAGACAGAATAGAGTGCATACAAAGGCAGAGAAATAGCTTGTTTGTGGAATCATGAGATACTCCATACAGGTGGTTGTCAGGGTATGTCAGAAGGTATAAGTAAGCACAAGATTGGGGGTATATAATAAAGACTAGAACCTTGAAGTTTGTATTACAGGCAAAAGGGAACCAATAGGCATTTCTTAGAAGAAAAATATCAATAATATAATAATAAATTGGTTGGATGACTAAATAAATTCGTATATCAAAGATCAAGTATTTTAGTCTTGAGATTTTTCTATTAAATGGCCTATATATTCTAGAGTTTTTCATTAGATTACTTATAAACAAAAAGCATTACCTTCAAAATGGTTCATTAACATGACAAATACAGTGGCTTATTTTTATCACAGACTATATTTTTGTAACAGCCTTCCTGAAAGTTTTATTGAAATGATGAAGTTTTCTATGATACAGGTGTTTGATGCAACAGCTGTTTGACAATTTTTAAATACCATCTTCATCTCTCTACTCATTAGTTATTCATTTTGAGTTAAAAAAAATAAAACCCATCTGCATTCTCTCTCCCCCATGACCAGTACCAATTTTACATTTCCTGATATGCCCAATTTTGCATTTGAAGAGGCATGTGCTTGTTATCTAATGAACAACATGTCATCTTGTTCACAAAATAGGTGACAGATCTTTTCCACTTTGCTTACTGGTTTTCACCTAAATTACTCTTGAGAAAACACTCTTTGAAGATACAACCAGATGGTTTTTCTCACATACTTGAGGAGCAGATTGGCAGTTTTAGTTCTGTTTCAACATTTGTTGAGTGGCTATTTCCTACCTTCCCCATGGTTTAGGATGTCAGGAGATTTATGTCCAAAAACATACACAGAAGATAAATTCTTAGTAAGTTCTTCCTTAGCAAGTCATTATACAGAAATCTGGAAGACAGAGTTCATGTACTGAGCAACTCCATAGCACTGCAGAAATATTCCAGCTTACTGGGGTTATTTGCTGTAATTGAAATGAGGTCAAGAAGTCCCTAGAATTCATCATGCTACACCAACTGATTCAGAAGGAAGTAATGAGAATTATGAGAAATTTCAAATCACCTTAGAGAAAGCCTAAATCTCTGTTAACTGTCCATAGAAATCTGGACTTCAAGGACACTTCTAGTGAGCACTCAGAAATAATTGAGGAATATGTTATTAGAAACTTGAGAAAGAGAACCCTTGTTATTTAGTGTCAGAAAGCTGAGTGTAATGGTGTCCTGAGATTATGTGGAAATCAGAACTTGTGAATAATGAACTTGGATATTTAGTTGGAGAGATTACCAAACAAAGTGTTTAAGTTTCTCCTAATTTCTCCTTGCTATTTATAATAAAATGCAAGAGGAATTATATAAATTAAGGGAAGAACTATTCAACTAAAAGAAACCAGAACATGAAGACTTGGAAATCTCAGCCTACCCAGAGGACAATAAGTCCAAGTGTTCAGTTACACAAAAGGCCCTTTGAAGAGATCAAAGGTGTGACTCACATATTCCCTCAATCAAGCCAGGGTCCCATGGAAAGTTGAAGGTCTTTGTCTTTCAGCCATCTGAACAGAAACCAAAGAGACACAGGATTATCTCAAAAATGGACAAGGCTTCCAAGTGAATCTCCTGTAGCCTCCAAAATTCTACCAGCAGGAAACAGGCTGATAAAAATACTCAGCATTAAATATGTGCTACCTTTCATAAAGAAGGAATAATGACTCCAAAGGTGAAGCCTAGAGACCAGAGGCCTGAGCAGAGGACCAAGGAAAATTATTCCCAAACCTTGAAACCTAATGTAGTTTGCTTGCTTTCAGTTTAAAAATGCTTTGGACTGCTGACTCCATTTTATTCTCCATTTTCCCATTTTTTAAATAAGGATATCTGTGACTGTTGTCTATGCATGCCCTACTACTGTATGTTGGTAGCTGATAATTTATGACTTTAGTTTCATAGGTTCACAGATGGAGAGGAATTGTGCCCCAGCTGTTGTGTTTAATAGATTGTACCAAGAACTTCAGCCTCATGACGTAGATGATTTTATCAGATTATTTAGATGATGAGATTTCGAATTTCTGAGTTGATGAGATTTAGATGTGATTTGGGATTTGAGCTGATGCTGTAATGGAAGGAGACCTTTAGGATTTAGAATGGGATGAATGTATTTTGCATTTGGGAGGGACATGAACCTTTGGGAGTCAGATGGCTGGTGGTGAATGACCTACTAAAGATATTCATGTCCTAATGCCTAGATCCCTTGAATATGCAGTATTACAGGGAAAATGAATGTAAGTAAATTGATGGACTTTAAAATAGGGAGATTATCCTGGATTATGTTGGTGGGCTCAACCTAATCATATGAGTCGTTAAAAGCAGAGAACTTTCTCCAATTGGAATAAAAAAGATAGGGCAGAAATAAAAGTCAGACAGTGATTTAACCTGCCATTGCTCTCTTTGAAGATGAAGGGACCAAAATGACAAAAGATGCAGGAGACATTAAGGATCTGAGAGAAGTTCCAAACTGACAGTCTGCAAAGAAACAAGAACCTCAGTCCCACTGCTGCATGTAACTAAATTCTGTCAACAACCTGAGTGAACCTGGAAACAGATTTTTCTCCCAGAGCCTCCAGATAAGATCCCAGACTGGGCAAAACCTTGACAATATTTCTGACATACAGAACTTTGAAATAATACATTTGTGTTATTTTTAGCTGCTAAATTTGTGGTAATTTGGAAGAGCAGCAATGAAAAAATAATATAGCCTGTGATTCAAATGTAATGATGAAGATGTCAAAACTTCTCTCAATCTATGTCAGTGTTTACTGTTACAATGGTACCTGTTTCCATTGGAGCAAGCTTTGTGATTATGCATATACGTGTGTGTATGAGAGACTGATGACAGTAGTGACCCCAGTTTTTCACCCCTTTCTCTATTCAAACCCTTTGCCATGTGAATTTCCTGTCACTAAAATGATCGAGTTAATTTCCCTACCCATTGATTCTGGGATCAGCCATGTGATTTATTTGGCCATTGCAATGAAGTTTAGAAGGGATGATGTGGTGAGCCAGTTTTCAGTCTAAGCCTCATAGGGAGGCTTACTTTTCCTGTGATCTCTCTTGTAATCTCTGACATTGCCAAGAGAATATGCCCAGGCTTTACTGCTGTGGGTTGAGAGACATGTGGACAGTGTCAAATTGCCCCAGTTGTCTCAAACAAGGCCATCCTAGTTCATCTTACAGCCTAGTCATCCCCATAGCATGTGAGTGAGTCAAATAAAGTCCAGCAAAGCCACCTAACTGCACACTGGGTGATTGATAATCTCTTATTTTTGTGTACCACTATGGTTTTATCATTTGTAATGCAGAATTATCAGCTAATAGACAACAGATGTAGTGTGATTATTTATCTTTCCCATTAGACCAGGGGTCCCCAACGCCCCGGTACTGGTCTGTGGCCACTTAGGAACCGGGCCGCACAGCAGGAGGTGAGCGGTGGGCGAGTGAGCGAAGCTTCATCTGTCACTCCCCATCGCTCCCCATCACTCGCATTACCACCTGAACCATCACTTGCATTACCACCTGAAACATTTCCCCCCGCCCCAATCTGTGGAAAAATTGTCTTCCACGAAACTGGCCCCTGGTGCCTAAAAGGTTGGGGACCGCTGCATTGGACTGTAAGCTCCAGAAGGGTAGGGAAAATAGGTCTATTCATTATTTTATTCTCAGAATCTAACACTAACTGTGACTTTTTAATGTGTATTTGTTCAATTTAATTAAATTTCTTTTGATCCTTACAATTTAGTAAAGTCAGAGTAAGTTAGCAATTGCTATTATTCTCAAGATTATAGAGAATTTAACTGAATTATAAGAAGGTTATTTGACTTTTCCACCATCACTGCCTGAAAAGAATTCAAAAGGACTCTCCATGAATTCTCAGAGTTGGGGGTGGGGAGGGAGTCTTTGCTGTCACTAGTTTTGATTTATTATTCAAGCACCCTATTCCAATGCCTTTTAGAGAGTGGATTAGAAAAAGGTCCTCTTAAAATTGGGATAATTTGTTTTAACTAAAATTTCTCTATATTGTACATCCTACTTGCTTTTTTAGGTTTCTATGAACCACCCAACTCTTGGGTATATAATTCTGGTTTAAGAACAAGTCAACAATCTTTAGGTGGCTAAAGAGGATTTGAGAAGCAAAAAGTCAAACTTTACTATATTTACCTTGCTTCTGTGTAAATGATATTTTTGAAAGTCAGTAGCATATTAAAAACTAGAGATACATCAAAGTCCTCTTCTTCTCCCTTCAATTACCATCTCATAACTCATCTTATGCATGGGAAGCAGTAGTTACAGTGTTCAAAAGGACAAAATGAAATCTAAACTCATAATTAGACGACAGTGCTATAGAGTGGAGGTTCTAAGGAGAGAGGTTCAGAAATTAGAAATAAAATTGGATTACAGAAAAATGTTCTTCTGACTATTTGACACTTACTCTTAGCTATGGCTCTGTTCTTATCTCTCATACTTTCCTTAGAAATGGTAAAATACAACAGTAAGAAAATTTTTTCCTGCTCAAGAAGATGTCCCTTTCCCATTCTCTAGTTTTAAAAGGCTAGTTGGAGATTAGCGTCAAGCCTAGAGGAAAGGAGGTGGGTGATGGGAAGTTTGGGGCTGGGATGTTCTCAGCCTGAGAGAGAAACTCTTTCCCTTGGATTAAGCTTTTGAGGCTTTCTTGTCATTAAAGTATTAACACACAGAGGACCCTACAGCTGCCCTTCCAAGTTGTCTAGGCTTCAGGCCAGAAGAAAAAGAGCACAACTGATACTTTATTCATAGTCTAATCCAATTCCTCCATACTAGAATATCAGGTACGAATCTGAGTTCATTGTCTCCATCCCACAAAGCATGGATAATGACCAAGACTGGTACCTGTACTCATCTATCAGAGGATTCTCTTTTTCCTAATAAACAAGTAGATGCTTTACATTTGCAGTTTTTCATAAATTATATAAAAGTTTCACATATGTTACTTGATATAATAACTTCTTGAATATATTGTTGTCACTTCATGATTTTGGAAACTCTGACTTGGAGTAGTTGACTTTCCTAAAAACACACCATCTTGGCATAATCTAATCTCTACTCATCTAAACAAAAAAGTCTAATATTTCATTCTGTCTAATGCAACTATTTTCCTAGTATCTCACTCAAGCTTTGCTTATATCAACAGAATAAATTTTTAGATGGGCAATCAGAATTAGATATAGCCAGTTCATCCCATTACGTAATCTTAGCTCTTTCAGTCACAATGTGAGTAGCTGAGTTTCACTTTCAACACTGTGATGTCCTGCTTGTTCATACATGTGTTATTGAATTGAATCATTTTGTTTATTGGCTCAGGTGTTCATCTTTGAGAAACCAAAGTAAAATCCTAAAAATTATTTTTAAACTTTTGTCTTTTGTCTAGGCTCTATTTATTTTTCTTGGCTCTACTATTTTTTTCCCTTGTATTCTTTTATAATCTTCTTAGAGCAGAATATAATAATTTCTTTTTTTTTTCCATCACCATTGCTAAAATGCAATTCCAATTTGTATTGAACAGAGTTGCATATTGGCAACAGTAATGGCCTGAAGTCCAAGGTCTGCACATAAAATGTTATAACACAGCTGAAGTTTAAAAAGGAACCACCAACAAAATATAATAATTTCTTTACTGCTTCCCATTCAAGAGATTCTAATTCATGTTTTCTTTAAAACATTATGTTAGAAAATAATTACTATTTTTCCTTTTATGTCCTCTTCATATCTATCTATCTATCTATCTATCTATCATCTATTAAATCATCTATTTTGTGTAGTATCTCTGACAATATCTCCTTTATCCATGTGGATCAATGATGTGACTAAATTTGTCTTAATATTGTTTCAGAGATGTCATATATCCAGTTATGTATTCTAATATAAAGAAGGTGAAAGGCAGCTGTAGAAAATATATCTTGCCAAGTTTTGGAATATTTAGTATAAAAAAACACTGCATAGTAACTTTGGACCTTGTTCCTTTGAATTCTTTCAAAACTCAGGTAACTGTTTAAGCATGGCAGTTCAATACCATTTCATTAAATTCCAGATGTTTTATCCAAGACTTTGTCAGAAGACACAGGAAATTCTTTATTAATTTTTTTCATGGCTAAAGAGAGACCTGGGAAGTCTATAGTTTGTTTTCCTTTTCTCCAATTCTTATAAATGAGTTGAGCCATGTGGAATTTTAAAACAATCAATCAAAAAATGTTTTAATAAAAAGCAATATAAAAATTATTTTGTTTTTCTCTAAGCAAATTAAAAATATCAGGCAGCTGACTAGAGGAAAAAAGTCATACCTGAAACAATCACAAGATAGACATCAAAAGGTATAATGATAAGGCTAGTACAGACAAGTTATCCTATGAGCTCGGTTAGAAGATAGGGTGGAGAAGTAAAGCTCAAACTGTTCCATAGAATACGCAAACTATTTTATTCCAACTAAGAAGCTTCTGAAACAGTGATAACTTTGTCTTGCAAGTATTATGTTTTACATAAAACTACTAACTTTTACCTTTAACTCTAATTTTCTGTACATACTCCATCATGTTCCTTCAGCAATTCTCCACATTCTCACAATAATCAATTCTGATAATTGAACCGTAAGAGAAATTGCCCCAGAAGTCATGCTTATTATCTTAAGCTATCATTTTAAAGAACGAATCGTGAGAAAAGCACAGACCAAGACAAAGACAATTTAGTAGTGGAAAAAGCAGGATTAGGATTTGGGAGGCCACACAAACTAATCTGTGACCATAATTTCTGATGTAACTTTTGGAAAGTGATTTTATTTCTCTGGGTATCAGGTTAGTCATTTTTAAAAATGAGAATTAAATGTTCTATTCTGTTTACTAACAGGGTAATAGTAAAAATGTTTTGAAAGAAAATACTTTTAAAAGTTATACATTTCTAAGCCATTTCTTTTTTAAAATTTTGTTTATATCAGAAAAATTAGGGTTATCTGAGAAAGATGTATGCTGATCACATGTTGAGAATTCAAAGTCTATAGAGATGAAGGTGGGATATGGTAGAGAATGGTTCCATAAGTAAGTTAATGATGTTATAATAGTAGAAACAATGTAAGATCAGCTCCTCTTGGATACTTTATTAATGATATCATTTTAAAATGGTTTTAGGCCAATAGAGAGCAATAGAAGAATTAAGGAAAAGAAGAATTTACTTAGGATTAAGCATGGAATAGCTACGCTTAGATGAAAAGCAGGATATGAGATCTGGATTGATGAAAAAGGAGGATGTTTAGGATCTCTGTTAACAAGTGGAGAAAAAGGGGTAGAGCGGTAGACTTTTGAAGGCTATCATGATATATTTATAACTCTGTCCAGTACTCATTATTTTTTCAAATGTTGTGAGTTGCGATCTAAAGTTTCAGAAACATGAAGTTGTAATGACTAAAGACACTTTTTGTTGTCATATCTTTCTTCTCTCAAACAAGAATAGGTGACCCACAACATACTCTTGTGTGCCTACTGTCTGAATTGTAGCAGATAATCTGTACATAAGTAATGCCACTATTATCATATAATGTTAATGAGGAAAATATTTGAGACTTAGGAATAGATACAACTTCGTAGAATGACTACAAAAGAAATTGCTGCTTCAGATGTTGACATATTTGTCTAATATGGTGGGACCTAGAAGGATCTTGTGTTTCAGTATAATCTTAAGACTTTTGGTAACAGATGGATTATTGACTTGAAAACAACAAAAGGTCAATGAAAATGTTGTTTTCTATCAGTGAAGATCTACAGAGTTATGACTTTGTTTCCTTGTTTTGGCATTGCGTTAAATTTTCATGTTTATATTTTAATTTTATCTATTTATATAAAATATAGAATACATTGAATATATTGGATGATTTAAGTGAATATAGACTTTGAAATTATCTATAAAATTACAAAACTTTGTCAATTTTGTTTCATGTAGATAATTACTTTCATAATCAGGTATAACTATTGACTATATTTATAGACAATGTGTGAATTTAATAGCTTATTGTAGCTATTGTATTCTGTTAGCTATTTATTTTTTATTAGCATAGTGATGTACTTAAAGCATAAATACCAACCTATTTTCTGAGGTTTGAGTGCAACAGCCTTTTCTCTTTATGGATAAATATGTTTACCCCTGTACAAAATTAGGAAATCAGAACATTCAGTTAGGTATTCAAAAATTTTTAGTTTCCTAGTAGACATTTTAATGGTTGATTAATATACTCTCTGAGAGCTGACATTTTACTTATTCTGAATATGTATTTGTGCCCCTTAAGCGAAGTACATTCAGTTAGCTACTATATTAATACTTTCCAAATGTCTCTTTAGGCCATTTGCTTACTTATGTAACTTCAGATACTGTCACGACACTGTGGTTCAAGAGAGCCAGAGTTCACATTAGCATTATTTATTAAATTTGCCAATTCAAAAACATGAACACAAACACAAGTTTTTTTTCTTTTTTTCCTACAATCATTAGCAGTAATGCTATTTTATGGATCAAATTATCTCGAAAGCCATCAGATCCTTCCCAGAATAGCATGTTATAATCTATGTTTTCCAAAGTGAAATGCAGAAAAGTTAGAGAGGTGTCATTATTGAATCATAAAGATAATGAAAATTTTAGAGAGTAAGTTTTACACTGTTTAAAAAGTTAAAGGGAGGGAGGAGGAAGATGGTGGAAGAGTAAGACACAGAGATCACCCTCCTCCCCACAGATACACCAGAAATACATCTACACATGGAACAACTCCTACAGAACACCTACTAAACGCTGGCAGAAGACCTCAGACCTCCCAAAAGGTAAGACGTACCTGGGTAGGGCAAAAGAAAAAAGAAAAAACAGACAAAAAGAATAGGGACGGGACCCGCACCAGTGGGAGGGAGCCATGAAGGAGGAAAGGTTTCCACACACTAGGAAGCCCCTTCGCGGGTGGAGACTGCGGGTGGCGGAGTGGGGGAAGCTTCGGAGCCACGGAGGAGAGCGCAGCAACAGGGGTGCGCAGGGAACAGCGGAGAGATTCCTGCACAGAGGATCAGTGCCGAATGGCACTCACCGGCCCAATAAGCTTGCCTGCTCACCCGCCGGGGCGGGCGGGGGCTGGGAGCTGAGGCTCAGGCTTCAGTCGGATTGCAGGGAGAGGACTGGCGGTGTGAACACAGCCTGAAGGGGTTAGTGCACCACGGCTAGCCTGGAGGGAGTCCGGGAAAAAGTCTGGACCTGCCAAAGAGGCAAGAGACTTTTTCTTCCCACTTTGTTTCCTGGTGCGCGAGGAGAGGGTGTGTCACTCTGTATGACAGACTCTAGGTCCATCCACCTCGCTACAAATAACTCAATTTTGTTTCTTTTTATGGCTGAGTAATATTCCATTCTATATATGTGCCACATCTTCTTTATCCATTCACTGTCGATGTACACTTAGGTTGCTTCCTAAATAGAAATAAATAGTGGGGGTGGGGGTGGGGGTGGGGGTGGGGGTGGTGTGATAAATTGGGAGATTGAGATTGACATGTATACACTAATATGTATAAAATGGATGACTAATAAGAACCTGCTGTATAAAAAAATAAAATAAAATTCAAAAGCAAAAAATTGATTAAGATGGTAAATTTTATATTATTTGTATTTTACCATGATCAAAATTTTAATTAAAATAAAACAGTTTTTTAAGTAAAAAAATAACTAATTAGGTACAAGTGTGTTTTCAAATGCTTTTTCAGAATACATTAAGTAGTTTGTGTATTTTTTTCATATATAATTTATTGCTGAGTCGTGGGCACTAACACATTCCATAGTAAACCACTCATGGTCATCACTTTTAATTTCACTGTCTTATTGTATTTCTTTGTATTCTATTTCAGTTCTTGGTGTCTATGTTTATAAATATTCTTTTTTGTGGTCCATATTTTTCAAGTTTTGGGTCAAGAGCTGCCACCTACATTAAATAAATTTGAATACCTTTCCATATTTTTACATGCTTTTAATATTTTACTTAACATTGGAATTATTTGTTGTGACAATTTTTAAATATTTTACTCATCAATCCCCCCGGTCCAAAATTCTTATTTTAGAGAATGCAAGCAAGAGGCAAGATTTAAACTCTTTTATATATTTAGCTGTTTTATATATATGGGCATGTATTTTTCTCTCTCCTATGATAGTGTTTTTGTCAAACTTTCTAGAAGTACTTTGTTTTCATAAATTTTATTATGTTATTTAACAGACATATTTATAGATACACATTATGTTACAATAAAGTGATTCTGTTTGTTATGTATATTGTTTTAACTCTAACAATTTAATTTCTTTGATATAAATAGTGTTATTCAGTCATGTTTTAATTTGAAAAGAATCAATCTATGTCCTTGCTCTTGTTTTAAACTTTGTATTTAATTATATTTTACATATGTCTCTTGTAAGACAACTGGTGTTTAAGTTTAAGATATATATTTACATTTGCTTTTCTTAAAGAAGAGTTCAGCTCATTTATATTTCAGATTAAAATATGTGTGGGAGAAAAACCCCAGGAATGGTGGAATAATGACATCCCCAAATATGTTCCCTCAGAAATACAAAAGGAACACTGGTAAAAAAAAAAAAAAAAAATGTAAATATAAACTTTTTTCTAATTCTGGAAGTTAACCAAAGGCTTGCAAAAATCCAGAGTATTTATTCAAAACAGTGGAAACAGCTGTATCTCAGTAACAATGAGCTTTATCACATTTTAACCTACCTTATTCTTATTCCCCTGGTAATCATAGTAGCTATAAAACCAGTAGCTTAATGACACTGTCACACTTAGTGACAGAATGGATTTGAAGGTCCACAAATGTCTCACTACCAGAGAACTGTCACTCTATATGACCTGTTTAGAAGTTCCCTGGAAATCTCCATTCACAGAGCAAGTCTTCATTTGACCTGACTCAGAGATCACTCAGTGAGAAAAATTCTACTCCCAACGTGTTTATTGAGAGTAATCAGTAGCAACTGTACAACACTGCAGTTGCCTGTGACAGTGACAGAAATTGGGGCAAATAAGAATCTGGCCAAAAAACCTTAAAAAGAAAATCTGAGAATGAGCTATCGGTAGGGGACTTAGAAATGTTGTACCATATTCCTGGAATCTATAAAGCTGCCCACATGTTCAGAGCTGTACACATGCTTAGGAAACACCCAAAAAACATTACTTCCTCATCTCCAGCTAATCTTGAGAATCCACACAAGTGTGAAATGAAGGCTTTTAAACAGAGTTGTAAACTAACTGCCACATCATTGAAGGCATGCCCCAATTCATATATAGAGAGAACAGAAGACTTATTGGTTTAGGGCATCTAATAAAATATTTATCCACTCTTTAGCTGACCACTAAGGTAACTATGCAACTTCAATGGCTGCACATTGCAAAGAATACAGACTTAACATAGTTCAGTAAGGTCATTTGATAAACAAATAGGAACAACAAAAACAACAGAAATAAACAGCAATAACAACAATCTCCGGGTAGCAGGGATGGGAGCTGACTTCCAGAGATGCCACATAATATTATAAAAAGATACATTTTTTTCCAAAAAAATTATGAGATCAGAAAGAAACAGGAAAGTATAAATATACACAGTATATGCATATGCAGGAAAACAAGCAATCCATAGAAATTGTGCCTGAAGAAGCCAAGATATTGTACTTATTAGATAAATATTTTAGATTAACTATTATAATATTTTCAAAGAACTAAAGGAAACCATGTGTAAAATTTTCAAGGAAAGTATGAGAATGATGTCTCACCAAATAGAAAATGTCAATACAGAAGCAGAAATTATTTAAAAGAAAAAAGAGAGAGAGAACCAAATATAAACTCTGCAGTTGAAAAGTTCAATAAATTAAATGAAAAATTCACTAGAGTGTTTCAACAGTGGATTTGAGCAGGTGAAAGAAAAAAAATCAGTGAATTTGAAGGTATGTTATAGTTGAGATTATTCAGCCTCAGGGATAGGAAGTAAAAAGAATGAAGATTGAATAGAGCCTCAGAGACCTGTGGAACACCAACAAGCATACCAATATATACATAATGGGAGTGACATAACAAGATGAGAAAGAGCAGATATAATATTTGAAGAAACAAGGCATGGATATATCCTAAATTTGATTAAAAACATTGTTACATATTCAAGAGGGTCAATGAGCTCTAAGGAGAATACACAAAGAAATACACACTTGGAGAGGCAAGCTTGTCACAATAGAATAACAATAGGCTCAGAAAGGATTAAACTGATACTAGAGAAAATGGATTCAGCTATTGCTACTAGGGGAAAGTCAGGGATTGCTAGCTGAAGGCAGCAGAAAGTGACATCTGAACATTATGGCAACAAACAACAGATGATCTTCTGAGGAAGAAATTGAGTGATTTAACGTGGAATAAGGTGTACATCTTGACAATTGCTTAGATCCAAGGAGAAGGAGAAAAATGTAATATTCAGAAATCTATGAGTCAAACAGATGACATGGGGAGGGAGTTCTCTTAGTAGGCAGGGCCCTATCTACTAGCTTGAGGGAATTTAGGATATCTTTATGTAAGTATATGTGGAGGGGAAATGAAAAGGACAATATGTGGGGATTGGGTATCAAGAAAAAGGAAAAAATAATAATATTTTGATCCCTGAAATAACCAAACTGGAGAAATAAGCAAAAGGATAATGATGATATGCTGAGAATCCAATGAAACATTTTGAATTGTAATCTTTGGCCCTGATACCAAAATCTAGGTCCTGAAAATTCAATGGGTTTGAGTCTGCTGGTCAGGGTCAAGTGTTCTCAAATTTGGAAGTCTTGAGTCTGGAATCCAGGGAATGAGACATGGAAAAGAAAGATAATTAAAATACTGATTCTGTGTATAGACCAATACTAGATTTTTCTAAACTGTCTTTAATTCACACATGATTTTATTTTCACATGTGACTTGAAACCCACTGATGATTCAAAATCATGCCAATTGGTTTTAATAAGTAGTTAAGTCAGTCTCTATTTTTTATCATATCTAATAATTGTATGATGCTTTGCACCTTAGAAAAAGCATATTCAAGTAACAATTTAATTTTTTTCTGTTTTGCTTAAGACACAAAATCTTAATAATAATAATAGTAAATTACCTTTCTTGGTTCACTTAATTTGTCACTATAGTCTATTATTTATTTCTTATACTCTAGCAAATTTGAAAAAAAAAAAATAGAGCAGGGCTTCCCCGGTGGCACAGTGGTTGGGAATCCGCCTGCCAATGCAGGGGACACGGGTTCGAGCCCTGGTCCGGGAAGATCCCACATGCTGTGCAACTAAGCCCATGTGCCACAGCTACTGAGCCTGCATTCTAGAGCCCACGAGCCACAACTACTGAGCCCATGTGTCTAGAGTCTGTGCTCTACAACAGGGGAGGCCACCGTAGTGAGAAGCCCACCCACTGCAGCACAGTAGCCCCCGCTCACTGCAGCTGGAGAGGGTCCGCGCCCAGCAATGAAGACCCAACGCAGCCAAAAATAAATAAATAAAATTTAAAAAAAAATAGAGCAAAGGGTGATTAACCTTAATCCTGATAACTCACAGCTTAAAAAATTATCTAAAGTATAGTTAACCTCTGTAGTAGCTAAACAAAATAGTATAATAAAATCTTTGTCTGGGAGATTAAAATAGCTTAGAAAAGTCTAGTTTTCTGGACTTCAGTTTTCTCATCTGTGGTAGGAGGCATTTGGACCAGCTTCAATAGTTTTCAGCTTGGGAGAGGTATGTTACATAGGGTCATCTGGACATGGGGAGAGCATTTTGTTTGTTTTGTGGTTTGTTGTCTTCTTCATGACTTGTGGGATACTACTGGCATTTAATAAGAGAACTGGAACTATTGTACTAAACTTTTGCTATGTTCAAGATGGTTCTGCCTTATGAATGATTCCATATTTAGTGTTAATTGCTTTTAGCTTTATAATGCTTTAGTTTTCTAATCCATGAAAAAGAAAATATAATCACGTACTGGAAAAAATGCGAAAAATATTGTATTAAGACACACCAAACTTGAGTGTCTCTGAAGTCCTTTTCAATTTTATTATTCATAGATCTGTGAACTTTGTAACTATAAGAAAGTTATAAATAACTTTATAGTTATTTAATTTTTAAAACAATGGTTGTTACATTTTTAATTCATTTTCTCTAATATCCCCTGCTCAGCAAAACTCCTACCAGAGTAAATGATCTATACTTTAGAGATTTTTTTGTGTGTCTTTTAAAGCGTTTTCAATCAGTGACTCATATATGAGATTTTTGAGTTATTGAATGAAAATTGACTAGTAAGCTAATTATTTACCATATATCCCTACTAGGATAAAATATTTCATTCCAAAAATGTATACTTCCCCCCAAAACCATGATCTTTTTCAAAAATCGATTATACATTGTGTATTATATTTTATAAAAACTTCATGTCTGCTCCTATTTTCTGTTGCTTTTACTAGGATTAGCTAATTTTTTCTTTTTATCATTTCTGAGATCAACAAAAAGTATATTCTAAGATATCAACCTCTGCAACTGTGAACATTGAATTTAAAGTTGAAAGTGATTTAGAGCTTGAATATCTATCACAATAGCTTATAACGTCATCCAAAAAACTTTTGAACTGATTTTTTTTCTTTTCTTCTCAACCTAAAGGTGAATAATTTGGGAAGTTTAGCCAAAATCAATTTAGTAGTTTTTTTTTTTTTTTTCTTGTACTTACATGTGAATGAAAAAGTTAAATTTCTCTGATAAAAATGTCTCCAGTAGCTATTGGCACTCACATTACTCAAGAATAGCTATATTTATAAACCTGAAACTTGATAGGGGTGGAGCTCTTATTGTGGAAGGAAAAGATTAAGATAAATGTATAAAAATTATTCAAGTTTTTTGGAAGTTATGATGGTTTACATATATATGTAATTTTATGGGATGTATTATGGGCTTTTGTTCAATTTCTCTAGTGAATAGCACTGTAGGTTAGTAGACTGAATATAGAATTAAAGTTAGAAATTCTCAATTCTAATTTTCATCTTTGCTGTCAATTTCTCTTAGCTTTGCTTTCTCAATCTCTAGTCTTTAAAAGAGAGGTGAAAAAAAAAATAGTAATCAGTTTGGTACCTTGTAGTGCTGTGAAATGTGAGTAGATATTTAATTGATAATCTTCTAAGAATTGATATGTATATGAAATTTACTGAGCTTTAATTAGAAGTTTTATTTAAAGCACATTAAGGAAATCAACTGGAATCACAAAAGGATATCACTTTCAATTCAGATACCCTATTACATGCACTCTGTATGGTCTCCCGGGAATAAAATCTTCATTCTGTTTTTCCATAAAGTTGACTACAATACTTTCTGGGTCCAATCTAATTTAAGTCCTCTTCGGCATAATTTACTTGAATATTATTAGTATTGGAAAGGGGACAAGTAAAGGGAAGGAGTTTCTGTCACTGAAATTTTTAAACCTTTCTTTGGTAGTGAAAACCAAAGTGAAGCCCTTTTAGTTAGTATCTACCTGGTGACCCAACACTAGAACTTAGCCCTTTTATGACTCTATGGAGACTTCTGAGTTTACCTATTTTTCAATTTTGCTATTAGTATAGTTAATTTAGTAACTATAGTATCATAAACACAGGGTTGAGAATAAATTTTTCTCTACTATCTCATTTATACAATAAAATTATGCTAATTTTATAAACTTGTGAGTAGTTCCTCAGTTTTGGCTCTCAACACACATTAACGTTTTTAGATCAAATGAGAGCACACTGATGTCAGTGACATACCATCCCTACTTCTGCTTATGCAATAACAGCAAATTCACCACACTGAGTTCTTAATATAGCTGCCTGAATTGCATCTAATCTACTTTTAGTGTTATTCTCACTGACCCACATGTTTGGCAACCAAAACCAATTACAAGCCTTATTAAAGCCTGAACAATAGAAATGTTATTTTATTAGCACCTTATTTTGTGCCCAAGCAACTTTAGATTTACATTTGTTCACTATGGGCCATATGATGCTCTATCATGGGGAAAAATTAAACAGAAAGAAAATTCCCTGAATCTCCTTGAGAAACACAAGAGTGCAATTTGCCACACAGCATGCCCTTCAATATGCACGAACAAGAACTTGTCATAACCATCTGTAGCTCTGTTTACATGAAGATACATCCAGGCCAAAAACCAGAGGAAGTCTATCTGAATTAATAAATATGTGGAAGAGGAGCTTGCAAGCAATATATCTTTAACAGATACAGGCAAGTCTGTTTTCAAGTGAAAGAGACCTTGGAATCAACGAAAGTTCACTGTCAGCCTAAGTTTGTTTTTATTTTTCAGAAACATGTCAGGATATCAAGAAAATGTGCTGGCAGCAGGAGAGGTAATTAAAAGGTGGTACATATTATTTGCATATATGTACCTTTCTGACGTTTCGATTCTTTAATGCTTTAATAATGGTAATATGTGAATGATAACGTTAATTGAAATTTACATGTGAAAGAAATGAAGTTGCTTCCCATACTCATCATTTTAATCCTCAAAACTATACATGTATTATTAGTTTCTTTACAGATGGAGGGACTGAGGTACTTACCAAAGATCACATAGTTGGCACACAGAGGCAGAGCTGCTGTTAAAATCTAGATAAACAACTAATATTGTATCTCTTGAAAGTCTAGCAATGAATTACAGGAGAATGAAGACTCCATGTTAAGGAGTTAAGGACTTTCTGTATCCTGTTACTTGGATATTTATTGAGTGACAGGCAGTGGATATTTGTAGCTGACAGAATGTTGATTATGCCTAGGGCATAATAGGAGTCTCTTCATAGAAAATAATTTTAAGACATAGATGCCTAAAAGACTAGATGCATAGGATATAGTCCTGCTTGTACCGAATTGCAAAATTCATTGGTATTTTACTTAATTCTCTAGGATGATTAAAATTCAAAATCTCCATCGTGACCTATAAGAACCTAAATAAATCTACCTGTATCCTCAACCACATCTACTCTTCTACGCTTTGCTCATTCCTTTATGGTCACACTGTCCAGGTGTGCCCCACCTAATGAAGTTTGGTATGCTGCTACCATAGATATTTGGATGATTCTCTATCCCAACTCCTTCAGGACTTTTGCTCAAATGGTACCTTCTCTGTGAGACCTTCTCTGGCCATCCAATCTAAAAATGCATTTTCCCCCATGATACTTGTTATGTACTTTCCAAACTTTACTTTTTAGCATCTATTACAATTTGTATGTATATGAAATTATATATTCACTTTTATTGTCTGCATCTCCCATTAAAATGTAACCTCCATCGAGGTAGAGAATTTTCTTTGTGCCCCACTTCATAATAGTGTCAAACAAATAGGAGATATCCAATAAATATTTGTTGAATGATTAAATGTAGATGAATGAATAAATATAAGAGCTGCGTCTAATCTCTCATCCTAAATTACACTTGTCAGTAGTTTCTAAAAAGTCTCTGCCTACTTTCCTTCATTCCCAGTGTTCTACTGGCTAGAAAGTCTCTCTCTAGCCATTTATCTGATGCTAGATATCACAGCTACTGTCCACATGTCTGGAACTCTTCCTCTTGTGTTAAAGATTCCCTCTGATCCTGCTGGAGTGTCAGGTCCTTTTACAATTTAACTGTAAATGATTGCCTCACCTCTACAAAAAGTCTACTCCATTATCTAAAGATATATTCATTCTATAAAATTATTTCTCAGACTCCCCGTTCTCCTAGGTATCTAAAACCTTTCTATACCACAACCTAATGAAACTATATCCTCCCTCTGAAACACCTGCAAATTTATAGAGCCTCATACTTTAGTATATCATGAATGCAATTTCAAAAATGACCAAGTGCTATTCCAATATACCTTCCTTTTGGATCAGTTTTTTTGTTTGTTTGTTTTGTTTTTTTTTTTTACTTTTATATGAACTAATTTTCTTGTTGAACTATTCCTCATTTAGTCACTTTGGGAAAGCCTCCAAAGCATAAATTTAGCTCATTAACATACAGAATTGCACTTTGATAAATTCACTACAGACTTCACACTCTACAAATACCTTCATCCTCAAGTTCGTACTTGAATGTGTCCTAGAGCAAGTACGGCCTATATTTCAAAGACAGACTAAAAATCTTACAGATTTTGCTATAACTTTATAAAAGCAAGATATCATTTATAAAAATATTTTCTCAGTGTCTGGGATTTATATTTTTGTGCATTTCAATTTTGACTATTATAGACACTCATGTTTAACTGGTGTTATAAGTGTTCATGCTTGTAACAGGGATTTCTTTTAAAGTACTTAAATCAAAATTAAATCTGAGGCACTTTTATAACAAACAACATAATAGTAGGACATTTTGTTCATGCTTGATTAGTTAACACAAGTGCAGAGAAACCTCAAAGGATACCTTCCCCTACAACCCTGTTGAGTATTTCCCTCATTCTGTTTACAAGAAATCCCTTCCAAAAACAGCTTATGGAGAAGTTGAGTTTTGATTAATTACATAGAAAAAGTTATTTATTTTTTCTTACTACTGTTTTAAATATAATAATGCCACAGATAAGCAAATTCTCACTCTTTGAGGATGCCAAAGTGCCACCTAAATTGTAAAACACACACACATGACTCATATCAAGTTTGACAGTCATTAAGGATACTTTAAAAATATTTGTGGTATGTCTGGGTTAGGAGAATATCACTATTCTTTTCTTTCAGACACCATCCCCCAAATCTGGGAAACATTTTCTATTAAACAATGTGGTTCTTTTCCTGCTGGAAACTCTTTAACAATAAAATAACTAAGATGATTTGAAATCAATTACAGACAAATAGCATTAATTAATGTTAATTACGAAAATTGTTCATGATTTACTTTAACTCATATAGCTAAACCCCTAAAATTAACAATGGTTCTATGTTGGGAGCTATCATGATCTGCACTGCTTTCCTCTGATGTGGATCACTCTAATGATGTAAATTTTTCTTCTAGAACTCTTTAGAAAGGCTTTCCTCATAGATACCACTCCTCCAGTACAGCTGTATCCATTTTTCTTATCCATTATTTTTTCTCACACACTCCAAAAGTGTTATCAATAGGCCCCCACTGACTTGGTCTCAGTTTTGCAGCCCTTAGGGTAGAAAATTCACAGTATGAGAAGATTTCAGGATAAGACAGATCTTGGCTTGAATGTTGGTCCTGTTAAATTATGTTGATCAAATAACTTAACCCAGAGCTATGTTTTCTCATCACTACATGTTTGTAATGAGCAATGAATAAAGATAATGTATAATCATGTGGCATACAGGAAGTAGCTGATAAATGTTATCTCATTATTTATTATAACCTTATTTGCAAGTTCACACTCATTATCACCTCAGTAGTGGTTAAGGTACAAATGCTCATGAAATATTATTTATAACTCTTGCCTTTATAATTGAATATTTCTTGACATTGTCTGGAGAAAATATTGATTGACATTAATGCCATGATTGGAGTAACCTCTAAAATAGTGCTTATATCTGAAGTTAGTTTGCCCCAGAAACACAAATCTCTTGAGAATGAGATTTGCGTGCAGGTCAATTAATGGGGAGTTTTCTCTGGGGCAGTACCTATAATCATGTGAGAAGCTGCACTGGTGGAAAGAAATGGTAAATTGTGATGCATTTGTAAGACGTAGTTTTAACAGAGTCCTTGGCTGATCCTGTGAGGGACTGTGGAGCAGGGATGGACCTTCAGAATTGTTCTCAGTCATGAAAAGGGAGCCAGGCATTTGTAGCCCAATACAGATCAGTCATTGGGTGCAAGCTACGCTCAGGGAGGGAACATGGTGTTGGGCGAGGCAGCTCCCTTCAGATCAGTTCCTGTAGAGGGACTCAGCTGCGAGCTGTCAATAGTCAACATACCTGGTAGCTGGAGGAATGAGTGCCTGGGTTCTGAATGGGGGATTTAGGTGTTGTGCCAGAGAATCTACTGCATGTGCCAAATTGTTACATTTCATAGATTCATATATTTTTAAATGCAGAGCGTAAGTTTGCAAATGTTTTCTTGAACCAAGTAAGAATGTTAAGAGACACACACACATACTCACTCAACAAGTACAGGCTGTTTAAAAATAGTTGCAAAAAAGAAAAGCATTTTAACATACAAAATGTAGAAGAAAATCAAGAAGAAAGTATAATCATTAAATTGAAACTTACTATATATATGTGTGTATAAATGATATAAATATAATCTCTCTCTATCTATATTTCTCATATTCCTTCAGAATTGTAATTAAGGAGGAAAAAATAAACCACTATTAACCTCAATATTAGTATCCTTCCAATATTC
The DNA here is from genome assembly GCF_003676395.1 of Aethalodelphis obliquidens. NCBI lineage: Eukaryota > Metazoa > Chordata > Mammalia > Artiodactyla > Delphinidae > Aethalodelphis > Aethalodelphis obliquidens. The sequence goes on from NW_020837952.1 coordinate 21,023,257, forward strand.
CTTAGGAGTGAGTTGGATAGTTTTTTCAAAAGGACTCACCCTTTTTCTACAGTAATGATCAGATCAGGCTTATGATTCCTCATTATACATTTTTCAAATATGCAAAAAGTCAACCAAGTCAAAGAGTTCTATGCATATGGCTTTTGAAAAGAAACCTTAATAATTTCAGTTCATCCACATAAGATTTTATCAGCAACAGTACTTTCTTTATGATACCAACAATTCCATGACATCTTCAATTCACATATAATAGAGGTTATTTGAACTTATTTATTTAAACTTCTTAATTTTTTTCACTTGAGGGCATATTTAAACATATTGATATTTTTTCATGCCATTAATATTTATATCTTTTATATCAACAGTCTTGAATCTCCATCTATGACATTTTTTTAAAAGATAGATGGATGAATTTCAGATGTGTGGCTGCTTGTAGGTCTCTATTTATAGAATCAAAGGGGTCACTGCTTATCTTGTCCAGCACATTGCTGAGCTAAGGTAAGTAGGCACTTCCTTTGAAGTTAGTGGAATCTCAGCTCTTAGATATTCTTTTTTATGGCATAGAGTAAAATAAAAATAAATTTACTATCAAGAATATCTTTGTAGACTATATTCATAAATCATATTTTTACAGTGTTTCTTGAAACCAGTAATTGATTTTGCCTAGCTAGGGAAAATGCAATCTAAGTATAAACAGATAAAGTCTTTCATTTTATTAGAGAGAATTAGCATCTTATTTTTGATATGTGAAGAACCAGTCAACTTTCATCCCAGTTTGAAGTTAGTCTGAATTATTCCAGGCAATCATCTTGATGTTTTATGTATTATGTTATTAGTTTAAAAACTATATATTGTAAAAAGGTATTTTAATCTATCATACAATAAAAAATTTGAGAATCTAAGTGGTTAAGTTTCTTGTTCTAAGTAAATATTAGACCAACCTAACTTAGGCAAATTTGTTTGTCTGGGGTCTAATGGTCCCGACTTCTTCTAACCAATTATAATTACAAGGATACAATGAGATTAAGAAATACATTCTCATGAATAAACTTACATGGAAGTACATTTGCTCTTGATTCTTGCATGTTCCTGGCCTTTGAACCTGAGGAAAAAGCAAGTATTTACTCTTTTTAGTAACTGCTTCTCATATATTAATTATAATGTTTCTAATATATCAATGCTTTTTTTATCTATGCCCACACATATAATACATACACACACACACACACACCACACACAAAATACATATATTGGAAGTCAGTTTGAAGTGGGCTGTAAATTTTAATAAATACAAATATAAAACTTGGATTTTTAAAATCCTTGTTATCCTAACTATGATTTGTGTAAATTGAGCAAATTATCTAATATTTCTAAATCTCAATTTCAGATCTTTGAAATGGAGATAATCAAGACAAGATTGTTCTGAGAAATATGAATAATATTTCTTCACCATTTTGTATTTAGTAATCAATAAATTCTAGCCATTAGTAAAATTATATACTGAAAAGTCATTTATAATTTGAAGAAGTTTAAATAGCTTCACTTTTTGTCTCAGTTTAGTTAGTAAAAGGGAAATTTAAGTTATAACCAGAAAAAAGTAAGTGACAAAGACTTGTAAGAAACACAATTCTCTCTTTGTCTTTGTAAGAAACACAATTCTCTCTTTGTCTTTGTAAGAAACACAATTCTCTCTCTGTCTTTATGTAGAAATACAGTCATTTTTACAGCTTTAATGAACTTAAATATTTTAGAAACAGTTTTGATTAAGTATTTTCTCCAATTGCCAAATCACTTTTATAACATTGCAGAGAGTCTCTCAACTTGATTAGAAAAACATCAGAGAACTATTTAAAATATAACATTGGATTCATTATGTTAGCAGGTTGTAAGCTGCATTGTGAATTAGATTTAAGAAGATTCAACTTGCCAATCTGAAAAACATTTTCCTGTAAAAACCCTTACTAGAAAATATATATTCTTTATATCTTAATAGAATATTTGCATACTCTTATTTTTAAAGAAAACATTATGTTTTCTAAAATTTAACAGAACACTAAATTATTCCTATCAAAATTCAGAGAGGCACTGGTAACAATGCTATTCAGATGTTGAATAGGACCCTTTGTAATCAGTTCAATTATTTTTCAATTCCTTTTTCTCTTTGCTTTGCTTAATGCTCAACAATACATAAACTGAACTTTCACTGAGTAGATGTTATGTTCCAGGAACCATGAAAACTATATACAAATGGAGTAGTAGAGTAAGGAAACAGAGACATGTGATGATACCATCAGAATCATTTCTAAAACATAAGAATAATTCCTAAAATGTGTACAGGATGAATTAGTTGAACTCAGTCTTAAAGTCTAAAAGTTTTGAATAAGATACAAATTGAAAGCAGAAAGGGAAGCAAAAGCATAGGCACCATGGAAGGAAACACATGACGTGTTTATGGAATGACAACAATTTTGGAAGGGCTAGACAAGAGGTAGAGATGTATTTTCCTTGAGCTAAAAAACCTTGTGATTCAGGGATCCTCACTGGCACAGGCTCCTTCTAAGAACTTGGGAAATACCACAACATATTCATATAGTCATATATTTTTTAAAAATTACGAAATTGATATACTTTGAATATAACTAGTTATGACCACTGTCTCTCTTGACTATGATTTCTCCTCTGTGACAGTTTTTCTCATGCCAGGTGGCATTGGAGGGGGCTATTGCCATTGTTATTTGACTAATGGGAACTAGAGTAAGAGTTTATGCTGTTTGCATGTTTATGAGATTTAAAATCGCTTCTGCATATGTTGTTATTGTCAGTCATTTTGGTGTAGGCATAGCTTCCAAGGGTCCTTACTGCCCAATGTATAGACACCCCTTGAGTTGTAATATGAAAATAAGACATAGGTGTTAGGTTACCTTCTGGATTTTGTGATGATTCTTTTATTTGTAAGATTTTTAAAAACTTTAAAAATTTTACGTGCTTCAAATATGCACTCTAAGTGAATATGCACTTTAATACCTGCTGGAAATCTTATATTCTTTTCTCAAAAAGCCTCCCCCTTCCTTCGCCCCATAGCTGTTTAAGCTTCAGGTGCCACAAAATGTATATCTTTTCCTAACCATTGGTTTCACAGAGGATGAGATATGAAGAACCATGGGAATGAGGTGAGGATGGAGAGGTGTGTAGAAGTAGAACACTACCACAAAAAAGAAAAAAAAAAAGAGTTGTTCCTATTTATAGCCTAGGAATTGTTATAGCTTAAGTAAAGGATAAGATATCTTCCATTCCACTTTCACCATCCTGTGGTAGTTTTTTTCTTAATATGCCCAAACGCTGGAAATTTGCTAAAATATGTATTATTCATTGTATACTGTGACCAATATATATTTTTCTTAAACTATTGTGTATTCGGTGAGTAGAAGCTGTGAATACTACCATTTTTAATAAAAATTACAGGAGCTCTCTTATTTAAAAGTATTATCAGGCTGAACCTGATAAAAATCAATTGTCCATCTATAACAAATAAGCTTAGAATAAATGTCTTAGATGATTTTGTGCATATATAATAACCTTAGATAATTTTGTGCATATATAATAACCTCAATTGTCAAATCCATCATTTAATAAACAAATCCTGGGTTTTGTTATCATTTGGTAGCATCTCTTTTGTGAATTCTTAAATTTTAATATAGTTTATATAATTTTAAATAACTGAGGTGTGTGTGTGTGTGTGTGTGTGTGTGTGTGTGTGTGGCATGATTTCTCCATCTGTTTAAAAATAAGGAAGAATTTCAGTGTGGCACCTCAGGATGCCAACTTCAAAGAAATGTTTTGTTTAATAAAACTCCAACATGCACCTTCATTCTACAAGAGCACTCTGTAAGTAAAATTAATTGTTACTCTTGCTTTCTTCTTGGCAAATTACCTTCACTATTTTGCTTCATCCCTTCTTGAACTAAGTTCCTGCAGGATCTGCCCTAAATATTGTTAAAGAAATCAGAAGGATTTTACACTATGAATGTCATCATGGTTGAATTAATTCTATAATAAAAACGTCATTATTCTCAATTATTTTCTTTAAATCGGTGACTAATTTCTTTGATGCTATGTGGACTTTGCCTAAATGGACTATCAATGAGTATCTGGCTGATCAGTATACATGACCTGAAGTGTCATCCTCTCTTGAAATGAACAGGGGAGTGGGAGTTTTGCTTCTTTTGTTCCTGGCTAACATATAATACAAGCTGAGCAGACCATTTTTATTGATAGGGAAATTTTTCCAAAATTTAATTATCAGCATAGAGTGGGTGCCTTGTTTCTGGGTTTTTACCAACTGTGGAAGACAGGCATATAAACATATGACTCAAATAAAATGTGACAAATGTCGTAATAGTGGAAGGTATACATGCTAAATGAAAGCTTAGAGAATGGAATGTCTCCCTGAACTGCGGCTACAATGAAACTAAGGTGGTCTCTAGGAATGGATAACTTTTATCAGATAAAGAATTTGGGAGAGAACATTATAGATTTATGGAGCACATAAAGTGTTGTGACTCAGGAAGCTCTAAATTTGGAAACATTAATTGGTGTGCTTAAATAGAGAGATGGTATGGAGGGTAAATATTGGAGGCAGGTGAGGAGAAGGGCTGGAAAACTGTTTAAATTATAAAGAGCTTTAAAGTCATACTAAAGATTATCTCTTTTTTTTCTGAATGTAATGAGAAGCCATTAAAAAAATTAAAACACAGGAGTTAAATAATGGTACGCATGTTTGACAAAATTCATGGGTGACAATGAGGATTATACATTGAAGAAAGAAAACTGGAGCTACAGAAACTAGTTCTGAGACTATTTCTGTAGTCCACAGAGATAAAGATAAGGGTCTGTCCTAAGGCAGTGACAGTGGAAAGAGAAAAAGAGATATCCAGTGTTCTAACTGATCATCTAATCTTAAACTTTTACTTTCTTTAACCTAAACCGCAGATACCAGATTAATATTTTCCAAGCAGAACTTGAATCTTGTCATAGCCATGTACAAAACATTCAATGATTTTAATTGAATTCAATTACTCGTTCAGTTACTTATCAGGTTAAATCTTTGTCTTCATAACAAAACTTACACCCTACCTTTTTACAGTATTTTATTTTTGACTTTTTTGTTTCTTTCTTCCACAATCAGAAATCTAGTCAAACCAGTCCTCTTTCTGTACTCTAAAAATGTGTTCACATAAAATTCAGCAAATTATTTGGCTTCAGTTGTCTCATGTTCACAGAGAAAGTAACAGACCTATTTATAGGACTTTTATGAAGATTAAATTAGACACTTATTTAACATAGAATTCTGTTTTAGAAAGGATGAAAGAAATTTAGCAATTTACGTTATTATTTCTATTTCACGTTTCTGTGACTTTGCTCATGCTCTGCTCTGTATGTAAAATTATATATAACTGTCTCTGTCAAAATCTGATCTTTCCTTCAAGGCCAGGATCCATCTTCATCTGTACCTTCTCCCTCTGTTACCCAAGAGCCTGTTGCTTTATGTTTTACTTGTTCCTGAGTTATCATTGCATTCTGCTTTGTATTTAATTATGTTTTTATTTGCCCTCATCTATCTGACATTTCCTTGAATGAAGAAGTCATGTTTTGCTTGTAATGGAAGGCAGCATGATTTAGATCATAAATATATTCAATTAATTTTAAAGGCCTCGTGAGAGATTAGAATACCATTCACTTACATCATGAGGCTACTCATCTAATAGGATCCAAAAGAGGTTCTTTATGAGATCTTGAAGTGGGCACTACTAAAACTTAAATGGTTTTATTCTATTTTCTAGATGACTAGAGCAGGACTAATTAATGCTTATTTTGAATTTAAATTGAGTTTATTATATGCTAAGGCCATGTGCAACTTGGGATGTCAGGAATGAGTCAAAGGTCTACTAATCATCAATTTTGATTGAGTTTATTTTCTGGTAAATTGTGTGTAAGAACACATTTTTTAAGCTGTGAAGAAAAGCACACTGTTCTGTTGAAGGAGGAACATGAAATGTCTGAGTCTATAGTAAGGTTAGTGTGATGAGGCTGCATGACTGGGATGCCCATGAAGCATAAGAGAAAGAAGAAATAAGGATCAGGATGTGGCGTGATTGACAGTGAAAACATTTTACATATACAGGGGTAGTATAGGTGGAAATTCAGAAGTCAGGGCAGTGAATCATGCTGCACCCCACTGGCTCATTAAAGGAAGACTTCTGCTGGAGAAGTGGATAGAATGCCTGAGGCAAACAATTCCACGGATAAAAACTAAAAGTACTAATGACTCCAACACCATACTGGGGCAAAGAAGTATCTCTGAAATAGAATCTACACAGGTTCTGTATTAGTTTCCTAGGGCTGTTGTAATAAAGTAGTACTAACTGGGTGATTTAAAACCATGGAAATTTATTATCACACACTTCAGGAGGCCAGAAGTCCAAAATTAAGCTGTTGATAGGGCTATGCTCCCTCTAAGGCCATTAGAGATCTTTCCTTGCCTCTCCAGCTTCTGGTTGCCCCAGTGTTCTTTGGCTTGTAGGTGCATCACTCAATTTCTGCCTCCACATTCACAGGGCATTCTTCCAGTGTGTCTGTCTTCACATCATCTTCCCTCTTCTTACACCAGTCATGTTGAAGTAAGGAGCCACCCTAGCTCAGTATAACCTCATCTTAACTAATTACATCTGCAGTGACCCTATTTCCAAATAACAACACATCCTGAGGTATTAGGGGTTAAAACAACATATCTTTTGAGGATCGTGATTCAAGCCATAACAGGGTCCACTCACGTATTCAATCCACAAAGAACTACCTGCTTTTTATTAAATATTCTGACTTCTTTCCTCATATGTTATTCCTTAATAATTCCATGAGACTCTTTCTCTATTCAAGACCTCCCTGTGATGGGAGCCCACAGGTATTCACACATCTGGATCTGTTTTGGGGAAAGTGAATCCCTCTGTTTGATATGGAGATTGGCCTAATAGCCTAATGGTTTTCTTTTTTCAGAAACTTGAATGCCCATGGAAGGAGATAAAAGATTAGAAAGTTGTTTTTTTTTTTTTAAGACTAGGTACCAGAAATGAGAAAATCAACATAATTCAATTATCACCAGTTTAACAGCCTTTCAAACCACTGAAATTCCAGATCATTATCTAAGGCATTTAAATTAGTACATAGGAACCTACAACAATAATTTTTGGCTAATAAAATTTTGGCAAGGGAATTTCCAACTCTTTAAAGCCTACCTTAAAATAGCCATATCATAGTAAATTGGCTAAGTGGATTAATGATTGCTAAATGACTATTGCTTAGGAATTAAATATTTGTTTTTAAAGCCTGAGGAGAAGAGATGATTATTGTAATTAATTCACATTCAATTACACCCTGTTAATGAGGATCTCACTGTCTAATCAATACCATTTCATGACTTACATATTCTAGAGGGTTGAAGTGAAGCCCACTGGAGAAGCAACGATTGCGATCACTTGAACCATGGTTTAAAGATGTAAATGCTGGACTTTCTAATCTCAATAAAGAATTAAAGATGCATCCATTGAAGCCATTATCTATGACATTTTGTTTTCACTTGGCCTCTGATAGACCCTATTTTACACCTTGCTAGCTAATGCAACATTCCACTGAATCTATCAAGTTACCCCTCAGAAAACTCCAACATGAAAAGAAGCTACTGACTTTGTAGAAATATAACCTGGAAGGTTGCAGAGATAAACAAGAAGCAGGGTACTGCTGTGAAATAATTATGAATCTTGCTTTCAGGAAAATGACGTCATTAAAAAAACAGTATAAAAATTTAATTTTTACTTAGTATATGTATAAGGAGAATGTTTTAGTATGAAAATATAGTCAACAATTCATTTATTGTTCTCCCTGTCTTTCTAACATATAAAACAGTTGATACATGGTGGAGACTCAGAAAAGTTTGTTAATTGAATTGAATATCAATCAAAAGGACTGTTTTTTTTTTTTTTTTTTGTGGTACACGGGCCTCTCACCGCTGCGGCCCCTCCCGCTGCGGAGCACAGGCTCCGGACGCGCAGGCCCAGCGGCCATGGCTCACAGGCCCAGCCGCTCCGCGGCATGTGGGATCCTCCCTGACCGGGCACGAACCCGCGTCCCCCGCATCGGCAGGCAGACCCTTAACCACTGCGCCACCAGGGAAGCCCAAAAGGACTGTTTTAACTCTGAGTGCAACAATAACTAGAAATTTGAAAACATTTTTTTTTCTAAGATCATTAAATAAAATTAGTTTCTGAGGTTTTTGTTGACTGCTTACTCTCATTAAAAATACTGCAATTACATGAAGGAGAGACTACTACCAAGGTAAAAGAGTGGAAAATTTCTGCCTGTTATTGAATAAGTTAATCAGATTTTACTCTTCTCCATAGAACACTTTTTGATAACAATTAGCATCTGATGGGAAATAAATACAAATTCGTAAGACATTTTATCAAAATATGTAATATAAAAAAGTTTATAAAAGCCCTTGTGGGAAATCAATAAGGTGTCAGTATATTAAATTTCATTTAGAGTAAAACATTAAACTATGATTATTGAGAACATGTAAATATTTTACTTTCAAAGAAAGAAACAAAAAGACAAGGGGCATTCTTATAAACAGTTAAAAAAACAAAAAGAAACCATTTCAGAAGTTAATATTCAGTTTTAGCAGGGGGTAAAAAACAACAACATAATTCTAAACAAATGTCTATTCTGAATAAAAGTTGTACATTACAGATATAGTTTTCTATATTGCCTGCCACTACTAGATTTAACTTCTAAGTTATATAATACTTAATATAACTAAAGTCAGTTTTCAATGGAAAATGCATTTGTTTCTGTCATTAAAGTTCAAATAAAACTATCTTTCAGCAATCTAAGTTTACTTATACGTGTGTAATTATCTAATTTTAATACAGTTTGGAAATATTATCTATAACTAAACTGTTATAGGAAAGCAAAAGAAATATAACATTAAAGCTTTGTGATTTTTACTCCAATACCCCTTTGATGTTCTAGCCAGAATCAACCTTGCCAATATTTGCACGCTGATTAAGTTACTGGGAACAAACAATCTACTGGCTGGCAGAAAGACCTCTGAACCTTTTTAAAACCAGGAAAAAAGAAAGTATTATAGGACTTATAAAACAAGTCCCTGTGTTCTCATCCCAACCCCACTTTCACATCACTTAGAATATTCAGTTCGTTTTCATTAAAAATATGTTGAATACAGGAATGAATCAGACAAAATGCTCTTCAGCTTGTCTCAATTCAACTACTAATTATTAATCTTTAAAATGTCAAAAAATTGTTATATGTTATAAAATGGATGAAACAGATAAAATTAAAGATAATATAAGGTAATATTAAATAATCACTCTCATGTAGCCACAGTCTGACATGGCTTTGCGAAAACAAGGAATTCTATTATGCATTGTGAGAGGAGGGCACCAGAGGTCCCTAGACTTGAAATATATTGCTATGAGTTTACGTGAGATTACTCCTTGATTAAAGCAGAATACCTTTGTTGATAAGAAATCATGAGAAAGCAATGCCAAGCCTGGAAAATGTTCCCATTCTCATTGTTTTATATAACATATCCTCTATCTTCCAATACTGTTCTGTAAAATCCAAGGGCATATATAATATTAATTTGAATTTTAATAAAAGAGTAATTTCAATTTAAACCAATAAAAACTAAACACCACCAGGTCCCTCCAAATGCCCACATCATCAAATACATTTCGAAGACCACAAATGATGAGGATTTATTGCTTATATTACAGGAAAAATATGAATAGCTCTCTGCATATAGCTAATAATATATTCATATATTCCTAATATGTAAGGTAAATCTATTTTTTTAGCTCACATACACAATGATGTTTTGTTATTTATAAATGGATTTATTTAACACTGTATTGTCTGATTAATAGGTAGGGAAAACTGTTGAATGCAATAATTGAAAAACAAAACAAAGAGACCTTGCCCTAAGGATCTTCTAGTCTAATAATTCTGACCTAATGATTGTTTTATATTCAGATTATTACAATATTTGAGGATTAATCATATCTTTATTATGGCATTAAAAAAAGAGGAACATTGATGTTACTGTTAGAGAAACTAAAAGGGGGGAAATATTGTGGTGTTTTTATAAACCTGACCATTTCCATATTTTCAGAGGAGAAGCTTGAGCTCTTTCCACTACATTAAACTTCCATGCATGTCTAAGTTAAACAATATATAATATATATTTAGCACAATATGAAAGAAACAAAAATAAAGAAAAATATTAAAAGCAGCAAAATAACAGATTATCTTCAAAGCAAACAGCATGATTTAAAGCTGACTTCCCAAATTAGCAAGGTTGCAGGATATAAGGTTGCTAGCCAAAATGGGGAAACTATCCAAAAATTCATTGAACAGAGAATGAATAAGCAAAATATACTATATCCATACAATAGAATGCAAGTCATCATTTAAAAATAATGAGCTAAATAAATTGGTATGGAGTATAATATATAAAAATACCAAAATAATGTGTTGTACACCTGAAACTAATATAATATTGTAGATCAACTACACTTCAATAAAAAAATTTAATTTAAATTAAAAATAAAAAGAATGAGCTAGTGATATATAAAACAACAGGGATGAACCTCAAAATAATTATGCTGAAAGAAATAATGCAGACCAAAAGATTATGTATAGTATAGTTTCTTTTGCATATATTGGGTGGGCCAAAAAGTTCATTTGGGTTGTTCCATAACATCTTATGAAAAACCTGAATGAACTTTTTGGCCAACTCAATATTTCTGGAAAGTGCAAACCAATATATAGCGACAAGAAGTAGACCGGTTGTTGTTGCCTTGGAATGAGTGGGGTGTAGAGGGGCAGGTGGAATAACTGAGAAAACTTGGTCTAATGAATTTGTTCACTACCTTGATTGTAACAATTCCCTGAATGTATACACATGCCAAATATCAAAGTGTACCGTTTATTATATGTCATTTGTATTTCAATTATACCATAGTAAAGATGTTTTCAAAAAGAGGTTGAGATCATTCCCAAATATTTTCAGCTCTTAGGGGAAAAAAAAAGTGAAAGTGAATGAATTTGATTTTGTTCTAATGGAGGAAACATAAATGCAAACAGGTGAATTGTTGTCAGCTTGGGAAGTGGTATGAGAGCAGTGAATGACACAGTGTGGATCCCAAGGGAAGGAGCAGATACCTCTGCCTTGGAGAATTAAGGAAGGAACCCTTGACTTAGTTCAGGATTAGTTATTATTTTTGTTTTACTTCCTAAAATACCACTCAAACCCTAAAAAGGGCAAATTGAGGAGAGAAGACAGAAATAAGAGCCTCAGAATGTTTTGAATTCTTTTCCAGAGGCAACAATTCTTAGTGAGTTGGTCTTGCTCCTGGGGGAAGTTTTTGGAATCTAATGAGGCCAAGAAGGTTTTGTCTTCAGAGTGACTGGGGAAGCCCTTCTGACTTATAGTAGTCAGGACTAGAGTTGCTGGATGTCCTGCAATGCCAGGGCGGTGAAAACAAAAACAAACAGAAAACAAAAACAACAAAGACTTAAGAGTCTATTATTCTATTGTCTATCTATCAGTCTATCTATCTACCTATGTCTATCTGACTGTTATGTGATCATAGGTAAAGTGCTTTACTTCCTTGTCTTCTAGATTCCTAATTTATAAACTTATCCTACCTTATAGGATCGCTGTGAAAATTAAATAAGATGATGTATAAAGATTTCAGCAAAATGCCAGACACATTGTTCACTAAATTTTAGCAATTATTATCTATCATGGAAAATTAGGTTTATTGAAGGGAAATATAGAAAAGGTAAAAAGATAGGCAGTTCCCACCATGTAACCACCTCTGGCTTAGGAGATGGTATGTCACTCCAGACTCTCAAATAGTCATAACTTAAAAAAAAAAACATTTCTGTTTTGTTTTTGCTTTTAAAGCACATCTGAGGGGGAATAAACAACCAATGATCATGCAAACAAACAAAAAAGTTATTTCACAAATGGGGATGAATTAGGATTTTTCTATCTTCACAACTGTAACTTAAAGCAGAACCTCTCTAATTCAAATCTTTTGGAACATGGAGAATAAAGGTTTGCTAAATATTCTATGCTGACATATGCATGAGTCATTAAGGCAAGAGGGGATTTATTGTTTATCTGTAACATTATAAAATTACCAAATACAGTCATTTATATTTGGAAAAATATATCTTATTTTAATTTTTGTGATATAGAATAATATGGAAGATTTTGCTAACTAACTTTGAAATGACATTTCTTCATATCAAGAAGCTATATAAAACATAAGATGAATGATTTAAATCTGGCAATAGTATTGAAAAAAAATCCATGAGACAATGAGCACCCTTTATGGAAGTCAAAGCTTTTTATACCATTAATGTAAATTTAGGAGAAAAAAAAAAAAACCCACAAATTCTGGTTTGTTTTATGTCGTTAGGTTAGCCTGTCTGCCAGTTGAAACCCAGTAAAATCTAAAGTATACAGTTAAGGGCCTAGATTTCCTAGGAGTCACTAAAAGACAGTAGCTGTGCTCTTGAATTAGACAGTGTATATCACCATATGGCTCATGAGATTCAATTAATTAATATCTATGGCATGCCATGGGGTTTGTGCCTGATAGGCACTGTATGAATTCAAGTTTTTATGTTTATTTCAAAATGGCTAAATGACACTGCAGAATAAAAAAACTGTGTATACTTTGAAAACCGAGCAAAGGGCTTGGCAGAATGTAGAAATACTTCAAAGAAGAGACTTCTAACTCCAGGGTAAAGAGATTCATCCGTGTGTGAAAGGAAAGGGCATGGATAATGGGCATTCTTTCTCTTGAATTTTTCATTTCTAATATGGCAAAATGCATTAATTAATGACTTTTCTTTCAGTTTTTTTTAAACAAACATTTACAGTTATCAGACTAAATAAAACACATCCTTTCCAGAAAATGGTCCATTTATTTCAAGTTAGTTTTCTAAACAAATTTAATTGTAGTATAGTGACTGCTATACTGTCTTCAAATTGAACTAATTTAAGGATACTGCTCACCATTATTGAATCATCATGGTTTAGGCATTTAACCAAATGCCAGGGGAATACTTGTCCAACTTAAATATAGATTTAATACTTGATTTGAATTATTGAAGAATTGTTAAGTTTATTTTATTTGACCATAAATTATGTATTCAGAGTATATCTCAACATATGGAGAACTCTGATACGAGTTCTCCATAATGAGTTCTATGTAACTTAGCTTTTTCAAACAGGAAAAATTTTAACTAATTTGTATTTTAAGTATATGCTACAATTGTGTATTTTAATTAAAATGGAAGATAAAAGAAGGAAATAGACTAAAATTACAAGATTAAAAATATAGATAATTCCAGCATGTAGATGTTAGTTATTTGCAGGTTTATTAGAATATTCTTCCTACTTTTGTGTATATTTGAAAAATTCCATACTAAAATCTTTAAAAGATCATTGATGGGCTCAAATAAGATAAAGGAGCTTACAATTATGTTATCTTAATACACTACACTAGACTGTATAAAATACTACAATTTTTCTATGCAACATACAGTAACATCTTTGCCTTCTACACCTTAGTTGACTATGATAGTATAATTACTTTCTGCTTTTATTACCAACACTGAGTGATTTGCTAGATAACGTTAAACTAATTTAAGTCCACTTTGACGCCATCTCATTTTTGCCATATGTTCACATAGAAATATTTTTACTAATTATTTTTTCTTCTAAAATTGAATTCTGTCATTATTCTACTAATGAGTGACAAGTTTTCCTTGAATGCACGTCATGTCGATTTGAACTATTAGATTTGTGAAGAGAGAAAAAAATGTAGTGAGGAAAATGTGGCCAAAGATAGATGAGAATGAGAGAGACAGAGAGAGAGAGAGGGAGAGAGGCAGGGAGGTAGGGGGAAGAGAGAGAAATGGATACATTATACATAAACACATAGATATTATCAAAAATCATTTCAGCTAATTTGACAACGTTCTTTGGGCATTACTAAATTTTGACTAGTACTAGTACTATGGAAATTTAAAATTTAAAACATTTTAAAATTTAAGAAAATTATTTTTATATCCTAAGTCCAAATTTGTATTTAATTCTTTGTTATCCCCAGAACATTACATCATGTTCTGTAAGTCCCATAAAATATTTATTAAGTCACCAGGGCATATTTTGAGAAAGAAAAAATTAAGAAGAGTTGAGATAGCTACAAATATTTATTTGGGATCCTTAATTTCAAAATGTGATAAAATATGCCTATAAAATATCTCTTAAATATAAAGAAACATTAAAAAATATAAAAATAGATCAGTTAGGCATAAGGGGGAACTCAAATTTTTTGTCAAAATTTAAGAAATAAAAGATCTAATAATCAGGCATATAGTTGAAAAAACATAATAGTCTTTCCATACCAACACCCAAAGAGATAAAGTTTTTACACTTTTATTAACATTTTTCTTTTAAAATGTAAAAAATGTGATAAATTATATTGAAATAATGGAAAATTATGGCCAGGTTTGATTTTTAAGAATTTTAACGGTTGTTATAATCTTAAAGCATAGGTTATAATCTTTTTTAAATTATTTTTCAAGAGGAATAAAAAAGATATTACTTTCTGTTGTAGAAAGTGAAGTGACTAAATATTTTTTTTTTTTTTTTGTGGTACGCGGGCCTCTTTTCTTTGTAGTATGATTCCATATCATAACTTGTAAAACTTTCTTACTGTTCAATCTAAATTTCATTGATGCAAATTAAATCTTCTTATTCAAATTTCAATGGAAAATAACAGACCATAATGTACATATTTCTAGAAATATATGAACATGGAACAGAAGCAAATGAGAGCATTTAGGTACAGCTTGTTGACCTTTTCCCCTCAATAAAAATAACCTGCAAACTGAGAATTATAGTATCTTAAGAAACCATGGCAAGATGAACATAGGAGATACTAAAGTAAAGATTCTCACATAATAGTGTTGGACGACTTGGATTGCAAACACTTAATCTGCCATTGTCAAGGGAACATTGGTAAGAATATATATCAACCTGTGTAAAGAAATATTCTAGTCTGTAGGGCTGGTTTACACTTACAATAAACAGTCACTGCACAGGAAACAAAATTAATATAATAATATTTTCACATAGAATGCATATATGTCAGGTTGCCCTTTATTTATTTTATTTCCTGAGTAACTTAATTCAAGAAAGGAGGGGCTTGGTCAGTGCAAATAAACATTTTAATCTTAAGAGTAGGCATATTTTTATTATACTTGTGACTCTGCAAAGGCATAGATGAAAATCCTGTATATTTAATGCTGTGTTGGAACACACATTTGACTCAAATTAAACATATACTATCAATTTTCATGAAAAGCAATGTGTCAGTCACTTTCAGTCTTATCAGATATAGTACTATGAGAAACAAATTCCTATCTCAGTCCTCTATCTTAATATTCTAATAGAAGTATTATTATCTAAATTATCTAGTACAAATTTTAGTAAATTACTTAGAAGCGTCAATGGAAAATTCTCTGTGAGTTTGAGTCAATGGAGTAAAATAATCATTTCAGAAAATAGAAAATATGTCTTAACACTGTCTATAAACTTCAAATGTAGAATGTAATAAAAGAGAAACCATATTGGTTTTTATTCTTGAAAACAAGTTAGTTTCGATACCAAACATTTTATGAATTAAATAAATAAAACATAAGAGACTATTTGGTAAGTATTTTAAAATAGATTTAGATTCATAATTTTCATTGGAAGAAATCAAAAGAAAATGTGCTGGATACACATGTGACAAAATCAAAGACATATGGCAATGAGCTAGAGAGAGTGAGAGACAGTGAGAAGAAATATTCCTATAAGGGAGGAGATTAGTCATGGGCTTATTTGGGCAGAACATACTGTGTCATTCCCATTGAGAACAGGTATAACATTTGCAGTATACATAGCAACACACACAATTACACACACACGCACACACACACACACACACACACACACACACACACACGCACACACAATTCCCCTTTACTGTATGCCACATTTGCAAAAGACCTGAACTGTGAATATATTTCTCTTCCCTAATATCAGAAGCCCTAGCTGTATTACCCATAAAATATAGCGAGTATTGTTGATAACATGAAATCCTGGGCTAAGCCAGTTCTATGGATTTGGAAAGTGCTGACATTCTAGTTATTGAGTCACTTTTCAGATAAAAAAGAAAAATAAAAAGGAAAATAGTCCATGTTCTAAAGCAAATTACAAATAGCCTCCAGAAGGCCTCTTAGGTACTTATTTAGAGATACCAATACTTCACGTCAACCCCACTTAAGAAAAATGGTTAAATAAAAAGAGTAAAGGGTCAAGCAAAGAACTCTGAGGAGAAAAAAGAGTCACAAGGAGTCAGATAACAACATGTCAAAGGTATATAAGGAACAACTGTGAAGTAACATATCAAGTAATACTAAGAGCATAGAATGTTTCTAGAAATAAATGATGTGGTATAAAAATACCTGCCCTGAAAGAGACCTTATTTCCTGGAGCCACAGGGCTGACATGAATGAAAACCAAACCCAGAATCTCATCCTGTCTGTGGTGGAATTACAATGCAAATTGAATTCACAGCCTCACAGGGTGTCTACTGCTAAAGTGCGGGCAATGGTTGGAAAAAAAATGGAATCCTGAAAGCTGTAATGGGGACATGTGGAAAAATCCTGATAAAGTTGCAGACATTGAGCCCCTAAATTCTGATAATCCTTTGCCAGTATTTCTACTAGCCTCTCTAGCCCTAGGACAAGTAGACTCTCCATCCCCAGTGGAGGTAGCTCCGCTGCTCCCCTCAGAGAAGATTAACCCTGCATTGCCTGCAGAAACTATAAAGGCTCCCTGAGGCTGTTGCCTTGCAAGACAATGCTGATTCTTCTCGGGACCCACCCTCACCACTTCTCTTTATTTCTGGGCCTATAACTCCATTCAAGTCAGAGCAGGCCCCTAAAGTTGAGGAACAAAGTATGATCCATGAGGAATTATGCTACACTCCAAAAGAACTACTTGAATTTTCAAGTTTATACGGATAGAAATCTGGGCATATGCTGGGAATGGGTTTATTAGGTATGTGGGATAATGGTGGGAGGAACATAAAGATGCATCTGGCTGAATTTTTTGATATGGGTCCACTAAGCAGAGATTCTGCATTTGGAAAGGGAGTTAGAAAAGTCTCTAACAGTTTGCTTGATTGGTTAGTTGAAACTTGGATCAAAAGGTGACCCACTGTGAGTGACATGGAAATGCCCAACCTCCCACAATTTAATGTAGATGAAGGGATTCAAAGGCTTATGGAAATTGAAACATTAGAGTGCATTTGTCATTTAAGACCTACCCATCTAACCTGGGAAGATCCAGAAGAAATACCTTTCACCATGACTGTGAAAATAAATTTATGAGTGGAACTCCAGCACCACTGAAGAGTTCTGTGATCACTCTTCTTTGTAGGCCAGACCTTACAGTGACAACTGTGGCCACTGAACTGGGAAACCTAGATGCAAGAAGAGTAATTGAATCCCAAGGGGGCAGGGACTAAGTGACTGCACTCAACCACCAAAGACAAGGTGCTTGTGCTTACCACAGTGGACAACAGAATCAAAATATCAATCAGAATAGTCTGACACCCAGAACTATGGTTTTGGCTAGTTGATCATGATGTTCCTAAAAGTGGAATATATAGAAAGATTACTAACTTCTTACATGATCTATATAAATAGAAATGTTTTAGGTCAAGTGAACATGAGATTTACCTGAATTATCAAAACAGAAATGTCCCCTCAATCAATTCCCAGATTTCAGTTTACAGACCCAGAACCCCTTGAAAGAAGGGGAGGCTGAGTTCCTTTAAGGAAGGATCCTGGTATACAGTTGAAGTTTTTTATACTGTTACTCTTTCTTACAGTCTTCCCCAAAGTGCTCTATAGCCTTTTACTAGGCTAACTGTGCATTGGAGTAAATAAATTAATCAGACCTTTTAGGGACAACTAGACACTGGCTTTGAACTGACACACTTCAGGAGACCCAAAATGTCCCTGTGGTCCACCAGTCAGAGTAAGGGCTTATGGAGGTCAGGTGATCAATGAGGTTTTACCTCCGGTCAGTCTCACAGTGAGCCCAGTAGGTCACTGAACCCATCCTGGAGTTAATTTTCCCAGTTTGGGAATGAATAATTTGAATAGCTATACTCAGCAACTGGCAGAATCCAAGCATTGGTTGCCTGACCTGTTAAGTAGGACTATTATAATGGGAAGAGGCAATTGGAAGTTACTACAACTTTCTCTACTGTTCATTTACTAGAAAAATAGTAAATAAAAGGCAATACAACATTCCTAGAGTGATTGCAAAGATTAGTGCCTACCATGAGGGACCTGAAAGATGCAGTGTGCTGATTTTCATCACATCCTCATTCAACTCACCAATTTGACCTGTGCAGAAAACTGATGCATCTTGCATAAAACAGTGGATTATTATAAGCTTACCCAGATGTGGTTATTCTGATTACAGCTCTTGAACTAGATGTGGTTTCACTGCTTGAGCAAATTAACATCCCCTGGTACCTGGTATGCAGATCTGGCAAATGCCTTTTTCTCCATCTCTGTCTATAAGGCTCACCAGATACAGTTTGCTTTTGGCTGGCAAAAGAAGCAATATACCTTCACTGCTCTACCTCATAGGGATCTTGATCGCTTTTTTCTTCCACAAGGTAACACACTGGTCCATGACATTGATGACAAAATTTGGAGACTTTGGCAAGCCCGCATTGGTGAATCACAATACAGACCCTTATAATTTTGTAGCAAAGCCCTACCATACTCTGTGGATAACTACTCTCCCTTTGAGAAACAGATTTTAGCTTTCCACTGAGCCTTAGTAGAGATTAAATACTGAACCATGGGCTACCAAGTTACTATGCAACCTGAGCTGCTGTCATGAAGTGGGTGTTATCTGATCCACCAAGCCATAAAGTTGAATGTGTATAGCAGCATTCCATTATCAAATGGAACTGGTATAAATATATACAGGAGATCAAGCCTTAATCTTTACATGTGCTTAATAACAAAGGGATAAACTATGTGAAGGAAAAAATAGAATTGCAAAGAGAATAGATGAGCCCATGATTATAGTTAGAAAGTTAAACACCCTTTGATCACAAATGCACATATCCAACAGGCAGAAAATCAGTAAGGACACTTGAACTCACCATCAATCAACTGGATATCATTGCCCTCTGCAGACTACTTCATCCAACAACAGAATACACATTCTTCTCAAGCTAACATGAAACATTCACCAAAATAGAGCACATTCTGGGCCACAGAAAACACCTTAACCAATTTAAAAAAATTGAAATCATACAATGTCTGTTCTCAGATCACAATAGGATTAAACTAGAAATCAATAACAGATAATTAGAAAATCCCAAAATATATGGAGATCCAACAATATACTTCCAATTAATACATGGGTCAAAAAAGAAATATAAAAAGAAATTTGAAAATATTTTGAACTAAATATTTGAAAACACAAGTTATCAAAATTTGTGGTATACAGAGATAGCAGTGCTTAGAGAGAAATATGTGGCATTGAATGCATATATTAGAAAAGAAGAAAATTCAAAAATTAATAATCCAAAGTTCTACCTTAGGAAACTAAAATGAAGAGGAAGTTAAATGCAAAGCAAGCAGGAGAATAGAAATAATGAATATTATAGCAGATCACAGGAATTGAAAATAGGAAATCAAGAGAGAAAATCAGTGAAACCAAAAGCTGGTTCTTTGAAAAGATCAATAAAATCAATAGGCCTCTAGCTAGCAAACCATGACTCCCTGCATTCCCTTGTCTGTCTCTCCAATTATAGGGACAGCAGTGCCTTGTGTCTTCTCTTCTCTTATGGATCCAGGAAGTGTTTTTGATTTTTCAATATGTTCAGCTGTTTACTTGTTAAAGAGTAAGTGGCGACTTTCAACTTCTTACATGCAGAATCAGAAAACTTGCTCTTTTTCAAAATTGTTTTGGTTATTAGGTGCTTTGCATTTCCATATAAGTTGTAGAATCTGGTGCCAATTTTTTTTCAAAAACCCTGCTAGAATTTTCATAGGAACTGTTCTAATCTATAGATCAGTTTTAAGGGAATTACTACCTTTAGTACATTGAGACTTCCAAACCATGAACATGGAATGTCTCTCCACCTATTTAGATCTTCCTTTATTTTCCGCATCAAAGTTTTGTAATTTTTTGCAGTTTTTTTTGTTGAATGTTTTCTAAGTGCTATATTCTTTTTCATGCAATTGCAAATGGAATTGTAGTCTTAATTTCATTTTTGTATTGTTCACTGCTTGTGTGTGGAAATACAATTACTTTTGTATATTGATCTTGCATCCTGCAACCTTTCTCTACTTATCCTGTGAACTTGCTGAATTTAAATATCCTTTTAATAAAATCTCTTTTTGCTTAATCAACCAGGATCAGCTTTTTTTCCTGACTCTGAAAATATATTTATGCACATCTATACATCTAGGAATTAAAAAAGAAATATATATATATATATATAAATATATACACACACATAGTAAAAAAAATAGATTACACAGCATTTCTTCATAAGAAATCTCTCAATAAACAAAGAATTGGAGGGATATGGCTTAACTCTATAAATGTCATTTACTAGAAACTCACAGCTCACTATCACAGTTATTCAGCCTTGTACTACAGTCATTGTCAATGCAACATACACAAATAAATTAAATATATATAAATATTGGAAATTAAGAAATGAAACTATCATTATTTATAAATAATAACTCTTCCACCTAGATAATCCAAAGACGCAATAAACATAATACTATAATTGGGAAAAAGTACACCAAGGAGATTGTACCAAAAAACAACATAAAAACGAGTAAACTTCCTATTTATTTCTCTATAGTAGGAATAATTAATTAGTATTTGGAATAAAAAGATAACCTATTTACATTGATCAATTTTATAATACACTTAAATGTAAAAATAAGCTTAAGTTAAAAGTATTATATGAAAAAGACCTGACAGCAACAGTAAGAACTATAAAACTTTACCAAAAGATATATAAAAAGACCCAAATGAATGGAAAATATATACCGTATTTTTGAAAGAAGAGTCATTATTGTCAAGATGAACATTTTTCAAAATAACTTATAATTTCTATACAACATCAATCTAAATTATTATAGGATATAAAAGAATAATGGTTTTCATTGTGCAAATTTCTCCCAGGCAATCCTAGAATCTGCTGTAAATAGGAAATTGCTATTCCAGCTGAAGTGGGAGCTCTTCCAGTAGTGTAAACAGCATGGGAAGACAAAATGAGAAAAAGACTTCTACTCCTCTTTCTAGATCTGAGGGATACAGGATGATAATGCACGGTGTAAAAACTATGATGTCTGGAAGATCTCACTGTCACTAAATACATCACGGTGATAAACCAGGTGTGTCTGGAAAGGTAGTGGTTTTAATCACATTAGAAAGGTGCTTTATAAGCCCAAGGATTATAAACTGTTTCTGCTTCATAGGTTCAAGGCCAGTATCCCTCTGACTGTGAAAGTTGAAGTAAAGCGGAGATCCCAGAGGGCAGCAAGAAAATGTCCTGGCACTTTTACAAAGGATTCTGTTCTGAAAGAAAAATAGAAGTGAACTCCATGAACTTTAAATAGGATAGAGACTTCACAACACAGAAAATTTGACTGAGGATAAAAGTTTTAGAAGTGTGTGTTAGGGTAGGTGGTGGTAGATGGCAAAATTTAGAGAACTGCATTGACAGATCATATCATTGGAGAAATTCTAAAAGAAACAGGTTATATGAAAAAAATAACTTTAAAAGTTTATGTAATTTAATATTGATTGTGCTGGTGAAAAATTAGTTTTGGGAGGCTTTTTTTTTTGTAGCTATTAACTCTGCTTTAAAGTATATGTTTTGAATATACTTGCTGACAAGTAAACTTGGCTTTGGGATGCTGGGATTTCTGCAAATGAGCGGGGAGATAATAAAATTATTAGTCTTCAGAAAAAACATCATTCTAAATTCTAGCCAGGGAAATAATTGGACTCAAACTACAAGAAGCTAAGATACTCTGTTTTTTTAATGTTCAGGATAATTCATATTTCTCAAATATAGTGATTGCTACTGTCTCAAGATAGTGAAATTACAGTGTTATTATAAATTGGGTGCTTTTAAATCACGATTTTTTGTTTGGTTTTGTTTTCAGGTTCAAACTTATTTTGAGAAAGCCTGGCTGGAATCTTGCTTGCTGGGATAAAATGACAGTGAGTACATGATATAAAAATTGGCAAAGAAAAGGTTATGAAAAAAGTTATTCTCTGAGGTTCAATATCAAATTTTTTAAAAAAAGGTTTTTCTCCTTGGTGTCATTTTAGAGTTTTGGCTTGAGCCCATAACTTGGGAGCTGAAAAACATGGCCCCAAGAGCTCACACTGTGTAATGAAAAGTGAGGTTTTGCACATAACAGTAGTTTCAAATGAAAACTTTCACTAGTAGAGTTTAACAATCAAATTTATAATTCTAAACCAAAATTCAAAGGGTAGTAGATATGAATACACAATAGAATAAGGTAGTTGATATACATGTACATGTTTTATTATTGGCAAACTTGACCTAAAAGGGACCAATTCTTACAAATTCTTACAAAATTCCTGTAAGAATACCTGATTCCATGTCTCAGGCTGGAAAAATTAATTGAAAACTAAACTCTCTTGGAATTGTCAGATACCACAGATAAGTACACAAATAACTGGGGTGAGAAGAAGTAGCAGTAAAAAGTAGTAGAAAAAAGACAAAAAGATGATCCACTGTGCAGATTATGACCATTTGGTCTTCAAAAATAAAGTAATGATGGTCAATTAGAATAAACTGATGATATAGAGAGTCATCAATTAATGTTGATGATATAAAGGAAAAAGTAACATCAATTGTGATACAGAGTATTCTAACACACACATATGAGTCCCTAGTTGTTAATAATAAATGCTATGTATTGATCACCCAAAATTATATGATTTAATATTTCTTATTGATATATAATTTATATTTATAAATACTGCATAAAATTATGATGTCATGATTGGATAATATTTTAAATATGTACACATATATATAACATTATTTTATAACATTATATTATATTATAACATTATATTATATTATAACATTATAACATTATATTATATAACATTTTTTGATATTAAGCTGTATGAGCTGTTTGTAAACACGGGAAATTAATCCCTTGTTGGTAGCATCCTTTGCAAATATTTTCTACCAGACTGTAGGTTGCTTTTTGTTTTGTTTGTAGTTTCCTTTACTGTGCAAAAGTTTTTAAGTTTAATTAGGTCCCATTTCTTTATTTTTGTTTTTATTTCCATTAATCTAGGAGATGGAACAAAAAATATTGCTGTGATTTATGTCAAAGAGTGCTCTGCCTATGTTTTCCTCTAGAAGTTTTATAGTAACCGGTCTTACATTTAGGTCTTTAATTCATTTTGAGTTTATTTTTGTATGTGGTGTTAGAGAATGTTCTAACTTCATTCTTTTACATGACACAAAAGATCTGTACTCTGAAATCTATAAGACACTGATGAAAGAAATTGAAAACGACATAAACAGATAGAAAGATACACCATGTTCTTGGAATAGAAGAATCAATATTGTTAAAATAACCATACTACCCAAGGCAGTCTACAGATTTAATGCAATTCCTATCAAATTACCAATGGCATTTTTTACAGAACTAGAACAAAAAATTTTAGAATTTGTATGGAAACACATAAAAGCCCAAATAGCCAAAATAATCTTCAGAAAAAAGAATGGAGCTGGAGCAACCACACACCCTGACTTCAGACTCTACTATAAAGCCATAGTAATCAAAAGAGTATGCTATAGGAGCAAAAACATACACACAGATCAATGGAACACGATAAAAGCCCCAGGAATAAACCCCCACACTTATGGTCAATTAATCTATAACAAAGGAGGCAAGAATATAAAATGGAGAAAAGACAGTCTCTTCAATAGTGGTGCTGGGAAAACTGGACAACTAAAGTCTATTTTATATTTGTTTTGGATATGATCAATATAGAAAACAAATTCCTGATCCATTTAAATTAACTTTTGTTTAATTTTAGACTATTTTTAAAAATTCTAAAGTTCTTCATTACAATATTTTCAGTGTTTGACATAAGTTGTGTATATCAACTAGTAGCATATATTTACTCCATAAAACTAAAACCTCCAAAAAATAGTTGATTAACAAAATAGAATATATTTTGTCCATCTGTAAGTGCAGACATATGGGTAGTGAAGGCTGGTATGATGGCTACACAGTCTTTTTACTTTCTATAGACCATATAGATTTTATTTTCTGCTGTACTATTCTGGTGCATGGCTTCCATCCTAAAGTAAACTACAGCTCGAGCTCCAATCATCATCTCTGTGTTCTAAGTAAAAGCTTACTTACATGACATAGTTACCTGCAAGAGTGCCTACAAAGAATGTAGTACTTTAGCTCAAGTCATTTTTGTTTCAAAGTCATGATTATGTTATTAAGATTAAAGGGGAGAAGAAAGGGCATCAAGCTTTTTTTCGATCTGATGTGATTGTATCAGAACACTTAATCTTAATTATTTTCTATGTGTAAAATATATTAGTATTTTAAGAGCTGTTTTTATAAATTTCTTCAAAATTAATTTTGAAGATATTAGCTTTTTATTTATGGAGAAATCCAGTTAAACTCCTGCTTGTATAATAATAAATGTTTAAGAGATGGATGATTCTATTTTAACAGTATAGTTTAAAGAGAAAAATACAAACCGTTAAAAGCAAATTAGTAAGTATGTCAAGATTAAAACAGTGATATGATGCCTTTTAAACTATGTACGTGTTTTAACCATCATAGGTCAAATTTGTTGAAAGAAGTTGAGTCCTTTTTTACAAATATCCACACAACTGTAACAACGTTCTTGATTTAAATATGTACTTTTGAAAAAAAAAAGTTCCATGCAGAAATAAACATAAGTAAAGTGAAAAAAACACTCCTGGGTATATATCCAATGAAAATGAAAACACTAATTCAAAAGATACATGGACCCCAATGTTTATAGCAGTATTTTTTACAGTAGCCAAGACATGGAAGCAACCTGTGATGGAAGCAATCCATCAACATTTCAATGAATAAAGAAGATGTGTGAGATATATATATAAATAACTCAGCCATTTAAAAAAAAATAAGAAAGAAATTTTGTCATTTGCAGCAGCATGCATGGACCTGGAGGGTATTATGCTTAAGGAAATAAGTCAGAGAGAGAAGACAAATACAGTATGTTATCACTTCTATGTGGAATCTAAAAAGTAAAACAAATGAATGAACATAAGAAAATAGAAACATATTCACAGATAAAGAGAACTAGTGGTTACCACTGTGAGAGGGAAGGGGGGAGAGACAAGATAGAGGTAGGGGTTTAAGAGTAATTTGTAATTATTATGTATAAAATACATATCACAATATATAATATACAGTACAGGGAATATAGCCAATATTTATAATAACATTGTATGCAGTATAATCTATAAAAATATTGAATTGCTAATGTAGTAAACCTGAAACTAATATAATATTGTAAGTCAACTATACTTCAATTAAAACAATTTATTTGGATTAGTAAAATATTAAAAACCATCCAAATATACCTCAGGACATTAGTTGAGTAAATGAGGCCTTCACTCCTACAACTGCTAGAAACTAAATTTGGTAATAACTCAAACGGAAGAAGAAGACCCTGCACTCCAGAAGAAAATATTTTTTGGCTGATACCTTGGTTATAGGTTTGTAAGACCTTGAGCAGAAGGTCCAGTTGAGCCATGTCCAGACTACTGACCCATCTGTGACATAATTATCTCTTGCTTAAGCCACTAAATTTATGGTGATATGGTATATAAAGATAGAAAACTAATACCAAGAAATGGGCATGGGATGACTTTCTCCATTTTTATGACTTTTGATCTGAGAGAAGGTTTGCAGTCAGTACTATCAGGGGTAGCTGAAACAGACAGGAAAACTTCTGTCTTTCTGTGAGTAAAGTTTTGAAGGGAGAGAGCCAGAGGGTAGAGCAATTTCTATATATAAAATCTAATATTTGACTAACCCCTGAAACATGCATGTTCAGGTCAAACTCCAAGCAGCTTACTAAAAATGAATACAATGTAAGATTAAGAGTTGATCATAATCTCAAATCAGCGTTTGCCATCCCGCCAAGATAAGTGCCTGCTGAAACAAAATATTAACACCCTTCAGAGGACAGTATCAGAATCCAGAGTTGCTACTGAAGTATTCAAAACCTATAGAAAACAATCTAAAATTACTTGACATATAAAAAAAAAAAAGAAAGAAAGAAAAAAGAAAATATGACAAATTTTCCTGGGGAAAGAAAACCAAGTCTGAGATGATTCAAATGTTGGAATTGTCCAAAGTGATGTTAAGTAGCTAATACACCATACTAAATAAGGTAAGAAAACATATGCTCAGAATGAATGTAAAGATTGGAAAACAAATCAGAAAGATAGAAATTATAAACAAAAACTAATGGAAAGTTTAGTTCTAAAATGTACAATAATTGAAATAAAATTCACAGGATGAGCTCAAAAGTAGAATGGAGATAATAGAAAAAACAGTGAACTTGAAGATAGATCTAGGCAAATTATCTGATATGTAGAAAAGGAGCAAAAAGATTTTAAAAAATTAAACAAATGTGTAAAGACACAAGGGACAATATTGAGAACTCTAAAATTTGTGGAATTTGGAGTCCCAGGAGGAGAAGAGAGAATGGTACAAAACAGTATTTGAATATATTGAATATATATGACAAATAAATTCCCAAATTTTGTGAAGGGATAATTTACAAATTCAAAAAGCTCAGCGAACTCCAAATGGATAAAATAAAACATCAACCTACCCATGCATATTACAGTATTATTGCTGGAAAACAAAGACAAAAGGATAATATTGAAAGCAGAGAATGACACATATCAAATAGGAACCAACAATACAAATTACTGCTCATTTATCACCATAAACTATGGTACCCAGAAGACGGCGGATTAATATTTTTAAAGTAAAGAAAAAATAAAATTTCAGCCCAGAATTCTATGCACAGTGATAATATCCTTTGATATGAAGGCAAAATTTGAATGTTTAAACTTTGATAAGATTCTGATTCAAAAACTCTAAAATGTACATTTGTAGAAAATTTGGGATGATTTGAATATAAACTGATATTAAGCACTATTTGTAAATATTATTAATTGTATTAGGCTGTGATAGGGATATTTTAGTTGTATAGGAGGATGCTCATATTCTTTGAAGATGCACACTGAAGTTTTCAAGGTAAAGTGTAATGAGGTCTGCAAATATTCTTCAAAGTTTCAGGAAAAAAAACATTATAGAGATCTACATTATAATAATTGTGGAATTTACATGGAGGGATTGATTTCATGGAAATCATTGAATTTATTACCTCTTGATAATTAATTGTTACAGCTACTCTGGAATAAAGAAAGAAAATAGAAATTCCTTCTATTGTTGAACCTATTCTTACCCAGTGATTGAAAAATCCATTTCTCTATATATCCTACAGAAATTCTTCTACATGTGCACCAAGATTCAATATTTTTGATCAATTTTTATCAGTACTTACTTCACACTAAACAGAAATGTACATTACCAATAGAAGGCATAAATGCCTTATTGTGTACATTCATACAATGGAATGTTATACAGTAATAATCATTATTGAGCTACAACACTGTCAAATAATGTTAAGCTAGAGTATTCAGATGCAAAAGAATACACTGTATAATTTAATTTATATATAACTTCAAAAGCAGATTTAACTAAACAATTTTAATAGAAGTAAAGACAGTCATTACCTTTGGGAGGGAAGAAGGAGATAGTGATTGAGAGAGGACATGAAGGGATTTATGGGATCTGACAATGCTATATTTCTTGAGCTGGCAGTATTTATTCTGATAATTCATTGAATTGTGCATACACGATTAATGCATCTTTCTATATGGGTGTTGTATTTCTTAAAATACAAATCCCTCTCAATCCTATAATATCCTCCTTCCTTCTATTAATATCCAAGTTGAGGGAGAAACAATCCATATTTTCTTTCTGCTTTCTCACCTCCAACTCCCTCCTCCACCAGTTTCTATTTCTACATCTCTCATAACACTTATATCTCAAATGTCTCCATAGATCTCCTAATTATCCTGAGTTATAATGCATTCTAGAATGCTTTGCATGAGCAATGGGGAATGAGCTGAGACTTTTAATCTCAGCCTGTGTGCCTAGTCCATGCAATTAAAACAATAAATTCAGGTTTCACAGTGATTTTTTTAAAGTATTTGCTTTGGGCCCTGACCCTTGTTTCACGACCCACATGTCTTGTTTTTCTTTCTTTTTTTATTTTTATTGGAGTATAGTCAGGTTCTGCATAAGTCTTCAGCCTCTAAATTCCTGTATATCTCTAGTCCTTCCCCTAGCTACGTGGGTAAGATAGTCTTCATTTTGACCTGGTTCTGTGGATACTTTCAGACCTAGTTAGTTCCCCAGAAATTGTGAAACTCCATCATGGGGGGATATTAGGAATTTAAACCTGACCTGGCTTGCTAAAGTAACTACTCTTCATTAGGTCAGCTACTTCTAGAGAGGTAAAGCATTACAGTCCCAAAGTAAGAAACAAGAGTTTAAGTAAATGACATTACCATTCTTGGGGAAGAAGACCAGCAATACTTTGTGGGAACTGAGATATCTAGTTAGTAAAGAATGGACTCCAACTGTGGTGGGCAAGTGGAGTAAGAATTAACAACAATACTGTTGGAGTTCAGAAGGATTCAATGAATAATAATATCTTTTCTATGCCTGAGCTGGGACCAAATGGGCGTAGACTCAAGAGTCAAATAGACATTAAAAATCAATGCTGTCCCTAGAGTAGAAATCATATCCTAGGAGAAGCAGTCCCAATGGCCTTGCTAATATTTAACGTCTGAAGTATACAGATTTACTGATGCAGATGAACAGTTGCAGGGCTTATGTATAGGAGCAGGTATATTACTCAGCTCTGAAAAACTACGAGTCAGGAAAGGTTTGACAATGACTCTTAACTGAACATGTTCAAGTTCTTCTCCCAAATTCCAAATCAGATCATCAATCTTCCTTTCATTGGGGAAAAGTGAATAAGGGGTGGAAAAGGAGGCCAAGTATTACCAGGTAGATTTCCCAAACATGGAGATCAGGGGAAAAGCCAGATCCCTACTAAGGCAGACTGTGGTTCAAAAGTTATACTGGTTAAGCTCTCCATTTGAACTTTTAAGACTTACCACAGAGCTTAATATTTTTGACAATTGTATCCTGTTTGAAACTGTTTCCTTTCTTGTATTCCCTGAAATCTAAATTTCATGTTTCTTAATCCCCTCTTTGCTCATTCCATCTCTATCTGCTTTTGGACACCACATGTTTTTCTCTTCCAAACTTCTAATCCTAAATTCTTCCTCTCTCCTGCCCATCCTCTCATTGCCTTTCTCTCCTCTCCTCTCCACTTCTCCATATGCACTCATTTGATACACTTTATTTTTTATGGCTTTATATATCACCTCCATGTAGATCAATAATTAATTCATCAAACATTCATTTTACTATTACAGTGAACAAATCTGCTAAGTGCTGGGGACACAAAGATATAATTAGGTAAAATATGTTTTCTTTCATGAAGAAAGTTTTAATATAACACTTGGTAACTTGAAAGCAAAAATAGTGGTAGTTTCATGCAAGTCTTCTGGACCCTGACCTGCCTGAGTATCTAGCCCAACTCTACCACTTCCAAGCCATGAGGCCTTTGACACATTATTTATGCTTTTTGTGTCCCAAGTCCTTTATTTCTCTATGTGTGTTTGCTTATTCTAAGAGTTCAATAATTATTTAACATTATTACTTGTACATTGCATTTTAGATTTAAAAGCATGCAATACACCATATATCATTTATTTTTGCTATAATAATCTGAAAAGTTATTTTTTTAATAAAATTGAGGCTTATGGGACTTTTTAAAAGGTTAAGAAAATCATAAAACAGAGTTTTTATTTATTTATTATTTATTTTATTTGATTTATTTTTGGCTGCATTGGGTCTTCGTTGCTGTGCACGGGCTTTCTCTAGTTGCAGCAAGTGGGGGCTACTCTTCATTGCAGTGCTCAGGCTTCTCATTGCGGTGGCTTCTCTTGTTGCAGAGCATGGGCTCTAGGCACACGGGATCTAGGCACAAGGGCTTCAGTAGTTGTGGCACGCAGGCTCAGTAGTTGCCCTCATGGGCTCTAGAGCACAGGCTCAGTAGTTGTGGCACACGGGCTTAGTTGCTCCGTGGCGTGTGGGATCTTCCCGGACCAGGGCTCGAACCCGTGTCCCCTACATTGGCAGGTGGATTCTTAACCACTGTGCCACCAAGGAAGTTGATAAAACAGAGTTTTAATTTTAACCTCTGACTTCTAATTCTCTGTCCAGTTTTTTTTCCTCATAGCTACTGCCCTAAATTTATCTTAAGATCTGCTCTCTCTTCTAAGCTCCAATTCCACAACTGTTATCTAGGCATCTCACTGACACCGTAAAATCAACCTCAAAATAAACAGGTTCTAAACGAAATCATGTATCCCATAAATGTTTCTTTTCTTGAATTCCTTACCTTTAGGTGACAGGAACATTTCCTAGACAAGAAATTTCAAAATATCCATATCATTTCCCATCCTTTTCTTCATTATCCCTATAGACATCTAATCTTCTAGAGAGTTTCCATCTCTAGTCTTCCTTCATTATATCTGACTTCCCAATCCTACTGCAACAGAATTCAACAGAATTCTGGCTTTATCAGAATTTTATTACCTCTAATTAATATTAATTATTAATTAACTGTTTCTGTGTGAAGTATCTGTAAAAACAAATCTGTTCCCCACAGTGCTTGCTGTTAGGCTAACTACTATTCATTGAAATTTAATAATCTGTCCAGCATTGCACTTAGGTGCTTTACATACATTATTTCATTTAATTTTCACATCAATCCCCCAAATATAATTTACCAGTCAGTATTACATATGAGGAAATTGAGGCTAAGTTTCTTCCATTTACACAGTTGGAACTGAAACACAAGCATGCCCAATTCCAAATTTGTGTGTTACCTCTCTGTTTTTTATTTGTTTGTTTTTCCCTTGATCATTTTACTTCCCTGCTCAAAATAACACATAAAGCTCCCATTGCCTTACAAATTACACCCAAACTCATTAGCCTATTATTCTAACGTTACTTGATCTGGTGTCAACTTACCATTCTAACCTCATTTTCTACTTCTTGTATACACATTCAACTCATGACCAAACATTTACTCTAAATCAAAACACTCCACAATGTCCTACTTCCATCCTGGTGTACACATTAGTCCTTCTATTTAAATGGTCTCCCTCCTTAACTCTAGTTGTTCAACTGATTCATCCTTTTAAGGTCTAGCTAAATATCTCTTCTGTAATGTCTCTTCCATTTTTTTTTCTTTCTGCAAAAATAAGCAGGTATTTTAAATTACAGAGCAAAGAACCATAGAGAGATTTGGGATGGTGTGAGATGGGACTTCCTTTTGAATTGTGGGAGAAGCTCAAAGTGAAAGGAAAGATGGGAAAGAAGTGGCAAAAGGGAGGTTTTCTCAGGTAGACCAGTTTTAAAGCAGAATACGTACATGTTTTGGGTTCCCCTAAGGGTCTCCATGACTGTGAACCCCTGGATAACATGTGTATCCCCAGGAGTATGTTGGATACCCAGTTTAAGGACCAATGGATTAGCAAGAGAGCTATCAGCAATGGGGACCAATGGTTTGGAGGGTTTTCTCCCATGACACTTGAGACACCTTGAACTCTTTCAACAGAATGTCATTATTGCTCTGAACTTTCATAGTATTGACAATTTTCTAATTTGTATTCGAGCTTTATTTTCTATTTACTTCGCTTCCTAAAGTAGCATATGTCTGTCTCTAAGCATCTTTGTATGCCGAAGCCCCTGGATAGTAATCAAGTACATAAGAGGGACTGCTACCTTGAAATTACTCTTCATTTTGCATGAAAATATGGTAAGATATTATAGTCAGTGGTGGTAAAGCAGAACCTAGTATATACTATTATGCATGAAGTGACAGGCACCAAAGTTCAGATAACAGACATAATAAATTAGGCTATGAAGTTTGACTTCTCTGACAGAAAAATTTCTTTTAAGTGTCTCAGAAAATTGAGCTAAATGCAGTCAATGCAGCTAAAATGTTTCTAATGACTCCTTGCAAATTCTTCATTTTGCTGTGCTTTATTAGAGATCAGTTATGAACATCTCTTTTTTCTTTTAAAATGTACTTTCACAGATAATTATCTCTGTTAGTGGGCTCTGTATGGTTTACAGAGGGAAAGAAAATCTTTAAAACAACAGTACTGAAAACTTAACCATAACTGCTTAGAATGATAATTCTAAATGAAGAATAATAAAGTTTAGAATAAGTCTCTTAAATATAAACTACTTATTCTTGCTACCACTTAAAAATTTAGCAATGAACAGAGTTTATTTGGGATGACACATACAATGCTTTAATTATTGAACAGCATAACTGTCCCCATTACAATCATAATGCATATCTAAAGTTAAAAAGAATTCCTTCACATAATTTAATTTTAGACACATAATGGATTTTTAATTTTTTTATCTGAAAGTATAAACATCTGTTGATTTTTCTTTCACTAAATCGCTCTATATATTTAAACATAAATATATATGGATATTGGAATGAAAGTATAGGAGAGATAAGGGAGGACATATCAAAAGATTCTTTAGAAAATATTTAAGATACAAAAAATTTTTTTAAATGTTTCCTTGTCCAAATTCTATTAACTAAGTTTAATGTTTATGATTCAAATATTTAGTTAGTTTAGTTTGTTAGTACAGTTTGGTTAGTTTAAGCTAACTGCCTTATGTCTATACTGCTATAATAAATTATACTTAGGTTATTTCGTGCTACTCTACTCACTTTGATTGACTCAGAAATTTTTATTAAAAAAAATTTAGTAATAATCATATTATGTATAGTGACATTTTAATATGCCTTATATTTTACAAGATATAAATCATTTTCTTACTTGAGGGGAGTGCTAACGATACAGTAGAGGTATTCGAGATTTTATTTTAAGTCAGTTTACCATAATATAAAATATGCAAGTTCCAAACTAATAAAGAACCAAGAATGTAAAATAAAAGTCCTCTAGGACCTATTATGGTGCATGGTATATTATAGTAAAACAAAATCAGATGGACATACAGAAACAAACAAAAACACAAAAAAAGAAAAGCTATGTTTTTGAATGAGTAATTATTTATAGAGTGCTTAATATGTCAGGTTCTCTTTGAAGACTTTACAATAATTAATTCATTTAATCATCTTTTAAGAAAGGCACTCTTATCAAATTAAATGCAGATGTGCCCCAGAAAGGCTGAGTAACTAGCTCAAGATTCCACAGTTGGTGGTATGTAAAGCCTCGAGTCAACCAAGTATTTTCACTCTAAAATCTGTGCCCTTACAAAAGGTTTCACCTCATCTCCCATTCGAGGTTTCAATGGAAGCTTTCTGAGTATGTAAGATGTGAGTTGAAATACAATTTTAATTCGGAATTTCTTATAGAATATCATACTGTGAGCCTACAATACACCCAAACAGGGGGAAAAAAATTCATTCAAGCATCGTTGTATATGTTAACGTTCCTAGATACCAGAATTCTTATAGCAAATGTAAGTTAAGTTCCAACTGACTGAAGAACATCTCTTTAATATTACCTCTATTTATTTCACAGATTCATTTCTGTAAAGGTCCATATTTCTAGATCATAATCTTCAACAACTGTAATTATATAGCTCTAGGTATTTGGTTATTATTAACTATAGAAGTGACATGTTCTTCAAAATATGAACCATGGCTGCTGACTTCTTATCCTCTTATTGTTGGTGATTCAAGTGTACAAACTTGGAGTAAGAAAAGAACTTCCAGGATAAACAACCCCTTGATAAGTTGTTTCTTTCCACCAGCTTTAATTGGTATAAAAATCTGCACATAATTAATGTATACAATCTGGTGAGTTTAGGCATATGAATACACTTGTGTTATCATCACCACAATCCAGGTTATAAACCTATCCATAAACTCCAAAAGTTTTCTTGTGTCTTTTGTTTATTCTTTTTTTGTTTTAAGAATATGTAACATGACATCTACCCTCTTAACAGTTTTTAAGCATGCATTACCTTATTGTTAATTATAGGCACTGTGTTGTACCCCAGATTTCCAGAACTTATTTTGTATAACTGTGACTTTATACCAACTGAACAAGTCCCTATATCTCCCTACCCGTATCTCCTGGCAACCATCATTATACTGTCTACTGCACCTTTGACTACTTTAGATGCCTCACAGAAGAGGAATTATGCAGTATTTATTCTTCTGTGGCTGACTGGTTTTACTTAGCATACTGTCTTCCAGGTCTATCTAGGTTGTCACAAATGGTAGGATTTCCTTCTTTTGTAAGACTGATTGATATTACATTGCATGTACATACCACATTTTCTTTATCCATTCAGCTATCAAAGAACATGTGGGTTGTCCCATATTTTGTCTACAGTAAGTCCCCTACATACGTACCTTCAAGTTGTGAACTTTCAAAGATGCGAATGTGCATGCCAGCCCCGTATGCCAGCTGTTGTACTGTACTACTGTACTTTTCAAGGTACTGTACTGTAAGATTAAAAATGTTTTCTTTATTTTTGTTTGTTTTTTATGTACATATTATTTGTGTGAAAAGTATTATAAACCTATTATAATACAGTACTATATAGCCGATTGTGTTAGTTGGGTACCTAGGCTAATTTTGTTGGACTTATGAACAAATTGGATTCATGAACTAGCTCTCTGCACGGAACTCATTTGTATGTAGGGGACTTACTGTATTAAGCATAATGCTGCAATGAACATGGGAATGCAGATATCTATTTGAGACAGTGATTTTATTTTATTTATTTTTTGATATATACGCAGACAAGTGGAATTCCTGGATCATATGGTAGTTCTATTTCTACTTTTTTGAGCAATCTCCATATTGTTTTCCACCTTGGCAGCACAACTTTATATTCTTACCAACAGTGTACTAGGGTTCCAATTTCCCAAAAACCTCACCAACACCTATTATCTTTTTTTTTTAATAATAGCCATTTAAAAAATGTGAAGTGATAATTTATTGTGGTTTTGATTTGAGACTGGGAAAAAGTTTGTGGTACTAGACTTCAGAGAATTATATGCTGGACAACTCACTTTTAAATTCAGGATAGGAAAACGCATTCTGTTGAGGTAAATTAAGGAACATACTGTTTTTTGGGTTTTTTTTACATTTTTCTTGTCAAAAATGATTTTTCATATAAGAGTATATTGTGAACATCCTTCCACAGCATACAATCATCATCTTCGAGGTCTTTAAAATCTTTAAGTATTCAAGCCGCTCTTTTTTTTTTTTTTTTTTTAATGGCATTATGTTAGAAAATAATTTAGTTTGTCTCACTTTGCAAGAATTCTTTTTATGCACCTTGAGGACTTGAGATATCACTACCAACTACAAATTGAGTTACTCTTTTTTTGCGGTACGTGGGCCTCTCACTGTTGTGGCCTCCCGTTGAGCAGCATGGGCTCCAGACGCGCAGGCTCAGCGGCCATGGCTCATGGGCCCAGCCGCTCCGCGGCATGTAGGATCCTCCCAGACCGGGGCACGAACCCATGTTCCCTGCATCGGCAGGCGGACTGTCTACCACTGCACCACCAGGGAAGCCCTACAAATTGAGTTACTCTTAATCACATAACTTTTGGTGTAGAAATTTCACTTTTATAGCAATAGAGACACATGCATTCATGTAAGATATAGGTGTGGTTAAAAACTTTTCACACAACTCCACAGACACTGATGTTTTTTGGTCCTATTAACAGAAGTAGACCACTGGAAGGGAGAAGGTGATGACACTTCAGCTCCCTCAGGTAAACACTGATTTCATCCTCCCACCAATCTTATCGTTGGAGAGATTAACTCACTTGCTCAAGGTCACTCAGTTGACAAGTGGTGGAGTGGGGGTAAGTTTGGTCAGCTTGACTTCAGAGGTTATGCCTTACATTCTAAGGAAGTGATTTTCAAGGTGTGTCTCAGCCCCAGGTGCATCAGATCACCTGGAGAACCCCTACAGACTCACTAGATGAGACTCTTTGCTGGATATTTTTCACAGAATTAGAACAAAAAAATTTTACAATTTGTATGGAAACATAAAAGACCTCGAATAGTCAAAGCAATCTTGTGGAAGAAAAACGGAGCTAGAGGAATCAGGCTCCCTGACTTCAGACTATACTACAAAGCTACAGTAATCAAAACAGTATGGTACTGGCACAAAAACAGAAATATAGATCAATGGAACAGTATAGAAAGTCCAGAGATAAACCCAAGCACCTATGGTCACCCAATCTATGACAAAGGAGGCAACAATATACAATGGAGAAAAGACAGTCTCCTTAATAAGTGGTGCTAGGAAAACTGGACAGCTACATGTAAACAAATGAAATTAGAACCCTCCTTAACACCATATACAAAATAAATTCAAAATGGATTAAAGACCTAAATGTAAGATTGAATACTATAAAACTCTTAGAGGAAAACATAGGTAGAACACTCTGACATAAATCATAGCAAGATCTTTTTGACCCACCTCCTAGAGTAATGAAAATAAAAACAAAAATAAATAAATGTGATCTAATTAAACTTAAAAGATTTTGCACAGCAAGGGATACCATAAACAAAATGAAAAGACAACCCTCAGAATGGGAGAAAATATTTGCAATATTAGCAAGTGAAACAACTGACAAGGGCTTAATCTCTAAAATATACAAATAGCTCATGAAGCTCAATAGCAAAAAAAGCAAAAACAAAAACAACCAAATCAAAAAATAGGCAGGACATCTAAATAGACATTTCTTCAAAGAAGACATACAGATAGCCAAAAAGCACATGAAAAGTTCCTCAACATCACTAACTATTAGAGAAATGCAAATCAAAACTACAACGAGGTATCACCTCACACCTTTCAGAATGGCTATCATCAAAAAAAAATTACAAACAATATATGCTGGAGAGGGTGTGGAGAAAAGGGAACCCTCCTACACTGTTGGTGGGAAGTAAATTGGTACAACCACTATAAGAACAGTATGGAGGTTCCTTAAGAAACTAAAAATAGAGCTACCATATGATCCAGCTATCTCACTCCTGGACATATATCCAGAGAAAAGCATAATTTAATAAGATACATGCACCCAAATGTTCATTGCAGCACTATTTACAATAGCTAGGTCATGAAAGCAACCTGTCTATTGACAGAGGAATGGATAAAGAAGATGTGGTACATATATACTGTGGAATATTACTCAGCCATAAAAAAGGATGAAATAATGCCTTTTACAGCAACATGGATGGACCTAGAAATTGTTATACTGAGTGAAGTCAGAAAAAGACAAATATGATATTGCTTATATGAGGAACATATTGTTTTACAAGACTTAAAGATGCTTTAAGGAGCACAACACACTGACCGTCCAAAAGATGAAGGTAGAACTCTTTGTTACTTACGGCTGTGAATGACAGAAAGGTGCCTTACAGGGCCGCACAATCTGGGAACATGATAACACTGAGCTGGAAATATAAGGGGCAGCTTAGCCATGGCAAGTGAGGTAGGGATAGCTAGATTTCAAGGGCTTCCTGCCATTTAGCTAATTTGAATAATTTCTCTGGCTCTCAGCCATAGAGGCTGTCTCCAGT
The DNA here is from genome assembly GCF_003676395.1 of Aethalodelphis obliquidens. Lineage (NCBI taxonomy): Eukaryota > Metazoa > Chordata > Mammalia > Artiodactyla > Delphinidae > Aethalodelphis > Aethalodelphis obliquidens. The sequence goes on from NW_020837952.1 coordinate 21,061,449, forward strand.
TGTCTGGTACCTGGCCCAGTGGCAACTGGAGATCTTGTATGGTGGCTGGAAGTGTGAGACACTGATAAAAGAAGTGGTTGAGTGTGGACTGTTGTAATTAGCTGCTCAAGGAGAACTTACTAGCCTCAAAACTAGGTCAAGACAGCATTTCAAGAAAAAGCTTTATTACACATATGAAGAAAGACAAGATTGAAGAATGCATCTGACATGTGCCCTGGATGGACAGGGTAAGGGATATAACACACACGCACACAAAATTGCCAAGCTTATAATAACTGACATTATTTCCAGGCACTGTTTTGAGCATTATGCATGTGTTGTTTCAATCTTTGCCATCACATGCTATAATATTTGAAGTTTACAGATGAGGAATCTGAGGCACAGGACCTTAAGTTATATGCTCCAGAACCTAAAGTTCCTATGTTGGAAACAGAGGAGCCAAGGCAGTGTTAATCTTAGAGCTCAGGCTCTTAAGTCCTTCTCTCTTAGCCATGCCCACTAAATGCTGATTGTCTTGCTGAGATGGAATTTATTAAAGCTATAAAGATGTAATTATATCCAAGCACAGAACGGTGTTATTTCTCCCAGAAATGCTAAGTGACCCAGATGTAAGAAAGAAATTGAGGTTTATAGGGCAAATCACTGCCAGTAAAAGGATATAGATATTGTGAGTTAGGGTGTAAGGGGTCCAAATAAATAACACATGCTTCATAACTCAAGAATGGAGCAAGTTGAGAAAAAGGTGCAGGAGTATGAATAATAAAAACAAATTCTCACATTAATTCCTATGAAAGGTGATTACAGAACATGGCTTTCCTTCTGCAACCAACAAAATTGCTAATTCCTCATCCCTGAGTTAGATATACTTACCTGTCACCGGAACAGCTGATTAACTAGTTGCTTGTCTTTCCCTTCAAGGGCAGGCTTCTTTCCATATGACAGAGAGTAGGTAATTATGCAAGATCTATATAAATAGGTTTGCTTCCAAAAGGGAAGCAGCTGAGGTAAGCATGCTCAGTGTTTTCTCTTAAATATATCTCAAAGATTATATTATCTTAAGTTATCTCAAAGATAATTTACTCTCCTTCCCTATGTAAAGATGTGTGAAGAATAGAGAGCCAGAGATGTTAGTTTAATAGAAGACAATGCATGGAGACAGAAGGAGTAGAAAGCAGCTGCCTTCCTCATTCTTACCCCCTTGCAATTTTGAGCTCAGGGGAAGTGATTGATCAAGGAGTTTAGCTTATTGGGGAAGAAAGTGAGGTCAGGCTTGGAATACAGATTGATAGAAAGGGATGAGTTTGAGTGACTAGAAGTTCCTGGGGCTAGGGGAGGGGAGGGTAATAGGGATATATTCTAGTTCACTAGAAGGTAGGAGGTGGTGGTGGAGATAGTTGTGAAAAGATTTTTTTGTTGTTGTTGTTGTCGTGTGTGTGTGTGTGTGTGTGTTTTGTTTTTTTAAATTGATACTAAGGACATGATCAGAAAAGGTAAGAAGTTTTCATCTTGAGTGCTAACCCTAGCTGGCTGATATGGTCACTTAAAACAGTATCTTGAGAGAATTGAAAAACCATTTTCAGATTGTGTTTAAAAAAATGCTAACACTGATTTTTGTGGTCATGCACAGCTATGGAAGGAGAAGTAAAGGTTTGTATGCTGAATGTTTGTTATTCAGTGTAAAAGCAGGAGTAAGGTTTGAAGTGAAATGTAGATGAATTTTTTTTTTTGGTAAAAAGGGAAATAATCTATGTTCTTTGTTAATGGGTTATTCACTTCAATGAATTTTCTCAAAATATTTCAAAAGTAGAGTGGAATGGATAATTATAAAACCAAAGACAAAATCCACAATAAATGCATAGAGTAATTTAATAGGTTAAAAAATGGTAATTTTTCCAGAAGGAGAAGACTGGCCAAAAGCCACGAAGAGACATTAGGACAATGCAGATATTTTCTACTCTTTGCCCCTGAGATAGAATGGACTATTGTCAAAATATTTACTGCCCCTTCCTACTGACCCCTGCTTATTGGAGACTTAAATTTCGTTTGCTAATGTGACTGGCTTTACCCAATTAGTCATGAATAGAAGAGCTGCCGTGTCAGTCTTCCAGGAGACAGCATATCTCAGGTAGGGGAAGCACCTTCAATAATGTCAATAAATATGTGAGAAATAAAGATGTGAGAAAATAGAGCCATAGTTGTACCACAATAGACATTCATTTTTATTGGTTTTAAGTCAGTTATTTGTTACTTCATCATTACTTAGACTAAGATATCAAACATAGTGCCTATACCTGGCACCATGACTTTGAGAAGCTTTAATGCAGCAATTTCCTTCACACAGAGGAGAATGATAATTAAGTTGATTGTAACTCATGCTTTGCTTCAAGTATTGTACAGATAACTGATGCTAATGAGGATCAACATAGTTATTCCTCAGTGACCATCAGGAGTCTAATTCTAGTTATTCCATGGCTAATAATATTAATGTGGAAAGTTAAGCAGATGAACTTATTAAGCATATTGAAAACTCAGCAATAGTTTCTAAATAGATGAATACCGTAATGTGCTAATTCATCAAGACTTTCATTTTGGTAAGTTTAATTAAGCACTCTTTCACTCAAAATACACACAATTTCATTTACTCTTACATTTTCTGAAGCACAATGCAAATGAACTTTTTTTATGAAGTGAGGTCTAATAAATTACTTTGCTAAGTGTTTCTTTGCTTTTCACACCTAACAGATGCTTCAGTTTAAAAATGTCCATTTTACTCAAAGAGAAAAAAAATTGTCACTCATGATTAGAGTATACTTAAATTTTATAAAGCTCTCAATTGATCCACAAATCACATTCTGTGTTACTCTTCAAAATACAAAAGAAATGGATAAAAGCTGTGAAGTACATATACAAGTGGAAGTAATGGCAGAGACAGAAAAGAGCATGAAGTAGAAAAACAAAATAATGTAAAAGCAATTGTATGTGGGAATCGAGTAAATATAAACTATTTTTTCATTTATAAGGCTTGGCTTAATGGATTCTTTGTTGAATAAATTTTGAAGGGCTACTTGGATTACCTTTTGCTGTTTATTTTCTCCCTCTATCTTTAAATCATGCAAAGATAGTAGTCTATGCAGAGTACTTAAATCTTTTCTGGAAAAGACGCAGTTTTCAACAAATAATTGTTTTCTAAAATAGAAATTTATATCTACTTTTTTAGTGCTTTCATGTTGTATTTCAATTTGCTTGTGTATCTGTTTTTTTCTATCAGACCACATAACTAGACCAAAACAGAAGATGTTTCACAAGTATGCTTGTGTTCTCAGGGTTTAACACCATGTGAAGCACATGGTAGATGTTTATTAAATGTTTCTGAGAGCTTTCTAAGATCTCTCAGCTTTTCTGAACATCTGAGGTAATAGGATTCATTTGACTTTGTTTTGATTTTGACAGCTTTGAATGATTTGAAGTGGTAAATAAGCCAGTAATTGGAAAGTTCAAACTCTGTCAAGCATATGACTATAATTGTTTATATCTTTTCAATATAATAATAAAAAAACTCAAACATTTTTTCATGGGTTGCTATTCCCTTATCAGTATATTTGATTAATTTTATCACTGGTATATCCTAATTTTCAATCCATTATTTCATAAAGTAACTTCAAGTCTTTGAAAATAAACAGATTAGGAGTTTTTAACTAATAAGTGCATTGAGATAAGATACATTTTGTTTGCTAATTTGCTTGTTTGCTAATTTTTCATGGAGAGACTAAAATCACCCTTGGTTTTCATAATGAAAATTATTTTATTTGAGAAAAGATGAAGCTCACTTAGAGATTTCTTTGTCTTCCCCATCACTAACACATGGATCTACTGAATGTAAAATTGGTAATTATAGTAGAAGACTGAAATATTTAAGTATCGCCATATTTAAGGCAAGATAATAGGAATATCGTAAGTATGTGCCACCAAAAAAACACTACATAATAATCCTGTAAAGGATACTTTTTAAGCATGAATACAAAGCTGATGATTTCTGGTAAAGATCAAAGTGACTGGCTTTGAAAATGGTGGAAGGATTGGACATGGTGAAGTTTGAAGAATTTTCATGATATGCTTCATAATAAACATGTTCAAATAAATTCTAAATAAAACTTAGAGTTATGAAAGAAGAAGAAGAAACATTCTTGAAATGATCCCATGTAAACCTGACTTGAGTAACAGCAGAATCTTCAATAACATTTTAATCTCGAAAATTTGGGAAAACAGATTTTTGGAAAAGCTTAGGACGTGGAAAAACTGAGGAGTCTCTCTAGATTCTTAATTCTGACTGCATATTAGATCATATCAAGTGAACAAAACGAAGGAACAAAGTTTTCCTATTTTTGAAGACATTTCACTACATACATACACAAACACACACACACACCTATACATATACACACACAGTGCCACATACAAATGCTATGTTTGTGTAAATGTACAAGTACATATTTGCACAAATAGATGTGTTTATTTGAAAACACATATCCATGTGTATGTGTATAGGTGAATATCTAAATACACGAAGTATGGACATGTATGTGTGTGATCTCTAAGCTGAATAAATATCCTGAATAATAAAAGATAAAAGCAACTTATCCTTTAATGTTACCATTTTGATCCCCTTTCTTAATTCAAATATATTTTTCCAAAGGGCATTTTCAATTATTTTTAAGTAAATTAGCAGCTCCATTTAAAGCACTTTTTCACACACTGAGGTATTCCAAAGTGTGAATATAAAATTTCAAATGTAAATTTGATGGAATGTCTAAACTCTCCTTTGAATTGTTCAGTTCCTCCCTTGTCTTTGTAGTGGTACATCCCAATGTCTTCCTGTTACATATAATGTTTTCTATAATCACAATTTACTAAAAGCTTAAAATCTGACATTTCGTGTTCCATTTGAAAAATACTTGATTAAATATTTCAAACTGATATGGAACATTATGTAACTACAATTTAAAGGATTTACTGTCAAAAGTCCCAATACCATTTTAGGACACTTAGTCTGATTTTAAATGTATCTTTTGAAGGGCTCAAAAGCATTTCTAAAATCCAATGAATGATGAATGATATAGAAAGTATTACCACCATGCAGATGTTACCATTTAACGTTCAACATCACCTTTTAACAAAACTATATTTCAGTAAATCTATCAGTGTTTAAATACAACTTCAGTTTGTATTTTGATTTTAGAATTTCAGAGCACTTTTGGAAATAATTATAAATAGAGCTCATATTACAATATATTACAAATTATATCTGTCTGGTTTCTTAATTAAGAACTTTTTCAACACAATGCTTTGCCCTGTCAAATTTTAGAACTTTAATATAATAAATAATTTTATCTTCAATATTGAACTTTTAAATCTGAAGTTATAGGAGCTTTCCCAGTTATTTCTGTGCTTCATCTTTAACAAACAATTTTCAGAAGCTTTATATCCATTTAATTAGTTCAATACAACAAATATAAACCACTCTTCCAATTAACGTTAAGTGATTTTCTCTTTGGAGAATCTGATATCACCAATATAAAAATCAGAATTTATCTGCTTGCAAATTCTCCTTTTGTAAATAGAGCCAACACATTAAAAGTCGTTGTTTCATGTTTTATATGTGCAGAGGAAAACTTAGATTTGAAAATAATGTAGAAGAAGGGTCACTTTATTTAAATAAACTGTATCATTGCATGGAATGACATTGTAAATGCACCTTCTGCCACTGTATATAGTTAACATCAACTCTGGAGAGGGCCAGTCTTCCTAAATTAACCATTAACTTCTGAAGTAAATGCTGATGTTTCCAGATTTATCTCTTCTGATTTTATGCAGTTAGGGGTAACACCAAGCTTTCTATTATGGATGAACTCAACTCTCTTGAAAAATGGACATTTAGTACGTATTTTGAAATTAAACACGCACTTTTGTTTTAGTTTACTGATGCAGAAAACAGTTATAAACATTTTTTAGACTTACAGCACAGTATGTACATAAAGCACTATAACACACATATTCAGTCTACTCTCCACTGGGTCCCTGGCACTAGTTCTCAGTCTCAGTTTCCTGAGACAAATTTCTTCTACACCTAAATTACCATTCTTGTGTTCTCCACTGCCGAATGGCTGGAGGCTCTATCTACTGGAGCCCCAAAACGGGCTGGGGGTTTGCAGTGGAAGTGGTCAGTCCTGGCAGGGTGGAATATTTTGTCATACCATTGTTTAGAATTGCTGGAGCATTATGCAATAAAAAGCAGAAAAATGAGCAATTGTTAGCGTTATTATTGTTTTAAAAATTTTCTATGTATAATGCACTCCCCTACTGGCTGCACCAGGGACAATCTGTACCTCCCCATCTCGGTACCATTCTATGATAGTTTACTGCATCTTTTAAGTCAGTATACTGGACTCAGCACAGGTGGATGTTACAGCTAGTGTCCAGCAAGGGGCAGATGTGTTGAAGACTCCTCATGTAAGAAGGTGTTAGCTTTCCATTACTGCTGCTCTTGAAAAACTCTGCATACTATATTTAGGAAAAAGGTGTTTGCTAGGATGTATTTGAGAAAGGGATGAGTAAAGAGAGCTACATTTTTGATGGTCTGGTGGTCTTTCAGACTCAACCAAATTAAAATTCTACAAAATTCATGTATCTCATGGTTTCTAAATGGAGCCATGACAGACTGGAAGTACAAAGTAGATACTGGCAAAACCCCTCTAGGTTTTTAATGTGACTATTTAAAAAATTACTTTTTTAAACAAATTTAAAAATCCGTGAAAAAGATATGTAGGACAAGACCTTGGGACCACATTTTGATTAAAAAAAATAAATTGGGGATCTTTGAGCATGCTTATAAAGTCATGCTCTCAGTGTGACCCTGAGCTTGAAGTGTACAAGACAGCAAGCAGTAAGGGTCCTCAGAAGGAACAAGAAAAACTATTTTTCAGATAACTGATCAGAATCCAGAGAAAGGTGGTGATGGTGGTGATGGTGAACTCATAATTCTACTATCCTACACTCAACAAATGGACAAAAGTGGTCTGCCTTGGCATCTACTTCAGCCAACAAATTCTGGACTGACAAGACAAAGACTTGTTCAAACCCACACTCACCTTCCTTTGTGCAGTTCTGGGGCTTTTGCCTTTATAAGCTTCACTCTTCCCTTTGGTCACAGAGACTGTGATCCAAAGGCTTCTTTCTTTCTCTCTCTCCTTCTCTCCCCCCACATACCCTATTTGTCATCTATATATCATGTATGTATCTATCTATCATCTTATGCTTCACGATTTTCTCTAAGTTCATCTTTGACAATTACTCTAGGGCACCATTTCACTCAACCCAATCTCTTTGCTTTGGATCAGGTTTTCCTGTCTTGTTTGGTAATAAACTCAGATTAACTCCCACTATATCTCTGTTTTTGTTTTCCTTTTTTCAAAGCATAAATCAGAACTCTCCTAGGGAAACCAGAACCCACAGTTAATTTAGAGTTACCAACATGAGTTCTTCAACTCAGTCCACCTTCTACCTAAATTATACCTTTCTAACAATGTCAGAACCTTCTGATTTGATGAATGAGAATTCATCAAGTCCTTGTCTTCTCAAAAAACCAGCTTTTAGTTATATTGATCTTTGCCATCATTTCCTTCATTACTTTTTCATTTATTTCTGATCTGATCTTTATGATTTCTTTCCTTCTGCTAACTTTGGGGATTTTTATTCTTCTTTCTCTAATTGCTCTAGGTGTAAGGTTAGGTCGTTTATTTGAGATGTTTCTTGTTTCTTGAGGTAGGATTTTATTGCTACAAACTTCCCACTTAGCACTGCTTTTTTTGCATCCCATAGGTTTTGGGTCATCATGTATTCATGTCCTTTGTTTCTAGGTATTTTTTGATTTCCTCTTTGATTTCTTCAGTGTTGCAAATCAATCAGTGGGATAAACCATATTAACAAATCGAAGGAGAAAAACCATATGATCATCTCAATAGATGCAGAAAAAGCTTTTGACAAAATTCAACACTGATTTATGATAAAAAATCTCCAGAAAGTAGGCATAGAGGGAACCTACCTCAACATAATAAAGGCCATATATAACAAACCCACAGCGAACATCATTCTCAATGGTGAAAACTGAAACCATTTCCACTAAGATCAGGAATAAGACAAGGTTGCCCACTCTATTATTATTCAACATAGTTTTGGAAGTTTTAGCCAAGCAGTCAGAGAAGAAAAAGAAATAAAAGGAATCCAAATCAGAAAAGAAGAAGTAAAACTGTGACTGTTTGCAGATGACATGATACTATACATAGAGAATCCTAAAGATGCTACCAGAAAACTACTAGAGCTAATCGATGAATTTGGCAAAGTAGCATGATACAAAATTAATGCACAGAAATCTAGACAAAAAAATTGCACAATTTGTATGGAAACACAAAAGACCCCAGATAGCCAAAGCAATCTTAAGAAAGAAAAACGGAGCTGGAGGAATCAGGCTCCCTGACTTCAGACTCTACTACAAAGCTACAGTAATCAAGATAGTATGGTACTGGTATAAAAACAGAAATATAGATCAGTAGAACAGGACAGAAAGCCCACAGATAAACCCATGCACATATTCTCACCTTATCTTTGATAAAGGAGGCAAGAATATACAATGGAAAAAACACAGCCCCTCCAATAAGTGATGCTGGGAAAACTGGACAGCTACATGTAAAAGAATGAAATTAGAACACTTCTTAACACCATACACAAAAGTAAACTCAAAATGGATTAAAGACCTAAATGTAAGGCCAGACACTATAAAACTCTTAGAGAAACATAGGCAGAACACTCTCTGACATAAATCACAGCAAGATCCTCCTGACCCACCTCCTAGAGAAGTGGAAATAAAAACAAAAATAAACAAATGGGACCTGATGAAACTTAAAAGCTTTTGCACAGCAAAAGAAACCATAAACAAGATAAAAAGACAACCCTCAGAATGGGAGAAAATATTTACAAACAAAGCAACTGACAAAGGATTAATGTCTAAAATATACAAGCAGCTCATGCAGCTCAATATCAATAAAAAAAACAACCCAATCCAAAAATGGGCAGAAGACCTAAATAGACATTTCTCCAAAGAAGATGTACAAATTACCAACAAACACATGAAAGGATGCTCAACATCACTAACCATTAGAGAAATGCAAATCAAAACTACAATGAGATATCACCTCACACCGGTTAGAATGGCCATCGTCAAAAAATCTAGAAACAATAAATGCTGGAGAGGGTGTGGAGAAAAGGGAACACTCTTGCACTGTTGCTGGGAATGTAAATTGATACAACCACTATGGAGAACAGTATGGAGGTTCCTTAAAAAACTAAAAATAGAATTACCATATGACCCAGCAATCCCACTACTGGGCATATACCCTGAGAAAACCATAATTCAAAAAGAGTCATGTACCACAATGTTCACTGCAGCACTATTTACAATAGCCAGGACATGGAAGCAACCTAAGTGTCCATCAATGGATGAATGGATAAAGAAGATGTGGCACATACATACAATGGAATATTACTCAGCTATAAAAAGAAACTAAATTGAGTTATTTGTAGTGAGGTGGATGGACCTAGAGACTGTCATACAGAGTGAAGTAAGTCAGAAAGAGAAAAACAGATACTGTATGCTATCACATATATATGAAATCTAAAAAAAAAAAAGGTTCTGAAGAACCTAGGGACAGGACAGGAATAAAGACACAGAAATAGAGAATGGACTTGAGGACACGGGGAGGTGGAAGGGTAAGCTGGGATGAAGTGAGAGAGTGGCATGGACATATATACACTACCAAATGTAAAATAGATAGCTAGTGGGAAGCAGCCACATGGCACAGGGAGATCAGCTCTCTGTCCACCTAGAGGGGTGGGATAGGGATGGTGGGAGGAATACGCAAGAGGGAGGAGATATGGGGATATACGTATACGTATAGCTGACTCACTTTGTTATACAGCAGAAACTAACACACCATTGTAAAGCAGTTATACTCCAATAAAGATGTTAAAAAAAAAAAAGAGAATTCATCAATCCCAAATTGGTCTTTTGGAAGGTCAATTGGTGCCATAAAAAAATCACATATCAGGGGTGCAATGATTTTTTTTATATATTTGAAATATTTTGTTTTTTTTAATATTTGGGTCAAGACTAAGTATAAAAAAAGACATGCCCTTATTTATATTGAAGGAAAACCAGAAAAAGAGGTTTATACAAAACAGTGATGGAAACAACTTAATATCTCGTCTCCAAAGTTTTCTTCCCCCTACTTATCTGCCCTGACTTTCATTTTAGCTTAGTAGCTCTCACTCAGTCAATTAGGAGAGGGAATAAAGCTTAGACCCTTACTCAGCTGCTCAAAGCGATTCTCTATGCTCTTTAATAGCAAGTGCATCTTCATTAGTATTTATTTCTAGAACGGGAGAGAAAATCTATATAGATGCTAGAAAGCAAGCTACAGACAGAATTAAGTGAATTGAAAACTAGGGTTGAAAAGTGTAAAAATCAAGTATAAAATGACATTATTTAACGTATTAGAACCCTGACTAGCAGAATAAAAACAAGCATTTAGACCAATGTCAGCAAAAACTTCTTAATGATTATGACTTTTTAATGATGATGAGCGTATAACACTCTCTCCAGGGAAGAAATGGAAGCTAACGTTTATAAACTCTGTAGCTTAACTGGATAAAAGATAAACCACTAGACAACATCCTTTTGGGAATAATATGCATTGGCAAGTAAGATGAGATAGTCTAAAATTAAGAGTGGAAAATAAATTTATTACACTGTTTCTATGCTATAATTTTATATGTAAAATTAAATTGTCATTCACTTTTCTGAATGATAACAAAAATTACTTCTTTAACTATTTTTAAATGAAAAACTCAGCCAAGTTTTCCTTTCTTGGAGTTATCTGCCTAATAGCTATATTTACACTAAATATTTTGACTTATTTTAACACTCTTAATTTCCCCATTCTCAGCTAAGGAGACACAAATGCTGGAAAGCCACCACATTTGCTGAAAGGGGGCTTGGAAGTCCTGATCCAAGTCAATTAAAAATGTACCACATGTCAATCATTAATATTTTCAGTCACATGAAAAGCAGTACCATCTACCAATTATTTTTCAATACAGAGAACAATGAATAAATTATGTCAAGATTTCCAGCAGCTTGTTGATCTCAGCAGAAGCATCTTAATTGTGTTTTTTGACTATGAACAATAAGAAATTTTCAGAGTCATTATATAAAATGAGGTTGTTTTCTTTCTAGAGAAAAGCCTTGTTGAGAATCAAGGCTAGAGTTAGGAAGGAACAGAGCATATCCCTTTGACACTTAGGGGAAAATATACTAGAAATGGTTTGTTGCCAAATTGAGAACATATGCATCATGCGATTTTGTTTTGAAAAATATCTTTGATCAGCTTGAGACCAATGTTCCCAAGAAACATGCATGTCGAGTGTGCTGTCAGAGTCCTTCCCTTCGCTGAGGTATCTACAAGGGATGTGAAAAAGGAAAAAACAATCAAAACCCAGAAACATGTGGAAGTCACTTTTATTTTGTGCGATAATTTATCATGGAAGAGTTTACATTATTTTTAGTAGAGAAGATTAAGTGGTAAGCCCTCTTAAAATTTTTACTTAGCTAAGACGTTATTTCAGCTTTATGTATAACTTCTCATTAAGGGTCTTGGTATGTCTGGAAGATGGTTGAGTGAAAGTAAGCTTACTGCTCAAAACATGTTTTACAAAACAGCTAAAATTAATAACTGGATGAGCTATTCATTATTATTAAGAACATGCTGCTGGAAATTGACAATTGTTAACCCCCGACTACAAAAAACCCTACTGTGATCCACTAGTGAGTGGCGTCATGTTGACTAAGGCTTATCACATACTTGAAGACTGAAAATTCTTTAAATTTACAAGTAAAACAAAATTATGCTGAACATGACAGAAAACATTAATGTGAAGTATCTTTTGTTGAAGTAGTGATTTTTGTACCAATATATTAGGGTCCATTGAAAATTGAAAAGTAAGTGAGCTGATGGTACTAACGTCCTAATAACCTCATTTTTTAGACATGAATTTAAACTTTTCACCAGTATATGTCAGTAAAATACTATGTAATTACAGGGATGATCCCATGGAAGTAGATTTTATCTATAACAACATTTATAAAATACAGAACACTGTATTTCTATACTCTGTTACATAAACATTTTTTGAGCCTGTGTTTTTGTTCAAAAGCAAGGAAAATCTCTGCTGAGAATTTCTTTCCATTGTGAAACTTCCTATTTGATGCAATCTGTGTCCAGCACTTTTGCCATAATCACCTTTGCCACAGACATCTTTGCCACAAGCATTTTTGCTACTAACATTTTCACAGCATAACCAATTGGCCATAAGGCAATTTTGCTGTCAAAGATTAAATAATGAAAAACAAAAGAGTGACATAAAAAAAAGACACAATGAAACATGAGAAACAAATAAAATTTAAGACTATATTGAGAAATACAAACATATTTGAATACATTTAAAATGTGCGTAGACTCATGGGTCAAATAACTGATTTTGTGGGTTGTACCTAAGCACTTG
>NW_020837952.1:21074517-21275971 GCF_003676395.1 Aethalodelphis obliquidens
CATCTCCTCGTTCAGCATCATGCTTTTTCTTTTTTGCTAAAATTTCTTTCTTCGTTAAGAGAGGTATCAGTTTCCGAACACTAGGATGAATATTGTAACTGAGCTTTGTATTCATTGTGAAAACCTCTACAATGTTGTACGTTTTGGGCATCTTGTCGCATGTTTACTGATAGATGTTCTAAAGTTCTCTGGGAAACATGGGCTCAACTCTGTGCCTTTGAGGCCCTCTACTTCATTCTCCTCCAATACAGTGTGTTTCAAAACAAGAAACCAAATGTTGGGGGAAATCATCATCATCTATCAGCTCGATAAAGCCATCAATAACACTGCTAACTGGAGGAAATGCTAATACATTTCAACCAGCTAAAACCAAACTGGCAAACTAAAAACTGTCAACCAGTTATTTTATCGTTCACGGCAAAATTGTGTTACAGCCAATTAGTTTTGGTGAACATGTTTGCGGCAAAGATGTGTATGGTGAAATCAATTTAATACATTTCCTTCATCACAGAAATTATCCCTTGTGTTTTCTGTTGTTTAATATAGTGTCCATGAGGTGGGGAATAGTTCCATAATTCTTGATTCAGGGCATATATAATCTTAGACTACACTGTGCCCTTTTATCCACCATACTCCCAACTCTGAGCTATTTATATGAACTAAATATTGATAGTGCTTAAACTATAATCATCATGATCATTAAAATTATAGTCAGGATCTGTATGGAAAACATACTAGGTATCTATTAATTTCCATCATCAAGCAAATACAGCGAAATGTGAACTAGACCACATTAGATAGTTCTGGAATGTGTAAATTTTAAGAATTCTTCAATCTCCCAAGAATCAACAGTTCCCAAAGGTCAATTCTGACAAAACATAAGATATATTTAGATCAAGCAATGGAGCTGGTAATGTGCTCTTTATACTTTAATCCCTTTAAACATTCAAAGCCTCCACGCAGGCAGGGCAGGATTTACTTGTTCCACCTTACACTTAGCTTTCCCACTCAGGAGCTTTAAGGTGAGACTCCCAAAAGATAACAAGAAGCTAAGATGAGCTCATCTAAATGCAACCCAGTCATTCAGGTTTAGATAATAGCCACTGCTGAGATAATTTATGGTTTTCAACATTTGTTAGCATTGGTAACCAACCAGGCCCTAGCAACTGTATTCAGTCATGAGCTGACACAAGTGCAAAGTAATTTGCACAGGCTGAAAAAGGAGAGTCACAAAGAACTTTAATAATGTAAGTTTTATTTGAACTTTGCCATCACCCTAGTTTACAAAAGTTAATTCCTATCCTCAGTTTCCAAAGACAAAGATTAATTGACCCTCCTTATCTGAGTGTTCTTCGATTAGAAATGTTCTTTTCTCATCTATATCTTCCATCATAGATGGTGGTCGGTCAATAAAAAGATGTGCCCTGAACCAATGCTTCCATTTTTCAGAAGTACAATATGTGGCTACAGGTTACTGCTTTTGTAAAGCTATTACTTTTACTGTCAACATGACTGCTGCCCTAAGATGTCTCATTAGGTGGAATAAATTGAAGCAAACAAACACAACATTTGACCAAATGCCCTCCTCCCCGCAAATATCTGCTTTGGTGATTAAAAACTAATAAATAACTTCTGTAATCAGACATTAAAAAACCCTGGAGAATGGGAGTTAACCCTAATTGTACCTCTAAGAATGTGTCATTGGATAAGACTGAAGGAGAGTAGGAGAGTAACCAGATTCCTAAATTCTTAAAACCAGAAAATGAGGAGCTCTTCCACTATGCAGTCCATTATAACACAAAAGTATAAAGAAAATGATTCAAAGATATAAAGACAAACAGAAGATTCCACATCTAAAAAAAGCAATGGGTTTATTCATGAAAGCTAGTTAAACATATCATTTGCCTGTGTGACAGATTCATTTAAATTCTAATTCCTGTGGGAACATAGATGAAAGCTTGAATTCAGCCCAAGTTTTGGCTTGTGCTGTCATTTATAAATAGGACTTTAAGTTTCTGATTTGATTTCTTATTGAGAAATGATCAAATCTCTTAAAGTACACAGCCAAAAAGAACCATCAATTTGTATAAAATATTTCATAAATGAAAATTAGTCAAGAAGCCTTGTCTTGAGCTTATCCTGCTCAACGTTAGCATTAACCCCTACTTATTTTTAAGACCGTTCAACATAATGAGCCAAAAATTATCTGTCTCACATATATTATAGATTTTTACTTTTTAGGATATTAAATGCACAAGAAATTTTGTTTGACATCTATCTGTATGTCATTTAGACTATTGTATAATACTTCCTCTTCAATATTTTGAGGGAAAAAATTATCCTGAATAATTCTACCTGTTGGTCAATACTTAAGTGTTTTAGGGTTGAACTGATTCTCCCTCAAAAAAGACATGTTGAAGCCCTAATCCCCAGTACTTCAGAATGTGACCTTATTTGAAAATAAGGTCAATATAAATGCAATTAGTTAAGATGAGGACATCCTGTTAAAGTGGGCTTCTAGTCCAATGTGGCTGGTGTCTGTATAAGAATATTGTTATATTCTCTGTGAAGACACAGAGAGTTAGGGAGAACAGAAAGTGATGATGGAGGCAGAGATTGGAGTTATGCAACTACAAGTCAAGGAATGCCAGGAATTACTGGTAGCACCAGGAACTAAGAAAAAGGCATGGAGTAGATTCTTCCCTATAGCCTTCCATAGAGCATGGTCCTGCCAACAACTTGATTTTAGACTTTTAGCCTCCAAAACTGAAACAAAAAATTATTTTTTTTAAAGCCACTCAGTAT
The DNA here is from genome assembly GCF_003676395.1 of Aethalodelphis obliquidens. Taxonomy (NCBI): domain Eukaryota; kingdom Metazoa; phylum Chordata; class Mammalia; order Artiodactyla; family Delphinidae; genus Aethalodelphis; species Aethalodelphis obliquidens. The sequence continues at coordinate 21,077,323 of NW_020837952.1, forward strand.
GTGGTACTTTGTTAAAGCAGCACCAGGAAATTAATACAAGTCAGAAAAAATAAAATTGCTTTTAATATAGAGACTATCAAGCTTAGATTTTCTTCATCTCTATCTTCTCCCTTTAATTGTACCCCTGACATTTTCCTGCATAATGGGAATAAAGTGTTACTGACTTCCCAGAGCCAAACACATAATGTAAGAGAGCCAAGCCAAATTTTGAGGCTGGAGGAAAAGTCTGGTTCTCCTTACTCTAAAACACAAACCATAAGACCAAAACACAAAACTTGACAGAAAGCTCTAAACATAAACTGAACATTTCAGTAATTGGCAAATCATTTTTGGGATAATGCCTCTAAATGCTATAAATGTGGCTGAGCAGTAATAGAAGGACTGAGGAACTAACACAAGTCATAGAAGGTATGGTTTTTAAAGGCTATGTATGACGTAGGTATGGTTCAGGCAAATGACTGAACTACATAAACTATTCACATCAAATGTAGTGAATGCTGTGATTTTACATGACCTCATACCTAAAAGCAGGCTATCACAAGGTAGGTGGATAAAGAGATAGACTATAGTATAGGATCCATTATGAAAATGCAGTCATATAAATTGGACTAACACAAAAAGAGAGGCTAAAAATTGCTATCACTTATTCTTCCCTGTCTTGTTGATCACCAGAACTAGCTAGGAACACGGTGTAATTCTAAATGCTACTGCTGGCTAATTTTTTGATTACTTTTTGTTTCTTAATCTGTCCTTGACTAACACTGAAAATGTTCTAACCTAAACCTCTAGAAGAAAACCATTAGCAGATTCAGGTGACAGGAGACAGGCCGGTTAACTTGGAAAATTGAGAGAGCACTCATTATTTAGGAACTAATATTAAATTTCAATCTGTTTTTCATCACTTATGCACCACCAAGCCAGTCTTAGTTTTGCTGACGATGGATTCTCATCAGGGTAAGAACATCTGAAATTCCAAATACCAAGCTGGTTTATTAGCATGATACTCTTCATACTGTGGCTACCATATACCCATTTCTTCTATATTTTCCTCTATTTCCTTAGTTACCCTAACTCTACTCTTTGTGATACAGTTTATTTTGACTTTCCATCTTGTGTTTCTTAAAATCCTACTAACACTTGAGATAACATAAACATATTTTGTGATGAGTCTATGCCAAATGCCTTGCTAGGTACTTTGTAAAAAGCATCATCTCCAAATTTTGACAAATGTACAGACTCTTCTTTTCTTTCTATTTTTATAGTTATCTCTGTTCTCTAGATTTTTGTTTTTCTGGTTTTGGAACATTTTGATGTCCTTATTACCTCCAACTCTTATGTCATTTGTGTGATAGTTCTGTTATTTTCTATCTTGCCTCTGTCTTCTTGCCTTAGTCAGGAGTCTCACTCAAAGTAGTCTTTCACTGTAATCTGTGAATAGTTGCTTAGGGAAAGTTCTAGAGTCTAATTAAATTTGACATTAATTTTTTTTCTAACTTTCTGAGTTGCTATAAATGAAAATGAGCACCTCATGGACTAATGGAGGTTTCTTAAGATGAAAAGTGATTCAAAACACTGAGAATCACACCATGAATCTGACATCACATAGTGTAATATAAAAATAATGAAACATAAAAGCAGAACAAAATATAAAATATTGGACAATGTCACAAAATGAAAAACTCTAAGTAAATGCAAAAAAACCTCTTCAATTAATCATTCAGTAAGCACATTAAAAAACAAACAAAGAAACAAGAAAACTACTATAAGCCAGGCACTTTCCTTAGGGCTATAAATTTTAAGAGACATGTATAAACGTTGACTTTGGGCAATCTACTTGTGACAAAACTGATATATATGAAACAATAATACACTCTATTAAACTGGTGAGTATGCTGACTATAAAAACATTAAATGTTCAGAAAATGAAAATATCAAGTGTAGACAAGAATAGATTTGGAGTTAAGTAGTTGAATGAACCCTCCCACAAATGACAATTATATAAACAAAATAAATTATTTTCAAAAACCAACTATTTAAAGGCACCAGAAAACATCCAAGAAAAGACAGAAGCCCAAGTTTACTTTTGAAAAATTGCAAGTAGAGGGGTCAAAACTGTGAGTCTGTGGCTTTCTGGTTATGATGGTAGAAAATAATAACAAAAGCTGCAGGTTTACTGATATTGTGAGAGAAATTTGGAATGAGACCAAAAATCCAGGAATGGCAGCTAAATTATGCACACACAAAGGAGAGCCCAAGGGACCTAGTATCATCTCCTAATTTTGTCTGTTAAACATAGGTATTGCCTCCTAATTTTTATAGATGAGAGAGGAAGTTATCGTGATAAAAGCCTGTGAGCTTCCTGCTTTTTTAATTGAGTGTATTTCCCAAGCTTACACAATGTGGAATGTAAAATGCTGACTACTCACAGAATGGACATCTCAGAAGATAGATATAAACTGGAAGAACAACTGGAAATACGGAAGTCTTAGAAATATAGAGCCACAGGAGGGAAAGCCCCAAAATATGAGTAAAATATTTGAGTTTGATTCCCTGGCTGACCAACAAATTATGCAGGCATAGGAGAGGAGACTTAATTAAAACTATCAGCCATAAGAATTAATAAGCACAAAGTTATTAGAAGCTACATAACACAGGAAACAGAAAGTTTGTAGTTTAAGTCTAGGCAAGTTCACCATCTACTAGAACAAGAAAACAAAGAAAGAAACACAAGATAGAATAGAGAGTTGTTGCAAGGTATTGCCTACAATGCCCAGTATTCATATTTCAAGGCAAATATCCTCAGATGTTTTTATCTGTTAACTAATTTGATTCTTAGAATAACCTATGGGGTTGGACTACCACCATCCATATTTTTCACATGTGGAAATGAAAAATCCACACAGCTTTCCCACTCCTCCCCCATTGGAAATTGCTAGTAAATTCTATACTATTTAGGAGAATTTAAAGACGTGCAACCATAATGAATGCAGATTTGCTTAAAGCAAAATCATGTAAATTTTATTTGCCGAATAATATGAGTAACAGTTTTTATAGCTCTAAAACAAGCACATATTAACATTGGTAATATTTTTGTGATCTGAGAAGATAAATAAAATAAACATATATCAGATCTATATCTACATCTTTATATCTGTCGCTCTATACATCTATAAATCTACAGTTTTTTTTAAAATAAATTCATTCATTTATTTATTTTTGGCTGTGTGGGGTCTTCGTTGCCGTGCGTGGGCTTTCTCTAGCTGTGGTGAGCGGGGGCTACTCTTCATTGCTGTGCGCGGGCTTCTCATTGCGGTGGCTTCTCTTGTTGCAGAGCACGGGCTCTAGGCATGTGGGCTTCAGTAGTTGTGGCTTGCGGGCTCCAGAGCACAGGCTTAGTAGTTGTGGCGTACGGGCTTAGTTGCTCCGTGGCATGTGTGATCTTCCCAGACCAGGGCTCGAATCCCTGTCCCTGCATTGGCAGGCGGATTCTTAACCACTGTGCCATCAGGGAAGTCCCAAATCTATAGTTTTAAATTACATATTTTTGCTTTCTACTTTTCTATATCTTATAATTAATATATTATAATTTATAAAATGCATGTTATAAAAATATTTTTACTTTAAAATATAGTGTTTGTTGACATATAGGATATTAATCAAGTTTCTTATACATAGTTTAATAGTTCTTATGCTGCTATTTTTAAAGTTTTGCCTGTTAAACCACATTCATTTAGAAATGGAGTTAGATTCTCTAAGATCAGAGCACAAATCAAATTAACAATTTTTGTATAAATATTAAATTATATCTGACACTTACATTCAGGAATTGGGGCTCTTAAACTTTACTCTAAATAGAAATAAGAATCACCAGTATTAATGTTAAAATTAAACTCATCATCTTTATTCTAAAAGTTTCTAATTCAATAGATGTGGGTGGGCCTTGTAAAGTGTATTTTTAACGAACTATCTCATATGAATTTTATCTCAAGTCATAGTAAATAACATCTATGAAATTGTCCTTCTCTGATGCCTTAATTTTATTTATTTACAAGTCTTGTTTAAGGCCTAGATATAATTGTGGGTATTTTAGAGAACTACGTTAAAACATTGGTCTTCAAATCAAAGTCATCTGGGGTACTGTTAAAATTATACACACTTACTAATTCCTGACAAGATAAGAAACCAGCATGGGTGTTTGCCTTCCTATGCTGAATAACCTTAGGGTTATCACAGGAGGGAAAGGGGGCTTGAGTGGATCCATGACTAAACACAAACCGTGAGAAATCCTAGGAGAGTCCAGTTTGGGAGGGAAATGACAGTTTACAATCAATGACAGTACAGTGGTCAGTAAACATAGATAAGGCCAATTTGGGGGAAGAATTTGTAAATTGTCTTGTGACATTGTGGTCCCTCTGCATTTTTAATATATAACATGAAAGCAGATGGCTTACCACCAGGTTCTCAGGGGGATGTGATGGAAGGGCAGTTAAAATGACTTCAGGTACCCCTACATACGAACCTTCAAGTTGCAAACTTTCAAAGATACAAACACGTGTTCACATGTCCAGTCATGTAAATTAGTTCATGTGGCTGGCGTATACTGTCAGATGCGTGTATCCTCTACAAGTGGTTGTGCTTTTGTGTACTTTACTGTACAGTACTGTATAGAGTACAGTAGTACAGTATCTTTATTTCAAGCTCAGGATGTTTGGAAGCAAGTGTAAAAGCAGCAGTGATGGAGCTGGTACTGCTAAGAAGAGCCAAGAGGTAACAATGGAACTTGCTGTGCAACACAAGGAGCTTACTAATGAAGACCTGATGGAACTGGAGGCCCAGAGAAAGGATGAAGAGAGACAAGAGGAAGAAGTAACCAAAGAACTGAAGAGGTTCATGACACAGGAAATGGCAAGGGGGGTTTTCTTTATTTGAGGAGGCACTGTTAGTTTTTGAGGCACAGGACCCGAACGTAGAATGGTACTCGAAGGTTGCAGCAGCTGTTCAGAATGCAATACAGTGCTACCATGTCATCTATGATGAGGAAAAAAGAGCTACTACCCTGATATCACTGGATCGTTTTTTCAAGAGGGTAGATAGAATTGAATCCAGTAAGGAACCAGAACCTGCGCCATTAACGTCAGGCGTGAGTGAAATTGCAGCTTGCCCTCTGTCTCCTATTGCTGACGATCCTTCAGCTCTACCATCTCCCACCTCGTCTTCCAGTCAGTAACTCTTCTTCCTTGTTCACTCAGTGCCAGCCCCTGTATGCCAGCTGTTGTACTACTGTACTTTTCAAGGTACCTGTACTGTACTGTAAGATTAAAAATGATTTCTTTATTTTTTGTTTGTTGTTTATGTATCATTTGTGTGAAAAGTATTATAAACCTATTACAGTACAGTACTATATAGCTGATTGTGTTAGTTGGATACCTAGGCTAACTTTGTTGGACTTACAAACAAATTGGACTTAATGAACACACTCTCGGAACAGAACTCATTTGTATGTAGAGGACTTACCGCAGTATTATTTCTGGTCCCTATGAGTCCCCTCATTTCAACCAAACCTCTTTCTACATCTAGGTTTCTACATCTACATTTAGCTACTCCTAGCTAAAATAGATGATAGTCCTAGAAAATGTGTTTATAGGGGAAAATGACAAGATGTTTAAGGAGTACCAGCATTAGTAAAGAAAGATAGCAAATGGGAAAAAAAAATCTATACCAACAAGTGACACCAGTTCTAAGAAAAATATAAGAATAAACACTTGGAGTCACAAATTTTAATAGAACCTGTATGAGGGATGATAGAACATTCCAATGTTATTAAAATATATAGAATACGTGAATAACAAAATTAATAAACCACAACAAAAAATCTAACAATATTTGAAATGTCTCTTCACCTTGAGGACCCCATCTACCAAATTATTAGATTATTTTGATAGATGCTGGAAAATATTGGATAGGACACAATACACAAAATATAGGATGTAAGGGAAAAAATGTATAAAAAACAAGAAATATTAGAAAAGAATCCCTATGACAAAATTTTATGTAAAAATATCCAATAAGAAACATTTTTAATGGAGAAATTTTAAGCAATCCTTCTAAAAAGACGTACACAAGACAAAGAAGCCCTTCTTTGCTGATACTGTCCCACACAGTTGTAGATGTCCTGACTAACATATTAAGATAAGAAATAGAATAGGATGTGTAAAGAACAAAATGGAACAGAGCACAGTGTTATTATTTACAAATAATAACATAATGGTATACTAAAAAACAGATGAATCAATTGACAAATGTTTGAAATAACAGAAGAGATTTCAGGAGGTCAATACACAAAAATCCATAGCTTTCATATATACCAGCAATAACCAATTAGAAACAGGAAAAGAAACCTAAAAATTATACATAGTAGAAACAAAAATTTATAAATTATCTTGAAATTAAATTTGTGTAAGAAAAATTAAAACACAAAGTAAAATATACTAAAAAATCTGATTATATAGAGTTGTATACCATCTTTTTAGATAATGAAAATAATATTGTAAAAAAGAGAAAATAATATTTAAACATAAAAATTGATAAATCTGAAAACTTTAAAATTTGTAAATTTGAAAATTCACATTAAATAGTTCAATTCATAAAAGGATACTAGACCAAATTAACTAATTGACAACAAGTTCAAAAAAATATTTGCAGAGTATAAAATAAGCAAGGGATTAATATCTGAAATACTATGGAGCTCCCACTCCAGTGAGGGGGTACAGGAAATGAAGATAAAAAGCAAGAAAAAAATGGGCATTAGGAATATGAAATATACAGAACAGGGAATGTTAATTGCTAATAAATATAGACAAACATGGTGCTTCATATAGAAATAAATGCAAATTAGTATGATAATAAAATAACTATATTTATAGGACACTATAATTTAAATTAAAACACTACCTACACATATTCTTTTTCAGGATTCATCAGTAACTAAATATACATGTGGAAAGAAGCATAGTGCATACCCTACAGTAAGTATCTATGGGGGATTTAAACATCAAAATTTGAATGGGAGAGGTGGGGAAAATGTAATTTAAAAAGGAGCTTTATCTGGACGAATCATGATAGTAAGCCATAATCAGAGAAGGATGACTATCTCAGTGTGTCTGTGTGTGTGTTTTAATTCCTGAGGTCTTTAAAACGAAAAATAAAATTGTAAATTAAAATATAGAGAATCAAGTCCATATCTACTTAAGTAGAGGGTCCAAGAATGAGGATCTTTAATCTATATTTACCATAAATAATCAACATATTTCTATACACCAAGAAAAATAACTTGGAAAATAAAATTTCAAAAATACTTATGGAAGGTAGTCATTTAATTTTTTTAAAGTTAGGAAGTCTTTAGAATGTATATAAAATATAAGAATTATAAGTAAATTTAACAGTGTTATTGGATCAAGGTCTATACATAAGAATCAAATTTATTTCTATATGCTAGCAAGAATCAACTTGAAAACAAAATTTAAAATACGTATGAAAAATCACACATTGAATTAAGATTCAGAAAGATTTTAAACAGAGGAATTTAAAACTTGTAAATATGTCTTCTGCTGAATTTTCTGAAACTTAGTAGATATCTCCTAGCACTAAACTGAATGAAAGATCACTGATTTCAAGAATAAATAATTTATCTTCAGAAACTGTTAGACCTTGACTTTCGTATGTTTTCAGCTTCAATTCATTCTCTTAATAGCATTTTAAAGCAATCAGTTATCTTGATATGTGTAGTAATATTGACTACTATGAACTGAGTGAGCAATGTCTCTGCCTCTCCATAATTACATATCATATGTCGAATTCCAGAAGCAAGATTTCAGCTTCAAATAACCTAAATGAAATGTTGACTAGATAGATGCATTTTGCTGTTGGAGTGTACATTTCTTTTTCTCCAGGAGTGAAACTATGGAGATTTATTCCATCTTACAAATGATTTTGGGGAAAAGGAGAGTAGGAACTGGTAGATGCAGCATAACAAAACTGATCAAATATTAGGTGAATGACCACTACATAAAAACATAATTCTAACTATTCTGGTATATTACTCCTCATAGTAGTTCTCAAAAATTCACAACAATATTGATTTTCCACTTTGGGTGAGTCAGAGCTGATTGGAAAAGTTACAATCAAAGAGAGAAATATACTCTGCAAGTACTCAGATTCAATTAAAAGATTCAAACTTGTGAGTTTGGATATAACATTGGCAATATTGAGAGTTCTAAAATATGCCTTCTTCAAACTGCAAATAACCTTTCTCTGTACCATGCTACTTTTCCTCACCTATGCTAATTTATATTGGGCCATTAATTCAAATACTTTATTTCAAATTATGTAATATTCTGTACTAAATGCAATTTTAAGGGATCATTAAAAATATTTGATTCAATGGAGTAAACTGCTTCTTTCTGAACATATGGGTAGGGGTTAGAAAAACAGATGTACAACAGAGAAGACCAAGTATACTGCTATTACGTGTTAATGTTAGGGCTCATATTCTCTGAAATTTCATAGCCTGATCCCTGTCTATTTTCTTATGATTCTAAATAATGGGGCTGCTTAACCTAATCCAATAGAGTCTCCAGATGTATATATATTCTTTACTCTCAGTGTTCAGACTCCAATTTTCAAAGCCCAGTCAACAATTTGTCATTTTCTTCCCAAGGATAATTTATAGCAGGGATATTCATTGTCTTCAAGGAAAACATTCTGTCTTACCATAGAATATGTTTCACCCCCATGTTCCAGCATAGTTCTCAGAGTCTGACTTACTTAAGCTTAAATACCACATGTTGGACTCCAAGAATCCAGCCCAAAACAGACTATAACAAAACTAGTTTCATTAAAACTTAGCCTTGGGCTTCCCTGCTGGCGCGGTGGTTGAGAGTCCGCCTGCCGATGCAGGGGATGTGGGTTCGTGCCCCAGTCTGGGAAGACTCCACATGCTGCAGAGCGGCTGGGCCTGTGAGCCACAGCCGCTGAGCCTGCACGTCTGGAGCCTGTGCTCCGCAATGGGAGAGGCCACAACAGTGAGAGGCCTGCAAAAACTTAGCCTTGTATAAATCCTGGAATAACAAGACCTCATACCTCCTAAGATAACTGTTTGTAAACCCCCAAATTTTAGGGACCTTCAACTGTAAATCCATGTTTTGGAATGTAAAATAATGAAAAAAATTAACACTGTTAATTATGCACTCAATTTACATTATAAGCTAAATTCTTAACTTCTAATTCTGAAGCATGTACTTTCAGATTAATGAATTGGTCAGTTTATGCCAAGAAAATTGCAGTTGTATTTTCATTACATTTCTGTAACAACGGCCTACTATGGTACTTTAGAATTTTGCTTTTGGGACCTTCAGTTCAAGATGACAGAGTAGAAGGACATGCGCTCACTCCCTCTTGCAAGAGCACCGGAATCACAACTAACTGCTGAACAATCATCGACAGGAAGACACTGGAACTTACCAAAAAAAAACCCACATCCAAAGGCAAAGGAGAAGCCACAGTGAGACAGTAGGAGGGGTCACAATCACAATAAAATCAAATCCCATAACCACTGGGTGGGTGACTCATAAACTGGAGAACAATTATTCCACAGAAGTCCATCCACTGGAATGTTCTGAGCCCCATGTCAGGCTTCCCAACCTGGGGGTCTGGCAACGGGAGGAGGAATTCCCAGAGAATCAGACTTTGAAGGCTAGCGGGATTTGATTGCAGGACTTTGACAGGACTGGGGGAAACAGAGACTCCACTCTTGGAGGGCACACACAAAGTAATGTGCACATCAGGATCCGCTGTGTGTGGAGGGGAGCAGTGACCCCGTAGGAGACCTACCTGTTAGTGTTGGAGGGTTTCCTGCAGAGGCACAGGTGGCTGTGGCTCACGATGGGGACAAGGACACTGGCAGCAGAAGTTCTGGGAAGTACTCCTTAGCGTGAGCCCTCCAGGAGTCTGCCATTAGCCCCACCAAAGAGCCTGTTGCCTCCAGTGTTGGGTCGCCTCAAGCCAAACTACCAACAGGGAGGGAACTCAGCCCCACCCATCAGCAGACAAGGAAATTAAAGTTTAACTGAGCTCTGCCCACCAGAGCAACACCCAGCTCTACCCACCACCAGTCCCTCCCATCAGGAAGCTTGCATAAGCCCCTTAGATAGCCTCATCCACCAGAGGGCACAGAGCAGAAGCAAGAAGAACAATCCTGCAGCCTGTGAAACAAAAACCACATTCACAGAAAGACAGACAAAATGAAAAGGCAGAGGACTATGTACAAGATAAAGGAACAAGATAAAATTCCTGAAAAACAATTAAATGAAGTGGAGATAGGCAACCTTCCAGAAAAAGAATTCAGAAGAATGATAGTGAAGATGATCCAGGACCTCAGAAAAAGAATGGAGGCAAAGATTGAGAAGATGCAAGGAATGTTTAACGAAGACCTAGAAGAATTAAAGAACAAACAAACAGAGATGAACAATACAATAACTGAAATAAAAAATACACTAGAAGGAATCAATAGCAGAAAAACTGAGGCAGAAGAACAGAGAAGTGACCTGGAAGACAGAATGGTGGAAAACACTGCAACATTAAATGCACAAACATTTGCATCATAGGGGTCCTAGAAGAAGAGAGAGAGAAAGGACCCAAGAAAATATTTGAAGAGATTACAGTCGAAAACTTCCCTAACATGGTAAAGGAAATATCCATCCAAGCCCAGGAAGTGTAGACTGTCGGCAGGATAAATCCAAGGAGAAACAGGCCAAGACACATAGTAATAAAATTGACAAAAATGAAAGACAAAGAAAAATTATTAAAAGCTACAAGGGAAAAACGGAAAATAACATACAAGAGAACTCCTATAGGTTAACAGCTGATTTCTCAGCAGAAACTCTACAAGCCACAAGAGGGTGGCACGATATATTTAGAGTGATGAAAGGGAACAACCTAAAACCAAGATTACTCTACCCAGCAAGTATCTCATTCAGATTCAGTGGAGAAATCGAAAGCTTTACAGACAAGCAAAAGCTAAGAGAATTCAGCACCACCAAACCAGCTCTACAACAAATACTACAGGAACTTCTTTAAGTGGGAGACACAAGAGTAGAAAAGAACCTACAAAAACAAATCCAAAACAATTAAGAAAATGGTAATAGGAACATACATATTGATAACTAACTTAAATGTGAATGGATTAAATGCTCCAACCAAAAGACACAGGCTCGCTGAATGGATACAAAAACAAGATCCATATATATGCTGTCTACAAGAGACCTACTTCAGACCTAGGGACACATACAGACTGAGGGGATGGAAAAAGATATTCCATGCAAATGGAAATCAAAAGAAAGCTGGAGAGGCAATACTCATAACAGATAAAATAGACTTTCAAATAAAGAATGTTACAAGAGAGAAGGAAGGACACTACATAATGATCAAGGGATCAATCCAAGAAGAAGATATAACAATTATAAATTTATATGCACTGAACACAGGAGCACCTCAATACATAAGGCAAATGCTAACAGCTATAAAAGAGGAAAACAACAGTAACACAAAAATAGTGGGGGACTTTAACACCTCACTTACACCAAAGGACAGATCACTGAGACATAAAATTAGTAATGAAAAACAAGCTTTAAATGACACAATAGACCAGATAGATTTAATTTATATTTAAGGACATTCCATCTGAAAACAGCAGAGGACACTTTCTCCTCAAGTCCGCACAGAACATTCTCCAGGATAAATCACACCTTCGGTTGCAAATCAAGCCTTGGTAAATTTACGAAAATTGAAATCATATCAAGCATCTTTTCCAACCACAGTGCTATGAGATGAGAAATAAATTACAGGGAAAAACCCACAAACACACGGAGGCTAAAAAATATGTTACTAAATAACCAAGAGATCACTGAAGAAATCAAAGAGGAAATCAAAAAATACCTAGAGACAAATGACAACCAAAACACGATGACCCAAAACCTATGGGATGCAGCAAAAGCAGTTCTAAGAGGGAAGTTTATAGCAATACAAGCTTACCTCAAGAAACAAGAAAAATCTAAAATAAACAGTCTAACCTTACACCTAAAGGAACTAGAGAAAGAAGAACAAACAAAACCCAAAGTTAGTACAAGGAAAGAAATCACAAATATCAGAGTAGAAATAAATGAAATAGAAACAAAAAAAACAATAGCAAAGATCAATAAAACTAAAAGCTGGTTCTTTGAGAAGATAAACAAAATTGATAAACCTTTAAACAGACTCATCAAGAAAAAGAGGGAGAGGACTCAAATCAATAAAATTAGAAAGGAAAAAGGAGAAGTTACAACAGACACTGCACAAATACAAATCATCCTAAGAGACTACTACAAGCAAGTCTATGCCAATAAAATGGAGAACCTGGAAGAAATAGACAAATTCTTAGAAAGGTATAATCTTCAAAGACTGAACCAGGAAGAAATAAAAAATATTATTAGACCAATCGCAAGCAGTGAAATTGGAACTGTGATTAAAAATCTTCCAACAAACAAAAGCCCAGGACCAGATGGCTTAACAGGTGAATTCTATCAAGCATTTAGAGAAGAGCTAACATCCATCCTTCTCAAACTCTTCCAAAAAGTTGCAGAGGAAGGAACACTCACAAACTCATTCTATGCGGCCACCATCATCCTGATACCAAAACTAGAAAAAGATACTACAAAAAAAGAAAATTACAGACTAATATCACTGATGAATATAGATGCAAATATCCTCAACAAAATACAAGCAAAGAGAATCCAACAACACGTTAAAAGGATCATACAACATGATTAAGTGGGATTTATCCCAGTGATGCAAGGATTCTTCAATATATGTAAATCAATCAATGTGATATACCATATTAACAAATTGAAGAATAAAAACCATATCATCTCAATAGATGCAGAAAAAGCTTTTGACAAAATTCAATACACTTTTATGATGAAAACTCTCCAGAAACTGGGCACAGAAGCAAACTACCTCAACACAATAAAAGCCATATATGACAAACCCACAGCCAACATCATTTTCAATTGTGAAAAACTGAAAGAATTTCCTGTAAGATCAGGAACAAGACAAGAATGTCCACTCTAGCCACTCTTATTCAACATAGTTTTTGAAGTCCTAGCCACAGCAATCAGAGAAGAAAAAGAAATCAAAGGAATACAAATTGGAAGAGAAGAAGTAAAACTGTCACTGTTTGCAGATGACATGATACTATACATAGGTAATCCTAAAGATGCCTCCAGAAAGCTACTAGAGCTAAGCAACGAATTTGGTAAAGTTGCAGGATACAAAATTAATGCACAGTAATCTCTTGCTTTCTTATACACTAACAACAAAAGATCAGAAAGAGAAATTAAGGAAACACTCCCAGTTACCACTGCAACAAAAACAATAAAATACCTAGGAATAAACCTACCTAGGGAGACAAAAGACCTGTATGCAGAAAACTATAATACACTGATGAAAGAAATCAAAGATGACACAAACAGTTGGAGAGATATACCATGTTCTTGGTTTGGAAGAATCAGTATTGTGAAGATGACTATACTACCCAAAGCAATCTACAGAATCAATGCAATCCCTATCAAATTATCAATGGTATTTTTTACAGAACTAGAAGAAAAAATCTTAAAATTTGTACGGAGACACAAAGGACCCTGAATAGCCAAAGCAGTCTTGAGGGAAAAAAAGGGAATTAGACCCTCTGACTTCAGAGTACACTACAAAGCTACAGTAATCAAGACAATATAGTACTGGCACAAAAACAGATATATAGATCACTGGAACAGGATAGAAAGCCCAGAGGTAAACCCATACACCTATGGTCAACTAATCTATGACAAAGGAGGCAAGGATATACAATGGAGAAAAGACAGTCTCTTCAACAAGTGGTGAAGGGAAAACTGGACAGGTACATGTAAAAGAATGAAATTAGAACACTCCCTAACAACATACACAAAAATTAACTCAAAATGGATTAAAGACCTAAGACTGGACACTATAAAACTCTTAGAGGAAAACATACAAAGAACACTATTTGACTTGAATCACAGAAAGATCTTTTTTGACCCACCTCCTAGAGTAATGGAAATAAAAGCAAAAATAAACAAATGGGACCTAATGAAACTTACAAGCTTTTGCACAGCAAAGGAAAGTATAAACAAGATGAAAAGACAACCCTCAGAATGGGAGAAAATATTTGCAAATGAATCGATGGACAAAGGATAATCTCCAAAATATATAAAGAGCTGATGCAGCTCAATATCAAAAAAACAAACAACCCAATCAAAAAAATGGGCAGAAGACCTAAATAGACATTTTTCCAAAGAAGACATACAGATGGCCAAGAGGCACATGAAAAGCTGCTCAACATCACTAATTATTAGAGAAATGCAGATCAAAACCTCAATGAGATATCACCTCACACTGGTCAGAATGGGCATCATCAGAAAATCTACAAACAAAATTGCTTGAGAGTGTGTGGAGGAAAGGGAACCCTCTTGCACGGTTGGTGGGAATGTAAATTGATACAGCCACTATGGAGAACAGTATGGAGGTTCCTCAGAAAACTAAAAATAGAATTACCATATGACTCAGCAATCCCACTACTGGGCATATACCCAGAGAAACCGTCATTCAAAAAGACACGTGCACCCTAATGTTCATTGCAGCACTATTTACAATAGCCAGGTCATGGAAGCAACCTAAATGCCCATCAACAGACGAATGGATAAAGAAGTGGTTCATATATACAATGGAATATTACTCAGCCATGAAAAGGAATGAAATTGGGTCATTTGTATTGATGTGGATGGACCTAGAGACTGTCATACAGAGTGAAGTAAGTCAGAAAGAGAAAAACGAATATCGTATATTAAGGCATATATGAGGAATCTAGAAAAACTGGTACAGATGACCTGGTTTGCAAGGCAGAAATAGAGACACAGATGTAGAGAACAAACATATGGACACCAAGCGGGGAAAGCAGTGGGGTGGTGGTGGTGGTGGCGGTGGGATGAATTGGGAGATTGGGATTGACATAGATACACTAATATGTATAAAATAGATAACTAATAAGAACCTGCTTTATAAAAAAAATTAAATTAAATTAAAAATTTTTTTGCTTTTGTTCACATTTTTGAGTTGATATCTCCACTTTCTATAAGAGAAATGATCATATTAACAAAGCTTGACTTAATATTTCTTGAACTTTAAAGCCATTCTTAATTTCTATCTGATGCTACAACATTAGGTTTTTTGTGTGAAGAACACAAACAGATAAATATAAAATAATAGCCTTTTGATTATCTCCTAAATTTCATAGATTTTCTCTAGCAATTTTAACTGGAATTTGGAAGTGGCTTCTCAAGATCATGTGAAAGTTAATTTATCTCATTTTCTCTGTCAAATATTTCTATTTTATCCTTGACTATTTTTGAACGCAGCTTGGAATCCAAAGAATAGAGGTCTTTTTTAAAAGTCAGTCTTCCTGCATAATGTTTAATGGTTAGATATATCCCTGAGGAAGGATCTAAATTCATTGCAAATGATACTTTAATGGAGCCTAGCTTTTTTGTCATGCGAAGAGAGCCAAATGAATGTAGCAGCCAGCAGCAATTCCTATGGGAAGCAGTGCAACGTGAAGCAAGTGATGCTGTCAGAAATAAGTAAATAAATACCTCTAGCTTTCCCATTCTAACAATTTAATCCCATCAAAGAAATGCAGAACATGATTTACATGTTGTTGATAATCTTTTTAAAGAACAAGTCCATCTGCTATGGTTTGTTTGCACTTATATATCTGATAGGTATTTTATTCATGATATGCTGGAGAAATTATTAGCTCCTACAAAGTTGCAAGATGTTCATAAGTGAATATATATTCATTTACTTTAGAGAAATGACCCCCTTTCATAGCCATGGGTTATGTTAATTTGTCAGTGTCCATCCTAAAGCACTGTATGTTATCTTTTTTACATATATTGTCCTATACATTATGTTAGGAATATCCATGGCTCTGAATGACTTTACACAGCTATGAAATTTAAAACAGAGGAAGAGCGGGCGTGGGAGGAGGAAGAGAAGCACACATGAAATACCTGACTGGAGTTAACATTCTCTTCAGGAGAGAAGCAAATTCCATGAGAAGTAACTGTTGTAAACTTAATAAGAGTCTAAATAGTTGCAACAGGAGGTAACAATGATTTTATACTCGAGTTAATATTTTCAATATAAGTCTCATTATAGAAATTTTCTATGCTGTTCATTTCTTTCATTTCTATTTTCTTATGAGATATATACAATAGTTCATAAAGAAAAGCAAATAAAGTAGGTATATTATTATGAACTAGAAATTACTAAATTTTAAAGAGGATGAATTGATCAGTCTTTACATTTATGCTAGTCAATTTTATGTTTTTTCCCTTTTTCTTATATTTGATGTTTTTCCTTCTGTTTTTAAAATTTTTATTTTATATTGGAATATAGTTGATTTACAATGTTGTGCTTCGGGTGTACAGCAGTGAATTAGTTATACATATATATATATATGTATTGTTTTCCAGATATAGGCTATTACAGAGTATTGAGTAGAGTTCCCTGTGATATATAGTAGGTGCTTGTTGATTATTTTATATATAGCAGCGTGTATATGTTAATCCCAAACTCCTAATTTATCCCTCCACTGTAGCTTTCCTCTTTGGTAACCAAAAGTTTATTTTCTAAGTCTGTGACTCTGTTTCTGTTTTGTAAATAAGTTCATCTGCATCATTTTTTAGATTCCACATGTAAATGATATCATATGGTATTTGTCTTTGTCTGACTTACTTTACTTAGTATGATAATATCTAGGTCCATCCATGTTGCTGTAAATGGCATTATTTCATTTCTTTAAATAGCTGAGTAATATTCCATTGCATATATGTACCACATCTTCTTTATTCATCTGTTGATGGACATTTAGGTTGCTTCCATGTTTTGGCTATTGTAAACAGTGCTGCAATGAACACTGGCGTGCATGTATCTTTTCAAATTATGGTTTTCTCTGGATATATGCCCAGGTGTGGGATTACTTGGTCATGTGGTAGCTCTATTTTTAGATTTTTAAGGAAACTCCATAGTGTTCTCCATAGTGGCTATACCAATTTACATTCCCACCAACAGTGTAGGAGGATTCCCTTTTCTCCACACCCTCTCCAGCTTTTATTGTTTGTAGACTTTTTGACAATTGCCATTCTGACTGGTGTGAGGTGATACTTCATCGCAGTTTTGATTTGCATTTCTCTAATAATTAGTGATGTTGAGAGTCGTTTCATGTGCTTTTTGGCCACCTGTATGTCTTCTTTGGAGAAATGTTTATTCAGATCTTCCACCCATTTTTTGATTGGGTTGTTTGTTTTTTTGCTTATTGAGCCGCATGAGCTGTTTGTTTACTTTGGAGATTAATCCCTTGTCGGTCACTTTGTTTGCAAATAAGTTCTCCCATTCTGAGGTTGTCTTTTTGTTGTGTTTATAGTTTCCTTTGCTGTGCAAAAGCTTTTAGGTTTAACTAGATCCCATTTGTTTATTTTTGTTTTTATTTTCATTACTTTAGGAGGTGGATCAAAAAAAGGTTTTGCTGCAATTTATGTCAGAGAGTGTTCTGTCTATGTTTTCCTCTAAGAGTTTTATAGTATTCGATCTTACATTTAGGTTTTCAATCCATTTTGAGTTTAGTTTTGTGTATGATGTTAATGAGTGTTCTAATTTCATTTGTTTACATGTAGCTGTCCCGTTTTCCCAGCACCACTTGTTGAAGAAACTGCCTTTTCTCCATTGTATATTCTTGCCGCCTTTGTCGTAGATTAATTGGCCATAGGTGCATGGGCTTATTTCTGGGCTTTCTATCCTGTTTCACTGATCTATAAGTCTGTTTCTGTGCCAGTACCATACTGTTTTGATTACTGTAGCTTTTTAGTATAGTTTGAAGTCAGGGAGCCTGATTCCTCCAGCTCCATTTTTTTTCTTTTCAAGATTCCTTTGGCTATTTGGGGTCTTGTGTTTCCATACAAATTTTAAGGTTTTTTAGTTTTAGATTTGGAAAAATGCCATTGGCAATTTGATAGGGATTGCATTGAATCTGTAGATTATCTTGAGTACTATAGTCATTCTGACAATATTGTTTCTTCCAATCCAAGAACATGGTATATCGTTCCGTCTGTTTGTGTCCTCTTTGATTTCTTTCATCAGCATCTCATAGTTTTCAGAGTACAGGTCTTTTGCCTCCTTAGGTAGATTTATTCCTAAGTATTTTATTCTTTTTGATGCAGTGATAAATGGGATTGTTTCTTTAACTTCTCTTTCTGATCTTTCATTGTTAATGTATAGAAATGCAACAGGTTTCTGTGTATTAACTTTGTATACTGCAACCTTACCAAATTCATTGATGAGCTCTAGTAGTTTTCTGGTAGCATCTTTAGGATTTTCTATGTATAGTATCATGTAATCTGCAAGCAGTGACAGTTTTAATTATTCTTTTCCAATTTGGATTTCTTTTTCTTCTCTTATTTTCATGGCTAGGACTTCCAAAACTATGCTGAATAAATCTGCTATAAACATCCATATTCAGATCTTTGTAAGAACATAAATTTTCAGCTCCTTTGGGTACATATCAAGGAGTACAATAGCTGGATAAACATAGCAAGAGTATGTTTAGTTTTCTAAGAAACCACTGAACTGTCTTCCAAAGTAGCTGTACTGTTTTGCATTCCCACCAGCAGTGTATGAGGGCTCCTGTACCTCCACATCCTCATCAGCCTTTGGTATTTTCAGTGTTCTGAGTTATGATCATTATAGTGGTGTGTATTGGTATCTCACTGTTTTAATTTTCCAAATGATATATGATATGGAACATCTTTTCACGTGCTTATTTGCCATCGGTGTATCTTCTTTGGTGAAGCATCTGTATAGATCTTTTACCTATTTTTAAATTGGGTTGTTCATTTTCTTATTGTTGAGATTTAAGAGTTCTTTGAATATTTTAGATAAGTCTTTTATCAGATAAATTTCAAATAAAACTTTACCATTTCACAGGTAGTGAAATTACCTTATAATAACAAACTATCTTTAATTCCTCTCTCCCATCCATCGAAACATTGATGATGCTCATTTCACTCATATGTAAGTTACAGTCATCCAATGCATTGTTATTATTATTTTAAACAAATTATTCTCTGCTAGATCAATTAAGAATTATAAAATTAAAGTTTTTATTTTACCTTCACTTATTCCTTCTGCGATGATCTTCCATTTTTTATGTAGACCCAAGTTTCTGACCCATATCATTTTCCTTTCCTCTGAAGAACTTTTTTTTAATATTTCTTGCAAGACAGATCTACTGGTAAAAAAGCTCAATTTTATTTGTCTGAGAAAGTCTTTATTTCCCCTTTACTTTTGAAGGATAATTTTGAAGAATTCTATGTTGAGAGATTTTTTTTTTGAATACGAAATATTTTACTCATTTCTTTTTGCTTGCACAGTTTATAAGCAGAATTTGGATGGTCTCATCTTTGCTCCTCTGTAATTAAGGTTTCCCCCCTCCACCACCCCCAGCCCCTGGATACTTTCAGAATTTTTTTAATCTTTGACTTTCTGCAGTTTAAATATGATATTCTAAATGTAGTTTATTCAGCATTTATCCTGCTTAGTGTTTTCTGAACTTTTTGGCTCTGTGGTTTGGTATGTGACATTAATTGGGGGACATTCTGATTATTTCCTAAAGTATTTCTTCTGTTCCTCTCTCTTCTCTCCTTCTGCTATTCCCATTGTGCATTTGATATACCTTTTGTTGTTGTCCCACAGTTCTTGGATAGTCTGTTCTTTTTTTTCTTTTCAATCTTTTTTCTATTTGCATTTCAGTTTTAGAAGTTTCTATTGACAGATCCTTATGCTCAGAGATTCTTTCCCCAACTGTGTCCAATCTATTAACGAACCCATTAAAGATCTTTTTTTCTGTTATAAGGTATTGTTTTTAATATCTCTAATACATCTTTTTTCTTAGAATTTCCATTACCAATTTGCTGTCAAATGTTGTCTATCTTTTCCATTAGAATCCTTAGCATATCAATCATAATTTTTTGTTTGTTTATTCTTACAGTCTGATATTTTCAAATTCTCTGCTATGTCTGAGTCTAGTTCTAACCGTCTTGCTCTGTTACAACTGTGGGTTTTTTTTTGTTTCTTTGTTTGTTTTGCCTTTTGGTATGTCTTGTAATTTGGGGAGTAAAGGCTGGACATGATATACTAGGTAAAAGCAACTCAGGTAAACAGGCCTTCAATAACGTGGTGGTAAGACATGTGGGAGAGGGGGATATTCCTGTATTATGATTAGGTCTCAATCCTTTAGTGAGCTATGCCCCTAGGCTATGAATTTCACAAGTGCATCTCAGTTCTTTTCTCTTGCTTCACGTGGGAAAGAATGGCTAGAGGGGCTTTGAGTTGGGTATTTCTGTTTCACCAGGTATGTTAGATTCTGATAAAACTCCAATAGGTTAAGCTCTGGTAAAATATTGGGTTGGCCAAAAAGTTCAACCCAATAGTTTCTCTTGAGGGTAGGCCTTTTTTAGAAGAACAGAATGCTCTGGCTATTTCAAAATGGTTACTTTTCCCCCTCCTCCTGATAGAAGCTAGAATGGATTTGTCTATGATATTCTCTGTAACAACCTGGTAGAACTCTAGGGTTTGTTTAATCATGAAATTGTGGGCTCCTCCCCAAGTTTTTATCTCTCAGGCTGTCACACTGAGCCTCTGGAAATTCATCAATTACAGTTCAGATTTTGCTACAAAGCACTGGCTTCAGGGGAGATTTCAGCTTGTGAGTTTCTTCTCAGCTAAGTTGTGATTCTCTGTATCCTCCTGTCTCTTCAATTTTGGAGGCAGTGATATGCCCTGCGACCTCATTTCTCTGGTAGAGCTAAGATCAATTTTTGATTTTTCCATTTGTTCAGCTTTTTTTTTTTGTTGGGATAGAGTGGTGACTTCCAAGCTCTCTTCCAGGAGTCTGGAGGTCTTTTGTAGGTATTATTATTGTGATTTGTTAGTCATCTTGAATATATAGATTGATTAATTTTACCAACTTCAGAAAAGTTTCAGATGTTCATTCCCTCCAAATATTTCATCTACCCATTCTTTCTCTTCTTTTTGAAAATCCAATTAGATATACGTTAGATCTTTACCTCATCCCTAGTTCTTTTTTTTTTTTTTTAATATATTTATTTATTTATTTATTTTTGGCTGTGTTGGGTCTTCGTTTCTGTGCGAAGGCTTTCTCTAGTTGCGGTGAGCGGGGGCCACTCTTCATTGCTGTGCGCGGGCCTCTCACTGTCATGGCCTCTCTTGTTGCAGAGCACAGGCTCCAGATGTACAGGCTCAGTAGTTGTGGCTCACGGGCCCAGTTGATCCGCGGCATGTGGGATCTTCCCAGACCAGGGCTCGAATCCGTGTCCCCTGCACTGGCAGGTGGATTCTCAACCACTGCACCACCAGGGAAGCCCTCTAGTTCTTCTTAACTCTTTTTTTTACCTTTCATCTTTTCACTTTTATGTGTTCCATTCTGTAAAAATCCTTCTAGATTGCCAATTTCCTTTTCATGTGTTTCTGTCTAATCTGATGTTAAATAAATTCATTGGAGATTTTTATTTCAATTGTTATGTAGATAGATAAGACAGATAAATATATTTCTAGAAGGCTTACTTATTTTCCTCAAATACATTAATTTTTTGGGTAATTTTTAGTTCCTAGCAGATTTTTTAAAACATTTCTTTGGGGTTTCCTTGGTGGCACAGTGGTTAAGAATCCACCTGCCAATTCAGGGGACATGAGTTCAAGCCCTGGTCTGGGAAGATCCAAAATGCCGCGGAGCAACTAAGCCCGTGCACCACAACTATTGAGCCTGCGCTCTAGAGCCCGTGAGCCACAACTACTGAGCCTGCGCACCTGGAGCCTGTGCTCCGCAACAAGAGAGGCCATTGCAATGAGAAGCCTGCACACCGCAACGAAGAGTGGCCCCCGCTCACTGCAACTAGAGAAAGCCCACACACAGCAACAAAGACCCAACACAGTCAAAAATAAATTTCAAAAAATTAAAAAAAATTGAAGATTAAAAAAACATTTCTTTGTATATCGTAAAGCGTTATTTTTAGGTAATTTGTGTCTGATAATTCCAGTATTGATGTATATTCAGGTCTGTTTCAGCTCTTTACTTTTCTGCTACTTTTCATTAACAGGGACTCAGTCATGATGCTTATATGCTTGCATATTTTTTTGTATATGTTTTTCACATTTTCCTCACAAAATTGTTTATGAGAAGTGCTTTATTTATTTCATTTTTTCCACTTTTTGCTTCTTAATTACTGGAAATCAGGCAAAGAAACAATATTTTAAGAAAGAGGAAAAAGAGAAGAAGAGAAGAAAAGAGAGAGAGAGAATAGCAATATTAGGTATATTTATCTTGACTCCTGAACTCTGTACAATATGTAGCTGGCAGAATCAGTAATTCTTCACTGCTTTTGATTGTTCAGTTTCTTAATCAGAATTATTTCTGAAGATTCTCTCTTTTTATCAGTGATCCCTATGACACTGGGATGTGCATTTTTCTTCTCTATATACATTTTTATTAACTTATATATGATATTGGCTTTAGCTCTCTCTCATGTAGGAATTGAGTATATTAGCTTACTTTCTCCTTAACTGACACACACCAATTATAGACGAAAAATGTCTTCAGTTTTTTAATCAGCAGTTTACATCCATTTATATTCTTTTAAAAACCATAATGCAGTGGAGAAGCGTGTATGCAAAACATGTGCATATTAGTTCTATAAGCCATAGTGAATTTCTGCAGTAAACATACAGAACAGATATAGGAAGAGACAAAATCCTTCAGTATGTCCATTCCCTCCTTAAGCATTTTAATATTCTCTCCAGTGCCTTTATAAGGCAATATGCTTATAAATAAGCACACTATTTCCCATGCTATTCAAGTTCTTTACTCTGGTTGTTGCTTGTTCTTACTTCATTCTAATAAATAAGCATTATCTCTTGCCCTTGTTCTTTCTCCTTATCATCCAAAATTTATGCTTCAGCTATGTTGATTTATTTTAGTCTCAAATTCCAGATACTTCTAAGCTTGTCTACCATACCACATTACCAACAAGAGGAGAAATTAAATGTGAGGTTTCTTATTTTTTTCAAAAGTAGAACTTTAGATCTACCTACATTCATGCATCCTTAATGTAGTCAGCCTCTGAAAGACAGGGACATAATGTTTCTTGCCTTCTTCTATATATCAAAACTGACTGGATTTTGTCTTACCTGAGGTCCGTTCAGTGCAGACTTCTAAATGATAGATTGCCCCAGGGTCTGTCATCTAGCATTTTTTTCTTTTCTCTTTTTGCTTCCATTTGTGCAACACCACAGCTTTTAAATGAAGTCCCCACCAATAACAAACCTGATCACATTTCTTACCACTCCCCTTCTCTCTACTCCAGACACACTGGTCTCCTCTTTTAGCTTTCTTTTCCCCATCGAGATGAACTTGATTAAAAAAATTATTTATATATGCGGACTCCACACCCACTTTCTTTCAAACTCTAAATTTGCTCACTTGCCAACCCTAGGTATTCACATGATTTTATTTTTATACCTATATGCACATGAACTTACAAATTTATTTCTCTAGCCCAGAGCTCCTCTATGAGCTGTGAAACTTATACCCATTCCCTGCCTCCTTTACATTTCCACTTAGATGTGAAAAAGGCACACTGAGCTCCAAATATTCAAAACTGAAAATAATCATTTCTATTGTGGCTGAACCCAGGGCTTCCTCTAATATCCTCTAAGTGAATGTCAAAAACACGTATAATTCTAGAACACTGGGACCTTCCTTGGCTCCACTTTACCCATTTCTGTGTATGAAAACTATTTCTAATTTTCATTATTTATTTAAAAACCTTTATTTTAAATTAAAGTACAATGCATATAAATACAAGAATACAAATCATCAGTATAGAGCTCAGTAAATTATCATACAATTACCAGCACTGGAAAAACCTATTCATGTTTCTTTCTTGTTACTATCCTTCTATCCTCCCCCAAAATAAATACTATCCTGATCTCTAACACCATGAATTAGTTTTGAGTAGCTCTGAACTTTATAAAATGGATTCATATATTATGTATTTGTTTGTATGTCTTTTTTTCACTCAACATTATGTTTGCAACATTCAACCATATTTTTGCTTACAGCAGTTGTTCATTAATTTTTCAGTTCTGTATATAATTCCATTGTATGAATATACAAAATTTAATTATCCATTATTCTGTTGATGACTTTTTCAGTTATTTCAAATTTTTGGCTGTTACACTGAGCCTAGTGTTAATATTTTTTGTGAGTCTTTTTGGTGCCCATATGTACATATAAGTCTGTTGGATTTATCTATAAGTCTAATTTTTGGATTATAATGTATGTATAGACTTGACTATGGTAGATAATGACCAGTCATTGATTTTTCACACTTGCATAATTTTTAAATATTTTCTTTGTCTTCAACTATATTCATACAACTTTTAAGAAAGTACAATTACTAAATTATTGCAATAATCTCCTCTTTGAATCAACACGGGATCTGCTTCAATAATACTGCCTTCTTCTAGACTCATTAATCTTTTTGGAAATGAAGATATGACCCTTACTTACACTTCCACTACAGCACATCTGAATATGATGTGCCCTACTCCCACTCCCTACTTCCTATGCAACCACCACCACAAGCACAACATTTGCCTATCAACTCCCGATCTTCCACTTAAATATTTGCTCATATTTATATGTACTAATACAGATACAATTATACATATATTACTGTGATTCTTTTATAAATGCCTCTCTGCTACAAGATTGTAAGTTTTGTAATGGCAGACACTCGATGTTATTTCTCCTCCAACTTTGAATCATAATGCCTAGAAAAATGTATACGACATAGTAGGTATTGAAAAGAAATTGTTATTGAATGCATGAATAAATGAGTGCTATTTACCCTATGTGGAAAACTTTCTCTTCCCTTTCATATTCTCACTTTATCTGGTTAATCACAATGCATCCTTCATATCTTAGCTTATACATTGTTGACTAGGATATCTTTCGAACCAAAACTTTAGTAAAGTGCTCCCCTACTATTGTGCTTTACTTGCAATCAGTTCTTTCTTATTCTAATTTAGCATATGATGCAGCAATGTCTATCTAGTTTAAAAACTCCCTGAGATAGAAGCTGTATCATGTTCACAAGAAAACCCCAGTTCCTAAAACAATTACTAAAATAAAGTATAATTATGTAATTTTTTTTTCCTGACTTGGGACTAGTTTTTTCATTTAAAAAAATTAAATAATGTCTTCATTTTTATTCAATCAATGTCATATGATTCATTACATTAGTTCCAGATGATAAATATGAATTGCTTCAGGCATGACAGTGTCAAAAGTAATTCACTATCTAAAAAGTAAGATGAAGAAAAAGATGAAGAAGAGTAGGAGAAAAGGAAGAAGAGGCTAGGATAGAGGAGGAAAAGAAAAGGAAAAAAAGAGAAGAAGGAGTAAGAGGAACAGAGAAGTTTGTAATATAAGGATTAAAAACTACTTTCCCTTTTCATCTTCTTTTCACTTGTACTGACCTCAGCCTTCAATATTTCTAACTTTCATTGCTTTTTTAGTCCAAAGCTCCAACAACAATAGATTGTTGTAAAATATCAAGGAAGATATTTTGAAGTGTGTGTAACTCACCCCTAAAGTACAAAACCCTAAGAATATATATACATACATACACACGTACATATATATACATATATGTGTACATACACACATATATACATGTATATATGTACATGTATATATGTGTGTATATATTGAATATATATATTTTTAATTAGTAAAGCTTTTGTTTTGTTCTTTTAATTGCAATAATCAATGCTGACAAGGCTGAAGTGTTGTGGGCACTCTCGTGGAGTTGGGTACCATGGTACTACCCCCTCCTAGAACTGAGTTTCATAGTTTATTTTTTTTATTTTTTGGCCACACCATACAGCATGCAGGATCTTAGTTCCCTGACCAGGGATGGAACCCGCGTCCCCTGCAGTGGAAGTGCAGAGTCTTAAACTGCGAGGGAAGTATATATATGTACATGTATATATATATGTATGTGTATATGTGTGTATATATATTATTATTAGGGTTTTGTATTTTAGGGGTGAGCTACAAATACTTCAAAACATCTTCCTTACTAAAACATATATATATATATATATATATATATATATATATATATATGTATATGTATATATAATATGTCTTCAGTTTCTACAGCAGCTTTATCAAAGAGTCAGTAGTCCTAAAATTGACTTGGGACTATTTATCTACTTCTCTGAAATATGAATAGCTCCCCATTTCTAGAAATGACTAAAGAATGAGTAGATCAAATGAACAGGTAAATATATTTCATCAGACCTTGATATATATTTATATAGATTCTGTAAAATTGTTTCAAAGTTATTTTATCCAATTTCAACAAATTATGAAAATGCATTAGTAATATTGATTGATAAAATTATTTTTCAAAAATTTCAAGAATTCTACACATTTGCTCATCATTTACTGTGAATTAAATGTAACCCATGATGTTAAATATGCAATTGTCATTAGTCGTTTAAAAGAGAGAGAGGGAAGAGTCTTGATTGCATAGAGAATACCAATGTTGGTTGAAATGGGGATTATGTCCTTTACACAAAGATGATATTTTTCCACTGATGGCAAAGATAATAATGACTTAGTAGCATGATGGCTACAGTACACAAGGAAGAGTAATAGTAAACAATCCATAGTTTATGGAGACATTATTAGAGTGATTTAAGGGTTAAGAAACCTCTGAGAAGCTAATGATCAATAACTGTCAGTAGTTTATATTGATTAACTATGTACAAAGTACGTGGTAAAGTACTTGAAGACCACACTATGAAATATATCCTCTGGGCAGCAGAAATATTAAAATTTGAAGGAAAAAGATGAGGTTGGCTCTGCTTTGATTTATGCTATTTAAACATAAAATGTTTTCACATTAATGGTTGCTTTCAGAATTAAAAGGATCACAAATGTACACTAAAATTATAAATATTAACAACTCCTCTATTTCCTAATAAAATAATACAGAGTTGTTAATTTGCATTTGAAATTTTTATTCTTAAATATGTACCAGGGTAAACACAAAAAGTGCAGTATAAAATGAGGTTATATGGGAGTCAAATGGCTTCTGCTGTTCAAACAAGCATAAATATTTATTACTATTATTCAATATCAAATTAATCCAATGTTATTTTTTAGGAGATTACAGGAGCCATAAGAAAAAGTAAGCCTTCTACAAATAGTAGTATAATTTTATTCTATTTCATCAGTAAATTTTAAATATTCAATAATATATTTTTTTCAATAACAATAATGCTTTCTTACCAATTATTTCCACACATGGAACATATTATCTGTTTCTTTTCTTTAGAATCTTTAGCTTTATCTAAAAAAATACATTTTTATTCACCTCATGAATTTAATTCAGGAAAGAACATTTAGGTAAATTTCTGTCATTAATACAGCTCTAGTTTTTTTCATAATCTTCCAAAAGATGACTGTGCATGGTATCTCATAGTCTTTAAATTGTTGATCAATACTGAAAATTTATTTTTGTTTTTTTTTTTTTTTTTTTTTTTTGCGCTACGCGGGCCTCTCACTGTTGTGGCCGGCCTCTCCCACTGTGGAGCACAGGCTCCGGATGCGCAGGCTCAGCGGCCATGGCTCACGGGCCCAGCCGCTCCGCGGCACGTGGGATCCTCCCGGACCGGGGCATGAACCCGCGTCCCCTGCATCTGCAGGCAGACTCCCAACCATTGTGCCACCAGGGAAGCCCCCTATTTTTCTATTCTTGAGTATAGATAGAAACCAAAATTTTACGTCTGTGATTATACTGGTACAATCAGAAACCTGTGAGTTGTAAAACAATTGCCGAACACATTTTATGCTTTGGTCTCCAAAGTACTTTAAAATTAAAGTAAATACAACGCAGAAGACCTCCAGCTTTGGATACTCATGCTCTCCTTGTTCACACATCATGGTGAACATCATTGCTGGGAATCAAATATGCAGAACTAATACTGTATAGTTCTCAAAAATAAAACTCTGGAAGCTATGTAAAATATACTTCTTACTCTTGCACATGTAATTAAGATAACATCTAAGCCTGTGTCTAAATTATCTGGCAAGGAATCTCTCCTAATCTCTAAACTTTTGCCACAAAAGTTAAGCTTTCTGTCTCTTCTTTCTATAGTTGGTAATCCCCAAATGGTTATCATATACTCTAGCAGTAGCTGGAGGTTTGGTCTTTAAACATTCACTTAAAGTTCTGTGTTAACATGTGTGATTTGGTAGGCCCTACTGTGAGGATATGTACAACCATGGTGATATTTATCTAAAGTAATATCAAATTACACAGATCATGTGATGTGAATGTATTAGTAGAACATATAGGAAGTAAGAAATAAAATGCATGGTGAAATATCAATACACTAAAAAATCCAGATTTATTCAGATATGTGAGAACCTTCACTCACAATGTTATGAAAATTCAGTCATGGCAGTAAATACTAAAACAAAAACAAAGTAGTAAAGAGTAAAATAATGATTAAGAACCAAAAACTATATTTTAGACTGTTTAACAAAACTGAGAATGTTGAAAACCACTGCTTTATTGGATGAGTACTGGGTTAAAAATTGACTAGTCAGATCCATGTTCAAATTCCATTTCTACCACATATTAGCCAAACTTTTGTTTATGTGTACGTGTGTTTACTCATTTATAAAATTGGATTGGTAATAACTATATTATAGAAAAATTGTGAATCTGAAGTGGCTCAAAGCCTAGAAAATAATAACTGAAAATAAATGTATATATTTGCTTTCTTCCTCTGCTCTTCATGGAAGTAATCAGTCTTCCAGAGATAAAAGAAATAATGTCTATATGTCCATGCCTCTTTATCGCTTTGTCACCGTGGACATATATACACTACCAAACGTAAGGTAGATAGCTAGTGGGAAGCAGCCGCATAGCACAGGGAGATCAGCTCGGTGCTTTGTGACCGCCTGGAGGGGTGGGATAGGGAGGGTGGGAGGGAGGGAGACGCAAGCGGGAAGAGATATGGGAATATATGTATATATATAGCTGATTCATTTTGTTGTGGAGCTGAGGCTAGCATACCATTGTAAAGCAATTATACTCCAATAAAGATAAAAAAAAAAAAAAAAAAAAAAAAGAAATAATGTCATGTCGCTCCTGATTCACTGTGTTAGTTTAGTAATCTTAAACTTCCATCAGAATAACCACAGCATTTATCATATACAGACAGATAATGGGAATCAAATTACACTTCAAATTCATGAATGGTATGTATGCTTGAGGTAATGGGTCCTGTCAAATAACTTGTTTCATAGTAGTAGTTGCTTTAATTTCCTGTGTATTTCCTCACATGTAAAATCAGAGGAATGGAAAAGACCAGAGGTCTGCAAACTACAGACCGTGGGCCAAATACAATGCTCTCCTTGTTTTTGCATGGCTCCTGGCACCACTCCAGCAGGCTGCCTGGCCCATCTTTCCCTTAGGATCCCAGTTCCTGCTTCCCTGGCAGTTGTATCCCACTGCTGCCCCAGGTCTGCAAGGGCCACTGTCTATACACTGGGGACTTGACTGATGAGGCAAGGGCCCAAACTTTGAGTTGGAACTTTGAGTCCAAGGGAGATGACTCACCTGCAGTCAAGCTGTACAAATTGAGAGAGCCAAGCGCTCTGGAAGGAGAGAAGGGCACACCATGGGGATCTGGGAGTAACTGGGTCAGAAACTAAGCCAGTTACCCACGCTCTCACCCACCAGACCCCTTCTGTTCATCCTGTCTTTCTTTCACAGAGAATGTCTACAGCTGACGGCAACTAAGTGCAAAGCACTCCTACGACCCCTGTGGACCAACCCCAGGCAAATAAGGTGGGGAAGGGATTTTACCTAAAGTACCTGTCTAATATCCTCTATTTTGCCTTTTGACCTGCAAACCTTAATATTATTTATTATCTGTCTCTTCACAGTTTTCTAACGTGGGTGGAAATCCTTTTTATAGCCACTTTCTCAGCAGTCATACACAGATTATGAAGAACTCTTTTTTTCTGAAGAGCCTTAATGCCCTGTGACTGAGTCCAACTATCTGGGCCATGGATTGTATTTTCTTCCTACGTATGGTTGAGCTCCTCCTTCTCTCCTTTCCTACCTACAGAAGAATAAATTTTTACCAAGATGCGGGAAGAATGGAGGCATCTCTGAGGTTAGGAAATCTTAAGTCCAGGCCACCATAGAAAATAACATTTTATTTCTTGTTTTTCTTGCCACTTCTCTAAAGCAATTGGGTTGCACAGAGAGATACTTACATAGGACTGAATAGGCCTTTATCCTTTTTGCGGAACAAAAACCCTCCAGTTAACATCATAGCTAATGGTAAAATACTGAATATTTCCCCTAAATCAGGAACCAGATTAAGAAGTCCTCTCTTATCACTTCTATTCAGTTACCTGTGTGTGGACTTTTCCAAGGCAGTTCAAAATAGGCATCTGGCTTCAAGCAAGAGTGAAGAAAGTGCAAGCAAGACTAAAATTAGGGCTTCCCTGGTGGCGCAGTGGTTGAGAGTCCGCCTGCCGATGCAGGGGACGCGGGTTCGTGCCCCGGTCCAGGAAGATCCCACATGCCGCGGAGCGGCTGGGCCCGTGAGCCACGGCCGCTGAGCCTGCGCGTCCAGAGCCTGTGCTCCGCAACGGGAGAGGCCACAGCAGTGAGAGGCCCGCGTACCGCAAAAAAAAAAAAAAGACTGAAATTATAATCTTTTATAAGCTAATATTAGTAGCATCCCAGCAATTCTAAGTGCTAGTATATGTGAAATAGTTGAATAGATATATAAAATTGATGAAATGAAAGTTTCTTGCAATGGTCTGAATGTTTGGGTCCCCTCCAAATTCATACATTGAAATCTTAACCCCTCAGGGGATAGTTTTAGGAGGTGAGGACTTTGGGAGATTATATCATGGAGGCAGAGCCCTAATGAATGGGATTATTGCCCATATAAGAGAGACCTCAGAGAGCTAGCTAATCCTTTTCACCATGTGAGGACAAAGCAAGAAGGGACCATGTGTGAACCAGGATGCTTGCCCTCACTAGACACTGAATCTGCCAGTGCCTTTTTAGACTTCCCAGCCTCTAAGCAAACAAGTAAATGTTTGTTGTTTACAAGCCACACAGTTTATGATATATTGTTATGGTGGCTTGAATGAACTAAGAGAGTTCTGAAGGTTTTTTTTTTGGTATTAATTCTAAACACATACACTGGAAGGATATACAATAACTTGTAGAATTGAAGTTATTTCTCCAGAGGCAAGAAAGAGGGAAGTATGAAGTTACAGAGAAAATATTTTATGTTTCTTTACCACTAGGGCTTCCTGAGCAAATTTTACTGAAATTTGGGACCTGAACTAAAAGACAAGACTTTGAGGTTAATTTATGACTGAATAGAGAACTCCAGAGACAGGCATGTGTTATATTTCTAAGAAGGAAGAGTCACAGGACCATAAAGACATCCTTTGATTTTAAAGTTGGAGACACTGGCCTTATTTCTCCTCTGAAGAGATTTATTTACTTTCCAAAGTGTGAGGACACAGGATTATTCTCGTTACGTTTTCAAGAGTATTTCCTCAGAAGCTGAGGGTAAGAGCTACCTCTCTATCCTATGTAACCATCAAGATTCTTTTTTTTTTGTTGAAGTTTTCTTGCCTACTGTAGACCCTCTTACATGTAGGATACATCTGGTTCTCATTGCATCACCTGAGGTGTAATAATTGGAGCAAAAGGAAAGCAGTAAAATTATTGGCTTTAAGTAAATAATATATTTTGCTTCAGAAACTTCACTTCTGAATTTAGGATAATATTAACAAATATAGGTATATGAAATACATTCAGATAGAAGTATACATAGGAGTTACAACTGTGTATTATTTTAACAAAATAAGGTCTGAAACAAATATAAATATGAGCATGGTTAAAATCTGGTTGGACAGACAATGTTGATACATTGGTCCCGTAATTTTAAAACTAACAAATAAAAAATTCCTTTTTGGTCAAAATGTTGGTAGAAAACACGGGAAAAAAACAGCAGTGGGTTAAAGAAAATTTTGACCTTCACACACACATTCTTATATAGTAGAAATATGAAGACAGTCTAATTTCACTGCAAAATATATAAGGACGTTGTCTGCTTTTCAAGGCAGCAAGATGAACTGCTTTGTACTTACAACCTTGTAGGAAGTAATTCATAGAGTAATATTCTGATTTGGGGACAGCTTCCTTGGAATACTATAATTTTAATTAATAAATGCTTTTTTATAAAATGATCATTTTTTTGAACAACACTGCACTGATTCATAAAGGCTATTATTTTCTTAGAATTAATTTTAAAGGTTTTCAAGTGAATGATTTTGGCTATAAGGATAATATTGTCATGAAACTGGCAAAGAGGTCGAGTGTGCACTCATGCAATTTATATGTCATGTGATGCTCACAGAATTCTAAAATCTTTATTTAATAACTATAAGAGATCATATGCTTCCATCTGCAGCAGATGGCAGTGCTGATTTCCAAATGGGAACTTCTCCAGGTTAGGATAACTTCCCTTGAATAGTTTAAGTACTAATGGTGTACCCACAGTTGATCTATTAATTACTCGAGCTGCTCCTAAATCATATTACCAGTCATTATTTTAACTTTAATATGATTGAAGATTTACCTATGGGGATCCATTAAGGGAAAGGAAAAATTTAATCACGTAACTCAATGATTCTTAAGTCATTAGTCAGCATACTGAGTGAATCAGTTACCAATGTGTTCAGCCAGAAATAGTAGAACATGGAAGTTTATTTCAATCATCAAAAAGAAATCAAGAGACCCAGAGTTCAGTAGTCATATTGTGCAGCTCACTGATACAACCGGGGACCCACAATCTTTTAATTTCTTTTTCACTAACTATTAGTGAAACATTAGTGTGCTAGCTTCTATTCCCATGTTTAATGTATCATGGTCTCCAGATGGCTATTGCTGTTCTAAATCATACATTGGTGTTATAGGTAGAAAAAGAATGGCAAGAGAGAGAGAATAAATACTGAACCCAGATCGGGGGTAAAAACTTTCTAGATATCTTCAGGTTACATTACATTGGCCAGAAATGTGACATATACTTCCCCTAGCTAAGAGCGTCTGAGAAAGATAGCAATTTGGACTCAGAATATTGCTGCACTGTGCAAAGTTAAGGTTCTGTTATTAAGGAAGGGTAAGAAATTGACCATCCCAACAGTATAAAATAAAATAAATATCTTCTCTGGGTCACAATAAATTTGAATTACTAAAAAAAAATATCTCATTGAAAAGAATATTGATTTACATGTGATAGAGTGTAACAATAGCTATTAATTGATAGCTTACTACTTCAAAAAAAGATATCAGTTCTTTAAAGTGCTAAAAAATTTAAAATAAACACTTTACACAATGTAAATTATTACTCCAAGCATACAAATGAGGACCTGAGACATAAAAAATTGGCTCATGTTACTCAGCTACTAAGTACTGAAGGAGTAAAACCAAAGTAGTACTAGAGGAGTAAAACTAGGTATTAAACTCCCTAGCCTCAGTGTCTTCGTTTGGACAATGGAGAAAATAATAGTAAACTAATAGTGATGTGGAAAGGATCAGATGATATCATAGATGAAAATGTCTTAAAATAGTAAGTTCCCAGTAAATTCCAGCTATTATGACTATTCAGCTGCTTTGCCACATTTTAAAAATATTCTGAAAAAAAAAGTGCCTAGATTAGCTTTTCATGTGTATTCAGTTCTACACTTGACCATCTAAAACCATTCTACTTTTCCATAAATATACTTAAAAACAGATTCATTAAAACTTTAAGATAGTTTAAACACACAAAGCAGGATGACTACAGAAATATTTTCCTAAGGATTATTTTAAAGTAAATTATTTCCTTTTCTAAAAATTCTCACTGAAGTACAGAAAAATACAAAGCTATGCATTTTACAGCACATTGATAAAAACAGAAAAACTGTCTTCTTTAATCTTCACAATAATTAAAATAAACAGGCCAGTTGTTCCCATTTCCACTTATTTAGAAATGGTAAAATTAAAACTCTACATGATTAAATAATTGCCTAATTCAAAAGCCTTCGAAACTACCAGAGGAGGGACCAGAACCCAGTCTGCTGTACTAAATTCTAAATCCAGTGCTTTAAATATAACTTTCAATAAAAACTGCAATGACATCTTACCTTCATATTCCTACTGATTCAGAAATTAGATAAGAAAATGAGCATTCATTCAAATGTATAAAAATGAGAATGTTTTCTTTTTTGGCTGAATAATTTTTGAATATCCTAATTGTTCATGTGAATACAGAATACTTTTTGTACAAAATAATACTTTTGACTTTTAGCTTTTATGTGTTGAAAACAGCCTGACAAAAACAAGTCAATAGAAAATTAGTGAAAGAATTGAAACTTTTAGTTTAAATATTGCTTCTCCAATTGATTTGCTGAATGGCCTCAGGAAAATGGTCTAACACATTTGCATCTGTTTCCTCATTTGTAAAATTGGAAGTAAAATGCTTACTTTCCTACCTCATGTGGGTATTACATGAACTAATTAATCAAGTGTAACTAGCAGGTAAAGGCATGTTCTGATTAGTTAGTTACTTCTACAGAATAGAGAATTGACTGGTCAGGCCTACTAACATTTGCTAAAAAGTAATATTGACTGAGAAACAATGCAGGTTTATTGTAAGATATATTAGTAAATTTAAAACTCATTTGCTAAAAGAAATAAATACTGAATTGGGTTTGTTCTTAAGACAGAATACACCTGCGTTTCTGGTGAGTTACAGAAAGATCACAACCAAAAAGTTTACTAGAATTTCTCTATTACAAACACTTGTAAGAAATCATGGGACATGCATTCTTTGCACTAAAATGGATCTTTCATTTCCTGGAATTCCACCATTCTCATGTTTGAATCCTCTTTTTAATTTATGTGACAAGTCCATTTTTATTTTGACTACTTCCAGTGAACCTATTACATTTAAACATGAATAGTTAAGTTTTTATGAAGTAAAATATACATCAGCAAAAGTACACAAAATATGAATGCATAGCTCATAAGCTAAAGCTCAGTGAATCATCAGAAAGTGAATACACATGTAACATAATCGAGTAAAGAAAAAACAGTTTTAGCATCACCTAAGTCCTCAAACCCCTTCCCTATCCACATCATCTACAGTTTCCCCAAAGTACGGCTGCCAGACAAAATACAAAAAGTAATATTTGGTACATAGTAAACAGATTTTCATTGTTTATCTAAAATTTAAATTTACCTGGGTATCCTGCATTTTTTTTTTTCTAAATTGACAACACTTTTAAAGACAACCTCTTCTCCTTAATTCTAACAACATAAATTAGTTTGGCCTTAAAAAAGAAAAGAAAAACACTTTATGTGAAATGAAATAGGTATATTATGAATACTTTTCTCTCTGATTTCTTTTACTCTGTTTTTTGTGTGTGAGCTTTACCCATTGTTCACTTCTTTTGTTATATTCTATTTGTCTGAATATACTACAGTACACTCTTCATTATAATGTTGATGGACATTTCTGTAGTATCAAGCTTGAGCAATCGTAATTAATGATGAAATTAATGTTCTTGTCCTTATCTATTGGTGCCCATGTGGATAATTCTTTCTGAAACTATAATTCTTTAATATCATCTAATTGCCACTCAAAATTCAAATTTCCTGAATTATCTCAAAAATGGACTTTTACAGTTGATTTGTTCAAGCCAGGTTCCAAAAAAGATACAACATTGCATTTTGTGGATAGTTCCCTTATGTCTTTTTTTTCCCCATTTTTTTATCGTGGTAAAATACACATAAAATTTAGCATTTTAACCATTTTTAGGAGTACAATTCAATGATATTAAGTACATTCATAACGTTGTGCTACCATCACCACATCACATTTTTATTGATTGTATATTTGGAAGTGAAATCGCTGGGTCAAGAAGATGCATATATTCAATTTTAATAGAAATTTCCAAAGAGTTATCCAAAATAGCTGTGCCGATTTATATCCCTACCAGCAGATTATGAGAGGTCTTATTTCTTCACATTCTTGTCAATACTTGATATTGTCAGTCTTTTTAACTTTAACCATCCTGGTAGGAATGCAGGAATGCCTTCAATTTGCATTTCTCTGATTTCTAATGAATTTGAGGACATGCTCGTAGTTTTAGGCTATTTTTATATCCCTTTTCAGTGCCTTTTCACATTTCTTGCCTGCATTTTCTATTAGTATGTTTGTTTTTGATAGGAGTTGTTTATATTTTCTTGACACAAGCATATATATGTATGTATATATATGTGTGTATATACACATATGTGGCTTCACAGTAAAATTTTTTTTTTTTTTTTTTTGCAGTACGCGGGCCTCTCACTGTTGTGGCCTCTCCCGTTGCAGAGCACAGGCTCCAGACGCGCAGGCTCAGCGGCCATGGCTCACAGGCCCAGCCATTCCGCTGCATGTAGGATCTTCCCGCACTGGGGCACGAACCTGTGTCCCCTGCATCGGCAGGCGGACTCTCAACCACTGCGCCACCAGGGAAGACCCCCACAGTAAAATTTTATAGCTCGTTTAACAAGTCCTACATCCTTGCTTTGTTTTTTATCTGAAGGATTTTTTTTTTTTTTTGCTACTTTTGAATTATGCCTTTAAGTAAAATTTAGATTTAACTAGCCAATTTCCATTAAAAACTTCCTTGGATATTTTTAAGGAGTGCAGTGAATTTATAAATCAATTTGGAATAAATTGGCATCTTTACACGCCTTCCAGTCAATGACATGGTAATACCTTCATTTATTTATATCTTGTGGTAGGCAGAATAATGACCTTCCAAAGATATCCATGCCTTAATCCCCATCATAAGAAAATGTGTTAGCTTCTATGGCAAAAAGGGTTTTGCAGATATAATTAAGAATCTTGAGATGAGGAGATTATTGTAAATTATGAACGTGAGCCCAGTTTAATCTGAAGAGTCCTTGTAAGAGGGGGTCATGAGGAGATGACATACTTTACAAAGGATGGGGCCATGAATCAAGGAATAGAGGCTTATAAAAGCTAGAAAAGGCAAGGAAATGGATTTTCACCTAGAAGGGACACAGCCATGGCAACAACACTTCTGACTTCTAGAACTATAAAATAATAAACTTGTAGTTTTTAAGACACAAAGTTTACGATAATTTGTAAAAGCAGCAATAGTACACTGATACTGATATTGGTGCCTGGAAGTGGAGAGCTACTGTGTCATATACCTAAAAATGTGGAAGTGTCTTTGGAATTGGGAAATAAACAAAAGATGGAAGGATTTTAAAGAGCATTAAAGAAAAGCACAGATTGCTTTGAACAAACTGTTAGTAGAAATACAGTTATTAAAGAATCTGGTAGTGAGTATCCAGGAAGCAATGAGGAACATGGCAGAGAAAACCCCCAAAGAGGGGGATGCAGGGTGGTTAATATTAGAGTGATGCAAAGTGAGAAAGAATTGAAGTGTTATTGCTGCTTTTAAATATGCAAGAAGGTACTGTGAGCCAAGCAATACTCATGGCCTCTAGAAAAAGAACACATCTCTCCCAGGAGTCTCCAGAAGAAGTGAAGCCCTGCAGACACATTGATTTTAGCCCAGTGGAACCCATTTTTGACTCCTGACCTTCAGAGTTGAAATTTGCTGCAGCAGCAATAAAATATTAATATAGTTAAAAATTTTTTTTCTATAAATATTTTGTAGTTTTCTATACGGAGGTCTTGAAAATTTTCCAAGCTATTTTAATGCTATTGTAAAGAATTTTTTAGGTTCATTTTTGTTTTTGTTGAGAGTGTATAGAGTATAGAATAAATTTCTCTACAGTGACATTTTTCCAGTAAACTTGCTAAACCACATAATAATTCTAGTAATTTATGTGGGGATTAAAAAAAAATTACAAACCTATTAATAACAACATTATTTCTTTCTTTCCACTGCTAGTACTCTGTTTTTTTCTTCTCTTACTGTATTGACTAGGACCTTGAGAACAATGTTGAAGAAAATTGGTGGTCATTGTTTTGATCCTAATTTTAAAGAAAAACATTTGGTAATAGAATATAATGCTTGATGTAGATTTTTCACAGACTGCCCTTTACCAGCATAAGCAATTTCTTTATTCACAAATATGGTTATTTGCAAAGAAACCCTAAACAATCTACATAAAAAATACTAGAATATTTGAAATTAACCAGTTCAAAGGATAGATGCTCAATATACAAAAGTCATAGTATATACATCTAGATCCCTAATCTTGGTTTCAAAAACCAGCCTTTAATAAAAGCAATCAAAGCTCTTGAAAGAAATGGCTGCTTGTAGGACTAGGGCAAGAAATATACAAGATGATCCTGGAGTATATTATAATGCCAAAAAGTAAGAAAGTTCTCCAAAACAAAACAAAACAAAAGCAAAAACAAAAATGATGGGAGTATGTCAGAGGAACACAGGAATCAAATAAAAAAGCTGAAATAATTTGAGCAAAAAATTTAAAAGTAGCATTTTATTATAAACCAAAGTACAAAAAAATTTTTAAATGATGTATTTATTCTTATGAATCTATTTATATCAGTTCATACTGGGCTCAATTCAAACGGAAATAAATAAATAAATAAATAAGTAAGTAAATTGTAGGGAGAAGAGACAAATTTCCCATGCAGAACAATTCCAAACAATTTATGTAGATATTTCACTCTCAAGGAGGTGAAGCACAGCCCCCTACTCCTTAAATTTGGGCTGCACATGGTGAATTCCTTCCAAATAGTACAGTATGGAAAGGAGGGGAATAAAAGAGTAAATTTATAGTGGAAAAACTAGACAAACCCTACTCTGAAGATAATCAAGATGATATCTGTCAAAGATAAAGAAGGCCGGACACTAAAGTGGTAAGGCCAGATTTTAATCAATACTATTTTGTTGCACTAGGGAGAGGGTCCAGCATAAACAGAACTCAGTTTTGATTTATACAGAGGTGCCTGGGCATTTAAAATGGAGAATGAGGAGTAGGAAGTGGGGCAGACAGGGACTCAGTAGAATCAGGGAAATGAAAAATTATAAAGCATTAGTCAGTATAAATACTGATTCAGCTGTGTCTGTTAGCTAGCAATTATTAAAAGTTACAATTCTATTCTTTCATAGAGACTGGAAGACAAAGGTCCTATCCATCCTGATGACAACACTTTAAAGAAAGAGCTCTCAGGTCCTTGAGAAAGACAATCCTGAGTTGTAGGATATATATACACATCTCAAAGGAACAGAGGAAGAATTCACAGTTGTAAGCCCTTCTTAGTAAATGTTCTAAGAAACGGTAGTCATGGGGCTTATTGTCAGACATTGGCTAGAACGAACAAGAAATTCTTTTGGCAGCCTTGAGCTTTCTAAGGCAGATACTTTAAGGTGGCTAGGGTCATTCTAGGGATATGGACTTAACCTGTTAGAAGCTGTTAGTGCTTCTTTCAGTCTTTTAATGTGGGGAATGAGAGTGGTTGAAACCATTTGTGTTGAGAGTGTGTAGTTTTTAATAGGTCCAGATGGAGGCCTAGTCCAAAAGGGAGCTCAGAACTTGGCTAGAGTTTGGTCAAGGAGAGAACCTTTGTCATATCAACTGAGTTGTTTTGCTGATAGTAATGTATGCTTGATGTGATAAAATAAAAATGACACTGTACCACTGTGGACTTTCTCTTCAAAACTTATAACTCCTGTCTAATTATGAGAAAGACCTCAGACAAATCCTAATAGAGGGGCATTCTACAAAATTCCTGACCAGTAATACTCCTTAAAATTGTCAAGATCATCAAAACTAAGACAGCCAGATGAAAGAGAGTGATCACAGCATCATGCTGGTATAAGACATTGTTTGATCTGTACCCCCTTAAACAACGAAGTTTTGGCAACCATCATGAATGAAAGTGCCTCTGTGAAAGTTGTGGGATCCAGCACCATATACCAAGGGACCTGGAAGGAGTCTTGCCCACCTGTGCATAGTGTAATAAACAGACTTCAGTATTTGCTGTGGATCCTGCAGTAGCCTGTGAACTGGTTCCAGGGGCTCTCAGTCATGGTCTGGGAGCACCTGGAGAATACTGACTTGGGAATCGCCCATGGACAAGAGAGGCTTTTTGGAAGCCAGGCTTCCAGAGAAGCCCTCCGTTGGAGCTAAAAACAAATTACAAGTTTTGATGCACTGGAATGGGTAAAAGGAACAGCTTGACTTTGTCTACGTCAACCATCCCCCATGGTGGCACAGTTTAGGGCTAAACAAGTTCTTTTGGGCCCATGATTTCCACTGTGGGGGAAGAAGGAAAGTGAGTGAGTGAATTCCCAGTTTCCCAGCTGTGAAGATGGTGCCAAAGAGACTCATTTCTCTCTTGCAGCATCCAAACTACAAAACTGAAATCTTCATGACTGGGGTGAGGGAGGAGATCAGGATGGAAGCAGAAAAGTTCTCAGAGGGAATTAAAGGGACATGGTTCCTGCTGACTGCATTGTGGACTCCATCAGGAATCTAGCACACAAGTTACTGGGAAAGAGTGATGGAAAGCGCCATGGATCCTCCAACTGAACTGTGGTTTTGTTTTGTTTTTTTAATTTAATTGTAGTATACAGATTAAAGTACAAAAGTATTAAAAATAACTATACTTACCTTAAAATTTCAATGAGCAAATAATATAAAAAGAAGCATATTGTATATATGCACCACATCTTCTTTATCCATTCATCTGTCGATGGACATTTAGGTTGTTTCCATATCTTGGATATTGTGAATAGTGCTGCTATGAACATAGGGGTGCATGTATCTTTTTGATTTAATGTTTTGTCCAGATATGTGCCCAGGAGTGGGACTGATGGATCATATGGTAATTTTAGTTTTCTGAGGAACCTCTATACTGTTCTCCATAGTGACTGCACCAACTTACATTCTCACCAACAGTGTAGGAGGGTTCCCTTTTCTCCACAACCTCTCCAGCATTTGATATTTGTAGACTTTTTAATGATGGCCGTTCTGACCAGTGTGAAGTGGTACTTCATTGTAGTTTTGATTTGTATTTCCCTAATAATTAGTGATGTTGAATACCACTCAGCCATAAAAAAGAACTAAATAATGCCACTAGCAGCAACATGGATGCAACTAGAGATTATCATACTAAGTGAAGTAAGTCAGAAAGAGAAAGACAAATACCGTAAGATATCACTTATATGTGGAATCTAAAATATGGCACAAATGAACCTATCTACTAAACAGAAACAGACTCACAGACATAGAGAACAAACTTGTGGTTTCCAAGGGGGAACAGAAGTTGGGGAGGGATGGACTGGGAGTTTGGGGTTAGTAGATGCAAACTATTACATATAGAATGGATAAAAAACAAGGTCCTATTGTATAGCACAGGGAACTATATTCAATGTCCTGGGACAAGCCATAGTGGAAAAAAATATAAAAAAGAATATATATATATATATATATATATATATATATATGTGTGTGTGTGTGTGTGTGTGTGTGTATACCTGAACCACTTTGCTTTACAGCAGAAACTAACACAACATTGCAAATCAACTATACTTCAACAGAAAAAATAAATTAAAAATAAAAACAAACAAAAAGTATATTGTGACATTAAAAACTAAAATAGGGGAAATAGAAGGGTAGAATTTTTGTATACAATTGAATTTGTTATTGGTGTAAAACAGACTGTAATATCTATAGGATGTTTTATGTAAATCTCATGGTGCCCATAAAGCAAAAGCTTATAATAGGTTCATGAATGATTAAAAAAAAAAGGGAATCACAGAGACTTTCCCAGTGGCACAGTGGTTAAGAATCTGCCTGCCAATGCAAGGGACACGGGTTCGATCCCTGGTCCGGGAAGATCCCACATGCCACAGAGCAACTAAGCCCGTGCACCACAACTACTGAGCCTGTGCTCTAGAGCCCGTGTGCCAAAACTACTGAAGTCCGCATGCCTAGAGCCCATGCTCCGCAACAAGAGAAGCCACCGCAAGGAGAAGCCCAGGCACCACAAGGAAGAGTAGCCCCCACTCGCCACAACTAGAGAAAGCCTGCACGCAGCAACGAAATCCCAACACAGCCAAAAATAAATTTTAAAAAATTAAATCTTTAAAAACACAAAAAGGGAATCAAAGTATACCACTGTGAAAAAAATCACCAATTTACAAAGGAAAGCAACAAAAGCTGAAGAATGGAAAAAGGGAACTACAAAACAGTGAAAAAGCAATTGGTAACAAGGTATTAGTGGTCCTTAACTATCAATAATTACTCTAAATGTAAATAGATTGAATTCTTCAATCAAAAAGCATAGATTGACAGGATAGGAAAACAAAACAAGATCCAACCGTATGTTGCTTACAAGAGACTCATTTCAGCTTTAAGAGTACACATAGGCTCAAAATGATGGGATGGAAAAAGATAGTCCATGCAAGGGGAAACTAAGAAAAAGCAGGGGCATCTATACTTATATCAGACAAAATAGACTTTAAACCAAAAATGGTAACAAGAGAAAAAGAAGGTCATTATATAATTAAAAAAGGGTCAATTCATCAAGAATATATAATAATCTTAAAAATATAGGCACTCAACACTGAACCACCTAAATATATTATGTAAATAGTAACAGATTTGAATAAGAAATTGACAAATAATCATAGGGGACTTCAGTATCCCATTTTTCAATGATAGAGCATCCAGTCAGAGAGTCAACAAAGATGTTGGACTTGAATCATACTTTAGACCAAATGGATCTAATAGACATATATAGAACCATCCATTCAAGAACAACAGAATACACATCTCGAGCTTTCACAGAACATTCTCCAGGATATATTGCCAAACAAGATAAGCCACAACACAAGTTTTAAATTTAAGAAGGTTGATATTATAACAAGTATCTTTTCCAACCACCACAGAATAAAACTATAAAAGGAAAGCTGGAAAATTTACAAATATGTGGAAATTAAACAACACGTTCCTGAACAACCAATAGGTCAAATAATAAATCAAAAGAAGAATAAAAAAATATCTTGAAATGAATAAAATAGAAACAAAACATACCCAAACCTACAGGTTACAGCAAAAGCATTTATAAAGGGAAGTTTATAGCATTAAATTCCTACAGTAAGAAAAATGAAGATCTTAAATAAACAACATAATTTTACACCTCAAGAAACTAGAAAAAGAGGAACTAATTTATCCC
Organism: Aethalodelphis obliquidens; assembly: GCF_003676395.1. Lineage (NCBI taxonomy): Eukaryota > Metazoa > Chordata > Mammalia > Artiodactyla > Delphinidae > Aethalodelphis > Aethalodelphis obliquidens. Next base: position 21,120,934 of record NW_020837952.1, read on the forward strand.
AAAGTTAGCAGAAGGAAATAACTAAGATCAGAGTAGAAATAAATGAAATGGAGACCAGAAAAACAATAGAAAAGATCAATGGAACTAAAAGCTGATTTTCTGAAAAGATAAAATAAAATTGGCAAACCTTTAGCTAGTCTAGCTAAGAAAAAATGAGAGACTTAAATAAATAAAATCAGAAACGAAGGAGGAAACATTACAACTAACACCATAGAAATACACAGGATCATAAGAAACTACTCTGAACATTTATATGTCAAGAAAATAGATAACACAGAATGGACAAATTCATAGAATAATACAAGTTACCAAGATTGAATCATAAAAAAACAGAAAATATAAACCAACTAATAATGATAAGTAGAGTGAATCAGTAATCAAAAACCCTGCAACAAAGAAAAGCTCAGAACCAGAGGTTCACTGGTGAATTACCAAATATTTAAAGAAGAATTAATGTTAACCCTTAATAAACTCTTCCAAAAAACTGAAGAAGAGGGAATACTTCCAAATCCATTTTATGAGGTCAGCATTACCCTGATACCAAACCCAATTAAGGATACTACATGAAAAGAAAACTACAGCCAAATATCTTCTATTAATATAGATGCAAATATCCTCAGCAAAAACTGGTAAACTGAATTCATTAGCACATTAAAAGAATCATACACTGTGATTAAATGGGACTTATCCCAAGGATGCAAGGATTATTTAACATACACAAATCAATAACTGTGATAAATCACATTAATAGAATAAAAGATAAAAATCATATGACCATCTCAGTAGATGCAAGAAAAGCATTTGGCAAACTACAATTTTCTTTCATGATAAATACTCTCAACAAATTGGGTGTAGAAAGAACATATCTTAATATAATAAAGGCCATATATGACAAAACCCACAGCTAACATCATAATGGTGAAATGTTGAAGGTTTTTCCTCTAAGGTCAGGAATAAGAAAAGGGTACCCACTCTCACCACTCTTATTCAACGTATTACTGGAAGCCCTAGCCAGAGCAATCAGGTAAGGCACAGAAATAAAAGGCATCCAAATTGAAAAAAAGAAGAAAAAATTGTCTCTGCTTCTGAATGATATGGTCTTACAAAGATGTACTGTACTTCATTTTATTGTGCTTCACTTTATTGCTCTTTTCAGATATTGCCTTTTTACTACTTGAAAGTTTGTGGCAAGCATGCATTGAGCAAGTCTACTGGCATCATTTTTCCAACAGCTTTTATTCACTTTGTGTCTCTGTCACATTTTGGTAATTCTCATAGTATTTCAAACCCTCCATAAGCAAAAAGATTATGACTCACTGAAGGCTCAGATGGTGGTTAGAATTTTTTAGCAATAAAGTATTTTTTAAACTAAGATATGTACAGTTTTTTAGACATAATGCTATTGCATACTTAATAGACTACAGTAGAGTGTAAATATAGCTTTTATACACACTGGAAAAACAAAAAAATTGTGTGACTTGTTTTACTGCCATATTCACTTTATTGTAGTAGTCTGGAACCAAACCCGTGATATCTCCGAGGTAGGCCTATAGATAATCCTAAAGACTCCACCAAAAAACTGTTAGAACTAATCAACAAATTCAGTAAAGCTGCAGGACACAAAACCAACATACAGAAATTAGTTGTGTTTCTATACACTAACAACAAAACATCTGAAAAAGAAATAAAGTTTTACTATCTCCTTTAGAGGCTTTACATATATTACTAATTTTATCATTCTTATTGTACTAGGGAGGGCTTCCAGAAAAATAAATGTTGAACAGAAGTTGTGAAAGTGGAATTATTGGGGTTGGTTCTGATCTTAGAAGAAAAGCATACAAGGTTAGCAGATAATTTTTTTGTAGACGCACTCAACACTTGGAAGACTGCTGCCTTGCACTGGGACAAGGCCCTCATGCTACAGTTCTCCTGACGTGCCCCAACCTCCTGTACCCTATTCCCATGAACTAGATAAGCCCTGTGGGAAAGTATTGGTGGTCATTACAGACAAGCGTTAAGTCCATGATGTTCAGGACTCATATCTTTTACAGTACATTATCATAATGCTAATATTAAAAGTTTATTCAAAATTTGACAGGTTTCTTCTTGTACCTTATGTGGAATATTCCTTTAATTCCCCTCTCTCTGGCTGTGAGAATCTTCTAAGAGAAGACTTATCTAAAAAAGGGTACAAATGAACTTATCTACAAAACAGAAATAGAGTTACAGATGTAGAAAACAAACTTATGGTTACCAGGTGGTAAGGTGGGAGGGATGGATAAGTTGGAAGATTGGGATTGACGTATACACACTACTGCATATGAAACAGATAACTAATAAGGACCTACTGTATAGCACAGGGGACTCTGCTCAATACTCTGTAATGGCCTACATGGGAAAAGAATCTAAAAAAGAGTGGATATACGTATATGTATATGTATAACTTTGCTGTACACTTTGCTGTACACCTGAAACTGACACCACATTGTAAATCAACTATACTCCAATAAAAATTTTTAAAAATGACATCACTTTTTGAAATTTAGTTAATTTAAGGTTCTTTGCTTAAGTCCCTTATGTGTTGAAAAATATCTGATATTTTAGCTTCCCTAGCTTATTATCTTTGTTAGGATGGAAGCATCCATCTCTAGTGACTTTCTACATCCTCATCACAAGCAAAAGACTGAAAATATTTTCAAATCTATAGTGAATCTTGCAAAGTTTATTATTGTCAAGAGGAAATAGTTCAAAAAAAAATATATTTGTAAAAAAAGAAAAATATATAACATTTTTCTAGATTTAAGATACCATAAGACCTTTCATATATTTAATAAAAGTTTTCAGCTTTTGAAGTTAAAAAAACAATGAAAACAACAATTAAAATAATACCACATTAAAGGTACATTTAATTATAAAGTTATAACTATATTTTATAGATAAAACTATTTATAATCTTTATCATAAAGAAGCAATGTGTTTTCAAATTGTTATTGGTAAAGTTTTACTTGAAAATTCTAAATGTACCTATGTTGGGCATATAAGGCTCTTTATTCATAAGTGTGTTGTGGACATTACAATTATGGGTTGTCAATCAAGCAAAAAAATGCTATAATTTGATTAATTTATTCAAAATTCTCATGTTGAAATCAAGAGAACTTTTTGTACCTCTGGGGATATTACCAGCCTAGTAATATCCAGTAATACCCACCTAGTCTCCTCAACCAGAAAGCACTGGAATGGAACAATAAAGCCACCCATTGCTGTTTGTAGTAGACAAAGTGTTTAATAATATTAATAATAGCGATGTGGAAAATAAACAAAATAGCACCAAAAAGGCCAGGCTTACACTTAAGAATTCAAATAATGATTTCAGATGATTATTTAGGCAATTCAACTGAAATAGGGTAGACACTTTTCCCCTCAATTTAAATAGCTAATCCTTTGAGGGCAATAATTTTTTATTAGAGATTCTAAAAATACATCAGATGGAACTCTTTCTGTGGAGATGACTTTGTAATGTAGTACAATTAAGTGGCTGATCAGATAAGGAGCTACAATCTTAGATTTACTATCAAGACAAGAAGCGTGTTAGCTGTTTCCTACCAGAAATCTATGGCATAAGAGTGGTGAAGTGAATAAAGCAAGATAACATAAGTAGAAAGATTATTTGAAATATCACACTCTGTTGCTTAAAAAAAAATCCTACATACTCTCTTATGTTTTCTTTCTCTTGGTAATTGCTCTGTATACACGGCCTAATGTCTAGAATGCAGTGTGTATTTCATAAACGTTTGCTGAGAAAATTGACAAATGAATTAATTCATATTTTATACTTTAGTAATAATAACTTTTCTGTTTTTCAGGTTAAATTATACTAATATTTTTCCCCAAATTATGCAGGTGTACGCTATATTTCTGGGGGAAGGGAGGTGAGTTTAGGTAAATCTGGAACTACTGGGTTTTGATAAAGATGACTGAAGTCTTTTCAGTTTTAATTTCCTAAGTGACTCTAACATTCATTGTATTTAATAATGTCTCTTTTACTATTAATTATTCTTTAAAATATTTCTTAATTTTGGCTAATAAAATAAGGTAATTTTGATTCATAATAATACATGAGAGGCAACAGTAAAAACAAAAAAAAATAAAATTTAAAACATAGATTTGTATAGATTTAAATATTGACAAACTTTTTTTTCAAGAAGAAATTTTATCTAAACTTTTTTACTATATTACTGACCATCTTTTTGTTTCAATAAATTTGAAGGAAAGAAAGACAAATGGTGAGCCATTAACATCATGTTATAGGCTATTAAAATCATCATGAAGAATTAAAATTTTGATGCTAAAAGGAAAAAAAAGAACTAATCATTTTACCTATTTGCTACATATTAAGAGAAAGCAAATTTGTCCCTAGAGACTAGGACAGTGCCTTTCATGTAGTCAACTTTCATTACATGTTTTATTATATTGGTTATTTTACTTATATGTATTACTTATGTTAATTAACTATATCACTATTATCAATAGGGCTATGTTCTCTGTATACATTATTTTATTTTAGCAGGAGATAAAGAACAAAATAACAGACTTATAAGAATACTTGAAATTGATTGTATGGTTACTGCTGATGCCTACCCTTCTTAGAGCTTTTTTCTTTCTTGTGCCATCTAGGGTTTGTTAGGCAATACTGCATTATATACTAGGTTTATTCATTCAAAAGTTTTGTTGAAAGCCTTCTATGAGCCAGGAATAAATGGACGTATGAATAGAAGAAACCACCCATCTGAAGATCAGAGGGAAGAATCAATAAGTGGTAAATTAGTCAGGTTCAGGGAACAGAAAAAAGGCCAGTAGCTATTGTACTGTAGTGAGTAAAATGTAGGCTGGCATGAGATAAAATCAACCAAATTAAAACAAAACTAAGAGTTTGCAGTCATTCTTATTGCAATGGAAGTGTATTAAATTATAAACTGAGAATTGATCAAGGTGTGGCTTAAATTTAAATAAATAATGCCAATTGCTATGTTGGGTATTAATAAAGGAAGCTGGGAGGCAAGTTTGGAGGTTACTGTAGTCATTCCAGTGAAAGCTGACAGTGACTGAGACCAACATTGTAGCAGTGAAGTTGGAAAGGAGTAGATTTTTCTGAATGTGTTGTGGCACCAGAGTCTGCAGGACTTGATCGCAGACTGGGTTAGAGTTTGAGGAATACAGAATAACCAAAGAACACTCATTGAAAACTCCATGAAGTAAGTGCTTTATCATATCAAGAATTTGGTCAAAGAATACTGAATGGTTTTGTTTTCAGCAACTGGATGATGGTTCCATTTACTTGGATGTGGAAGGCTGGGGAATTAAAAAGTTGAATTATTACCTTTATATTGGATTAATCAATCGGCAACATAATAGTCATCACAAGCTGGCTGGGAATCTAGGATTATTCAGTGTCTTTAATGTAATATACTTTGAATATACTATAAAGGCATTTTCATCTACACGATCAAGAAGCCTGATTAATTTGGACAATTTCCAGAGCACATCTTGCCCAGGATGTATTTCAAAGACAAATTAGTGGACAACTTGATGCTCAGTGGGGAAAACATGCTTATGCAGTGTACCTAGTGTTTCTGCAAGCTTAGAATAATAACTGTTATTCATCATAAACTAAAGCATTTGGGCACCATGAGCCTTTAAGTATGACTAATTTAAATGCCTTTCTTTAAAAAAATTACCTATATTTATTTTGTTTCTCAAAGCAAAGATCAAAGAGCTTTAAATTAACAAAACTAGAGAAAAAGATTGAAAAAAATATCTTCAACATTTGAGGAGTCTCTTGATTATTGGAATTTTATTTGGTACTGAAGATAACTGATTTGTTTTGTGCTATTATTTTAAATTAAAAAGTAAGGTAGAAAAACATCTAACTAAAAAAAACAATGTAGGCATGTAATGTGTTGTTTTCCATTACATGTTTATTACATATGTAATGTGTAACACACAGGAAAACAACACATTACGTGCCTGATTTTTGTATTATAATGTGTCACTATTACCTCTCAAATTACAATTGTTAATGAGTATCCTCTACTGATAATATCAATCTCAGTAAAATTTAAATAATTAATCCCTATGATTAAAATAATTATATCATTGAATATGATACTATATTAATATATTAATATTGACAATATTTTTGGATAAATATGGATTTCAAAAGAAATATTTATGTTCTTGACCATGAATTTATCACTTAATCATGAATTTTATGTGCATATGCAAACAGCTTTCATTACTCGACTCCTGAGGTATTGGCCTCTTTCAGACAAATACATGTATTTAAAAAATGCAGAATAACACAATTATTTGTCATCTCATTGATCAGTGAAACAAAGCCACCAATAAAAATTTGCGAATTACAGAATAGTTGCATTCTAGCAGCTACTAGTGTATTCTGGAATTGTGTGTTACCATATGATTAGTTTTCTGTATAAGGAATATTGACAAAATATACTCTAATGCAAAATTGTATTCTATATGCCGGAATTCAGAGGGGAAAAAAGAAATGAAAGTGGTTAATCTATTGAATTATAAAACTGCAGGAACAGACACTTGGAATTGAATTTTTATTATCAACTGGTTGGATAGTAAAATTTTAGTTTACTAATCAGTCTCCCAGAATTCTCAGACCTTTGAAGAAACTTACTGAATATAACTTTTTCCAAATACTTCAACTCTAGAGAGAAGTAAACCCTCTGATGACTCAACAAAAAACACACACATACACCCTCACAAAATCATAGAGACCTGAATATTGATACAATGCATATAGAATGTTCCACAGGGAGGGAAAGGGAGCGTGTAAAGAAAATGAATTGTAGCAAAATGAGAAAGATGTAAATCTAGTGAAAAGATGACTGCTGGGAGTGAATGGTGCCAATTCTACCTTGAACTCAGAAGTTCTATAAAAGAGATTTACAGGAGAAGTTGAAAAGGGAAGCTTTTATATAATAGCTCTCATTCCCCAGTTTTCAAGAATCTCTCCATACAATTATAGGGTGGGGGCTCCTCAACATTTACAGATAGAGCACAAGGAAGTGCCAAGAAACATCCAACTAGGTGTTGGGCGCAACTGAGGCAAGGAGCTGATTGTCTACACTTGAGAGAAGCTAGTTGCTTAGTATTTTACAAATGCAGTCTTATTGAAAACTCCATGAGGTAAGGGCTATATCAATTTATAGAATAGGAGAGATTAAATAATCTGATAATTGTTCATCGTCTCAATGATGGAAGTATTACCTTCTATGACTCATCCCAAAGTCTGAGCTCTCAACCACCACTTTATCCTGTCATGTTATGATTGATTTCCACTATGAACAAAAGACCAGCTTTTTCAAAAGATGCAGATATATAAAACACGCAGGATAACACTAGGGGGAGAGAAGTAAGAACAGTGGAAATGAGCTATGGTAAAAATATTGTAGTTTTGTAAAGGTGACAGAGATAAGGTCAGTGATTTGGAGGTTTGAGAAAGATAAAGAGCAAGCATCTGGAAAAGAAAGAACAGAGTGAGCCTCTGCAGAATGGGAGTAGGCAGTGTGCTAAGTAGACTTCAGTATATATTATTGTGTACATATTATTGCAGAGGTACCTCCAGTTTTCATTTCTGCATGTCAGGAGCCTGGAAGTTGCCACTCCATCCCAAAAAACAAGTAAAAAGCTTGACAGACTGAAAAATCAACAACTCTTCTTGGATCCATAGGAGAGGACAGGGACGCACATAGGACAAACTGCTCCCTCCATGAATGGAGAGACAGACAGGCAAATATAAGGAGTCTCAACTTATCGGAGCAGAGATGTACAAGCAGAAACCTCTGCAGCAACTGGTGCCAGGGTCGGAAAACTGGAACTGTAACTGATGAATTGCTGGAGGCTCAAATACAGACAACTCTAAGAGTTAAAAACTCCAGGGGCTCCCCCATTATTGAAGGGGTTCTGAAATTTTGAGTGATTTATTTCCAGGATCTTGACCAGGTTCTCAAAATGAATATCAGACAAAAATCCCTTCATGCTTCCAAGAGGGGGAAGGGAAAAGGAATTATTTTGAAATATACCAGAGCACTCTGTTCTTCTTAGCAGGGCCTGACCTCAGGGGAAACTAGTTAACTGGAGCCTAACCTGCTGGGGTATTATCAGAGCTTAAATAACCTGGAGGAGGGTAAATACCCAACTCCAGTCAGCTCTATCCTTGCACATGAGAGAAGGGAAATGACCACTCCAGCCATCCTGTCCCACCTAAAGGGCCAGAAAAAACTGAGATCACTTGTGAAGTTCAGTCCAGAGGCATATGGTCACTTAAAGACTGAGACCTAATAAGAGGACTGTAGAATGCCTCCCCTCCCTCCACACCTCACCTCCATATTACAAAAAGCCTATTACAGCAGTTCCTTTTATTTGATATATCATGTCCAGCTGTCAAAAAAAAAAAAAAAATTACAAGGCATACCAAAGGCAAAAAACGCAATCTGAAGGGACAGAGCAAGCGTCAGAAACAGACATGGCACGGATGTTGAAATTATCAGACTAGGAATTTAAAACAGCTAGGACTAGGGGAGTGGCATTATCAAGATTGTAAAGCAGGTGACTCCTAACTTCGGTCCCCCTCACAAGAAAACCAGCTAGCAGCTATCCCTATTCACTGGCAAAGCCCCTTAACAATTCCCAGGAAGTAAAACTAGAATCTGGGTAATAAAATAAAGTCCTTTGTGCTTCATCTAGTTTCATTTGCTCATAGTATGCTGTGTGCAGAGGCCCTGCCTCAGGTACTTCAGACCAGAGTTTCCCAGGGCCAAAGGGGTGCAACCTCTAAAGGCTAAACTGACACCTCAGCTCAGCGGGCTGTTAGTGAAGAGCTGCGCATCACATGGCAATACAAGATGGTGGGCTGCGCGCAGAGACACTGGGCCTGGAACTGCGAGATCTGGTGCTGGAGCAGCACAGCTGCGTGCCAGATCCCTGAGAACTCCACCCCCTCCCCACTGATGAGATCCCTAGAAAGCAGCCCTGCCACTGGCCTGGCTGGGAGAGAGTGTACTCTAGAGCGAGGGTCCCCAACTCACGAGCCGCAGAGGGCTACAGGTCCATGGCCTGTTAGGAACCCGGCCGCACAGCAGGAGGTGAGCTGCGGGGGAGCGAGCGGAGCTTCATCTGCCGCTTCCCTCGCTCCCCATCCCTCACATGAGCACCTGAACCATCCCCATCCTCCCACCCCCATCTGTGGAAAAACAGTCTTCCACGAAAGCAGTCCCTGGTGCCAGAAAGGTTGGGGACCACTGCTCTAGAGCACAGAGTTTGCACCTCTCCATTCTTTGATCAAAGAATAAAGTTTTTCTTTGCTTCCAAACTGGACTTGGTCTTGTTCTATTGGCTAGAATGACACCAGGCAGGAGGACCCTTGTTAGGGACCAACATAGACAAGACACCTTTGTGAAAATCCCAGAACTTGGACATGAGGCTGAAGCACACACCTGGACCACAGAGACCTAGAAGGAACATAGCAGAAAGGTAAGAAGAGTGGATTCACACTGACCACATCACTCCTCCCACAGGCCAGCACAGTACTGTACGGAGAGGCCCCTCCTGGTCATACAGTTCTTCCAGTAGGACAGAGAGAACCCAACATGGACATCTAGCTTCTCCAGCATTGTGGGACACTTCCTGAGAGACCCACTTGGGTCTCACTTTATGGGGATCACTGAGGGAACCTGCAGGGCTGGACCACTGGGGCTCAGGGATGGAGAAGGTGGTGGGGCTTATAGCGACCAGCACTCAGGTCTTGGAGGACCTCATTTCTACAGGCAGTGGCTTCCATGCAGAGATGCCAGCAAACAGCTCTATTCATTTTTAGAGGGGAGCTGGTGGCCCTTTCTGGACAGGGATCGGTTGGCAGTTTTGATTGGCTTGGGTCCCCAGCCTATGGACCATATTTGCTGGGTAGCCCATTTTACAACTCTACCTGGGCAGGGAAGCAAATTTGGAGCCCGGACCAAATGCTGAGCATACCCTTCACTCCCAAGCCCCAGGAAGCCTGGCCACAAATGCCCAGCAGCCTCAGAGCACATCCTATGGCCCACCAGAGTAGAGAGACAAATCAGCATCCCCCGACCAATTGAGCATAGCCTCCAGATCTGCTCAACCAGGAAGTCTGGCCTGAGACCCTGGGCAGCCTTAAAGTACATCCTTCATCCCACCCAGACAGGGAAGCAAATTCAGAGCTCTGCTTAACTGCTGGACATGCCCTCCAGTATAGCCCAATCAGGAAACCTGGCCAGAGAACCCAGGTAGCAATGAAACCCACCCTACAGCCCTCTCAGGCCCATTTGTTGGGCATGACCTCTGGCCCACCTGATCAGAGAGCTTGAACAGTGACCTCAGGTAGCCTCAGAGTCCATCCGATTGTACTGCCCAGCCACAGAGCCCAGCCTATGGTCTTGTCCAATTGCTGAGCACAACCTGCATCCTTGCCCAGTCAGGAAGCTCAGCCAGTGACCCCTCCCAATCACAGAGGATAGCCTACAGATCCACCCAACTACGGAGCCTGGACAGCTCCCTGGTCCAACCACAGGAACCGCTGCAGCCCCATCCAACTGTGGGGTACAGCTGAAAGTCCCACCTAAACAGGGAACCCAGCTGATAACCTTGCCCAACAGGAGAGCAAAGACAGAGGCTTGCTCAGTTGCAAAGCCCAGCCAGTAGCCTTGCTAAATTCAGGGCAAAGACTGCAGTCCTGCTTGATAGCAGAGCATAGCCTAAGGCTTCCAACTGAACAGGAAGCCCGGCCTGCAGCACCTCCTAAATGCAGAGTCCAACTAGCAGTACCATCTGGGTGGGGAGCATAGACTGAGGTCCTACCTGACCAGGAACTCAGGCTAAAGACCTGTGCAATCATGGAGTCCAACTAGCAGCACTGCCCTACTGGGGAACACAGCCTGCAAACCCATATGAACAAAGGTAATTGCAGAGCCCCACTGATGGCCACACCTGACCACAGAGCATGCCCACTTGAACACAGACTACAGCCAGCAGGCCCATCCAACAATGCAGCTGAAATAGTGACACCCCCTGACCTCAGAGCATGAGCAGTGGCCTCACTTAACTACTGAATCTGACAGCAATCCCATCTTGCCTGTGGACACTACCAACTAACCCATTCAGAATCCCAAGCTAAGCCGAATGATAAAGGTCTTTCCCTGCTGAGGTGAATGTGTGTAAAGTATAGAAGAGGACATTGCATCCTCAAATGCACCAATATCAAGGCAAAAATACAAAGATTACAGAAAGTCTGGTAACCATTATGCCACCACGGGAAACTAATAAAGCTTCAATAAATGATCATATGCAAAGGGACATCTATGAACTGTCTGACAAATAGAATAATCCTATTAAAGAAATTCAGTGAACTACAAAAACACACAATTAAACAAAATTGGGGAAAAATGCATAAAGAAAATGAGAAATTTAAAAAGAAATAGAAAGCATTAAAAAAAAGAAAAAGAAAAGAAATCCTAGAGCTGAAGAATATAGTGACTGAAGAATTTAAAAGAAAGCTCCAAAGGCAGAGCAGGTCAAAACAAGGCTGCCCAACTACACCACCTCTACTCAGCATAGTGTTTGAAGTTCTACCCAGAGCAATTAGGCAAGAAAAATAAGTAAAATGCATCCAAATCAGAAAGGAAGAAGTAAAACTGTCTCTGCTTACAGATGATATGATCTTATGTATAGAAAATTCTAAAGACTCTACCAAAAAACTGTTAGAACAAATGAATGAATTTAGTAATGTTATATGCTACAAAGTCAACATGCAAAAATCAGTTACATTTCTATACACTAACAAGGAACTATTTGAAAAGAAATTAAGAAAACAATTCAATTTACAATAGCATCATAAACTAAAAATAGTTAAGAATAAATTTAATGAAGGAGGTGAATAATCTATGCACTGAAAACTATAAGGCTTTGATAAAAGAAACTGAAGAATATATCAATGAATAGATGGGTATTCCATATTAAATGGATTTGAAGAATCAATATTGCTAAAATACGTACACTATCCAAAACGATCAATGAAATTAATAAAATCTCAATTTAAATTTCAATGGTATTTTTCACAGAAATAGAAGAAACAATCCTAAAACTTATACAGAACTACAAAAGACCCTGAATAACCAAAGTAATCCAAAGAAAAAAGAATAAAGTGGCCAGCATCATATTTCCTGATTTAACCTGTATTATATAGCACAAATAACCAAAACAGCATGGTACTGGCATAAAAACAAACACACCAATCAATATAATAGAGAGCCCATAAATAAACCCATGCATATACAGCCAACTAATGTTTGACAAGGGTGCCACAAACACACAATGGGGAAAGATTATTCTCTTTAATTAGCAGTGTTGGGGAAACAGGATAGCCACATGCAAAAAATAAAAAAATTGGATTTCTATTTTACACCATATACAAAATTAACTCAAAATGGTTAAAGACTTAAATGTAAGACCTAATACCATTAAACTTCCAGAAGAAAAGATAGGGTAAAAGTTCCTTGACATTGTTCTTGGCAGCATTTTTTTGATATAACTCCAATATATCACATATATGAATATTATTCAGCCTTTATAAAGAAGGAAGTCCTGTCATTTGCAGCAACATAGATGAATATGGATTATGCTACAAATAGTATTATATTATGCTTAGTATTATGCTAAGTGAAATAAGCCAGACTGGAAGACAATACTGCATGATATCATTTGTATGTAAAATCTAGAAAAGCCCCCAAATTCAAACATATACTCTACACATATAAAGAGTATAAAGTGGTTGCCAAGGGCAGGGTGTGGGGGGATTAGGGGAAATAAGAAGAGCTTGGTAAAAGAATACAAACTTTCAGTTATAGGATGAATAAGGTCTAAGATTCTAACATTTTTATAGTTGATAACACTGTATAACATAATTGAAAGTTGGTAAGAGAGTAGAACTTAAATGTTCTCTCTCTCTCTCTCTCTCTCTCTCTCTCTCACACACACACACACACACACACACACACACACAAAGTAAATATGTGGGGTGATAGATATGTTAATAAACTCCATGGGGTGATAGATATGTTAATTAACTCCATAGAGAGAATTTTCACAGTGAATGTCAAAGCCTCAAGCTGTATATTTTAATGTCATAAATCTATTTGTCAAATATAACTCAATTAAGCTAGGGAAAAAAAGACAATATGGTATATATTAAAATGGAATATTATTTAGACATTAAGAGAAGAAAATTATTTCATTTGCAATAACACTGATGGACCTTGAGGAAATTATGCTAAGTGATATAAGTTAGAGAAAGACAAATGCTATATGATCTCACATCTATGTGGAATCTAAAATGCTCTCAGAAACAGAGAGTAAGATAGCTGTTGCCAAGGGGCTGAGGATAGGGAAAATGAGAAGATATTGGTCAAAGGATATAAACTTTCAATCCTAAAATGAGAAATTTCTGTGGATCTAATATACGGCATAGTGACTGTAGTTAACAATACTGCATTATATACTTGAGCACTAAGGGAGTAGATTTTAAATGTTCTCACCACATGCACACACACAAAACGATAATCATGTGAGGTGATAGAAGTGTGAGCTAACCTTATTGTGGTAATCCTTTCACAATACATGCGTGTATGAAGTCATGTTGTACATCTTGAAATTATACAACGTTATATGTCACTTATATCTTAATAAAGCTGAAAAAATTTTAAAAAACATTGAATAAGATATCCCTCCTACCAAATAAAATATACTTATATTTGCACCACGTATACAATATTGATTAAAATGGCTATTTATTAGAGTACACTGTTTCAGCAAATATTAAAGAATCAACAACAAACTAACCAAATCTTACCTAAATGTAGTGAATCACTAATAAATAACAAAATAAACTAAAAATCCACTTGGAAACTAAAGCATGATATTCTTATATAACAGAATGCCATTAAAATAACATAGGTCAAAAGGTACAAACTTCCAGTTATAAGATACATAAGCTCTGGGTATATAGTGTACAGCTTCATGACAAAAGTTAACAATATTTTATTGTATATTTAAAAGTTGCTAGGAGAGTAGATCTTAAAAGTTCTTATCACAAGAAAAAAATTGTGTAACTCTGTGAGGTGAATGATGTTAACTAAACCTACTGTGGTAATCATTTCACAATATATACATATATCAAATCATCATGTTGTATACCTATAACTAATACAATGCCATATGTCAATTTTATCTCAAAACTGGAAAAAAGCAAAATAAATAAAATGACATAGGTGTATGTTTATGGTATGAAAATTAATTTATGCCATGTTAAGTGGAAAAAGCATGTTCAAAAATAATTGTATGATTCTCTTTCTCACCATTCTAAGAAACATTATTTTGTCACTTAGATATAAGGAAACCAAGGTTATACAGCAAGTACTTGGCAAAAATAGAATTTGAACACACACTAGTTTGTGCCAGAGCCCTTGCCTATATACAGAAAATTGTGGTGATCTATAATTTGTAGACTTAACATTTTTCCATTTTATTTGTATTATCTTTATTATACAGTATAATTGATTATATAATAATATATATTTCAAATAAAAATTTATTCAAAATCAACTTGCTTCATTTTTCTCCTAGGAGAAATATATACACACAATATGTTTTACTTATAAGTCAAAAATATAATAAGTATTGTGTTTCAGATACGTCTAATATCTTGATCATACCATAGGATACTAGTGAGGTATTGAAAATACCTAATATCATACCTTTAACAGGGTTTCAATATTCTTCTGAGGCTCTAATGAATCCATTGGCAATGGATTTTGCAAACTTAAGTGAGCTAGATACTGGGTTGGCCAAAAGTTCTTTCAGTTAGTGAATACGTTGTTCAGTAAAGTTCTTCGTGAAAATGAAAAATGCGTGTTTTATTTTTCTTAAAAGTGAACAAACTTTTTGGCCAATCCAATACTTTCTTTGTGTAGAATAAGTGTATAGAATAGAATCAGTGGGATCACTGCAGTTGACTAGAAAACCATAAAGTCAGTTATTAGGGGTTTCTCAAGTTATGATTAATTCCCATAAGTTATTAGATTTGATTTTGAAGATTACCTTAGGATGTTTTAATATTTGGATCATTCTTTCATGAAGATTTTCAGTGATACTCCCTGTCTAGCTTACTTCTCTGCACCAGAATTCTGCTGCCAGAGTTCAAAATGCTCAAAATTAAAGATTAGAACAATTACTTATATTCAAAATTTCTGAAAAAGAGAATGTTTGTTAGATAAATTCTGCTCACTTGTATTAATATAATAATTTAGAACAAAATCCATTAGTGTCTACCACTTTTACCGAAGCATATAAAATCTCAATATAAATTTCTTGATTGAATTTTCAACACTTTCTGACAATTGCCTTTTGTCATTTAAATACTTATTGTGAAAGAGCAAAGAACAAATTTAATTTAGTGCCTAATTCTGAGTGGATCTGATCAGTGTTATGGTAATAGTCCAGTTACATAAGGTGAGGTGTGTAGGGTTTATTAAGTTCCAACTCCAGAGTGTAAGGACTCTCGTAAAAGAAATGTAATTTGATGTTTCTGACACTAGTTGCATAGTTGAGAACACATTTATAAAGACACTCATTTATTAGTATGTGCATTTAGATAGAATAATCCCAACCTGTGCATTTGATGGTTTAGCTGTGTCTCATTAACAATGTCAGTTGGTCCAGAAGCCAAATGGGATTCTCTGCCACTAACATTTATGGAAAGTTTATACACATCTCTCAGTATTATTCATTTTGCCTCAATATAGCCATTTTTTCATCACTGGCTTAAGTAAGACTTAAAATTTTAGTGAAACAGATGTTCTGAGTGCTTAAAGGGTATATGCGTGTGTGTGTGTGTGTGTGCGCGTGCACGCACATGTGTACACGTGCATGTGTGTGGTGGTAGGTGGGCAAGTTAAAGTCTAATGTTTATTCAGAACATTAGATAATTTATTCCAAGGAAAGAAGTACCTCATTTTTTCCCTATAACCAGCACAGATTTGGAAATTCAGTAATAAAGAAGTGCTTATTTGCATAAAGAAATATTTATAAAATATTATGTAAATGAACACATATCTATATTCTAAAATCTATGAAGAACTATTTTTTAGCTTATAGCTATTTAAATGTAAAAGGGCCTCCTTTAAGTGACTACTATGATTACATTAACTTTATTACAGTCAACAATTTAAATTGTTTAATATTTAGAGTTCTACATTTTGTAATTATCATGCAATCAGCATGCTTGCATCTATTAACCATAACTTAAAGAAGCAGCATGTTATCACTCTTGTCAGATTTAATTTGATGAAATATACTTCATTCTTATTAATTTACTTAGGAAAGGATTTCTGTGGTACACAAAGGAATGACAATATGATGAAAAAAAACACTTCATGTGAGTATACATGTCAGAGGGCAAATAGTTTGCAAAAAATAGCAGTGAAAAGATGGTCATAATATTAAAATCCTCTTTTTTACTTCAAGTTAACAAGAAATTCTCTAGCATTTGGTATAGAGACAGTAATCACAAAGCATTGCTTTTTCTTTTTTTTTAATATTATCATTTAAGACCAGATTTCCTTTTCCTTTTGGCTTTCTAACCTTTAGAATTTATCAGAATTTACATAATTGTAAAGGATAAGATTGCTAACTTAAAAATCTGGATCTAAGCAAAATACTCTTATGTGGAAGATTGAAAATTAAAGCAATTTTGTGACAAAGACTGAAATAAATTATACCAGCCACATATATTTTTCTTAAAAATTAATATTGCCATGAATAGAGAAAGTACTTTAGCCAAAGGAAACATATATTAAATTTAGGAATGTGAGAAATGAAAGATATTTTAGGAATAAGGTTTTAAAAATATATTTGAATCTCAATAATAGTTGACAATGCAGATGTGAAATTTAATGCAAATAATAAGAAAACATTATGAAAACAGAAGCATTTATTAAAAAAAAAAACATAATATCTAGATTTACAACTCCATCAGACTGGGGGAAGGGAAAAGCCCTAAGTAAAAGCATGCTGAAACCATTGTTGCTGTGGAAAAGCATTACTGATTGCATTTAATTATTAATATTGAAAAATTAATTTAGGCTAAAATATGGACGTTAAATATTTAAGAGGTTTAAGAACAACTCTCAGTAGAGGTTATAATAATTTGCTAGGGCTGCCAGAACAAAATACCACAGACTTGGTAGCTTAAACAACAGAAATGCATTTTCTCACACATGCTGGAGGCCAGAAGTCTAACATCAAGGTGTTGGCAAGTTTGGTGTCTTTTGAGGCCTCTCCTTGGCTTGCAGATGGCCACCTTCACACTGTGTCCTCACATGGTCTTTCCTCTGTGTGAATGCACAGGTGTCTCTCCTGAATCTGAATTTCCTTTTCTTATAAGGATACCAGTCAGATTGGATTGGGGCTCACCCTAAGGGCCTCATTTTTACTTAATCACTTCTTTAAAAGCTCTGTCTCCAAATGCAGTCACATTTTGAGGTAATAGGGGTTAGGGCTTCAATATCTGAATTTGGGGGTCAGGGAACACAGTTCAGCCCATTAACAGAGGTAGAACTTCCACACTACAAGGGAAAAGGGTATAAAGAAAATTTTTTTAAAATCCTATTAATCTTGAAGAAAGTAGAAAGAAATATATGTTGAAAGAAATAGCAGACAAGTAACTAAATAAATCAGTGAGCATAGTAAATGTGAATAGGTAGAATTTCTCAGTTTATAGGAGGAAAAAGTAACTCAAAATTGGATTGAAAAATATATCATCAAAACACAGAAACTTAAAATAACATACCCAAACCAAACAATACAAAAAGATAAAAATCAAGGAATGGGAACCATGGAAGAACACATTTAATAACATTCAAAGTTAAGAATTAACCATAATTCAAAAAGAGTCATGTACCAAAATGTTCATTGCAGCTCTATTTACAATAGCCCAGAGATGGAGACAACCTAAGTGTCCATCATCGGATGAATGGATAAAGAAGATGTGGCACATATATACAATGGAATATTACTCAGCCATAAAAAGAGACGAAATTGAGCTAATTGTAATGAGGTGGATAGACCTAGAGTCTGTCATACAGAGTGAAGTAAGTCAGAAAGAGAGAGACAAATACCGTATGCTAACACATATGTATGGAATTAAAAAAAAAAAATGTCATGAAAAACCTAGGGGTGAAACAGGAATAAAGACACAGACTTACTAGAGAATGGACTTGAGACTATGGGGAGGGGGAAGGGTAAACGGTGACAAAGCGATAAAGAGGCATGGACATATATACACTACCAAACGTAAGGTAGATAGCTAGTGGGAAGCAGCCGCATAGCACAGGGAGATCAGCTAGGTGCTTTGTGACTGCCTGGAGGGGTGGGATAGGGAGGGTGGGAGGGAGGGAGACACAAGCGGGAAGAGATATGGGAATATATGTATATATATAACTGATTCATTTTGTTGTGAAGCTGAAACTAACATACTATTGTAAAGCAATTATAAAAAAAAAAAAAAAAGAATTAATGTATGGCAAAGAGAAATTAAATGTTAATAAAAAATAAACAAACATATGTGACCAATAAAGAAATGTGAATAGTTGTAGCTAAAAGTGTTTTGAAAGCGAGATAAAATTTCAAATACAAGTAGATAGGATAAAAACTTTCATTATAACATAAAATTCACCATGGCAAACACCATCTTATATGGTAAAATCAAAATAAAGCAAGGTATATAACAATAGCATTGCATGGGCTGTTTTTTGCAAAATACTGTACAAAGCAATCTATATAGACAATGTAATCTGAGTTATGATTTATATATAATGTATGGAGAATAGTGCAGAGATATTCACTACCCAACACTGAGAGTTAGATTCCACTTTTCTTCCTGCCTTATACATTTCTGGTATGTATATTTTTACTGTTTTATGAAATCTCCCTTCTCCCTTCCTCTACAAATGATAATTTATGTAAATTGTTATTGTTTTACAAAGTCTCCCTCCATCTTCACACACACACACACACACACACACACACAAATGATAGCACACTTCTCAAGAATTATGGAGGATTGTCGAAAAAAGAAGTGCTATCTAAATGTGTTTTGAAATCATAGGGTTTTATTGTTTCCATGAAGGCACATAATCAGAGCCATCAAAATGTAATTTTTACATGGAATCTCAACATCCTTTTTTTTTTCCTTTTGGCATTTCCATTATTTTCATCCTGGAATGAACCTAAAAACTTCTTTCTCTGACAGTTCCTGCTAAACCATACATATTTGAGGGTGTGCACAATTTTGCACTTTCTATTCCATTTACACAAGTTGAAAGAAAAAGTGGAAGAGAAAGAATAACGAGAAATAGAAAAAATATTCTTCAAACACACACACACACACACACACACACACACACACACACACTCAATGGAATAATCATATCTATGTAAAATTTAAACTTCAGGCTTATGTAGAACATTAGTTCCTGTATCATCTCCCAGGCTGCATGGACAATTTGATATTGAGCTTCTCTCAAATGTTTCTTAGTATTGAAGAATGAGACAAATGTTGCTTTGAAGAATGTATACCACACTTACACCTACTCTGTAGATAAGTCAACATCATACTATAGTCATCTTTCTCTTTATATAACTTTTGACCCATTTAAAAAAAAAGATTGTGTTTCTGGAATATGCTAATAGCTACCTTATCACATATTTTTAAATTCTATTTAAAATATTAGTGAAAGTAATGTTGGCTCTCAAAAAGAAATGTAAGTCTGAAATATTCAGGCAGACCCACATATAGATAATAATTTTCTACATAGCAAAATAAAAACCAAAAGACAAAAAAAACAAAGTCATCGAAGACAGCCTAATATGTATCTGCTAATAATATATATGTAACTAATTTGAATATATTATATACATATATTTTAAAGTTTTTATTGAATTTGTTGCAATATTGCTTTTGTTTTCTGTTTTGGTTTCTTGGCTGTGAGCCATGTGGGATCTTAATTCCCCGACCAGAGATCGAACCCGCACCCCCTGCACTGGAAGGTGAAGTCTTAACCACTGGACTGCCAGGGAAGTCCCATGAATATATTATATTTTAATAAGATTTTTATTTTAGAACAGTGTAGATTCATAAAATAGTGGTAAAGATATCACAAAGGTTTAATACACCCTATAAACCCAATAACCTCTGTTATTTATATCTCACATTAGTATGGCAAATTAATCAGAATTAATGAAATAGTATTGAAACTTTATTATTAACTCAAATTCATACTTTATTCAGAGGTTTTTTTGTTTTGTTTTGTTTTGTTTTAACAGAGTGTTCTTCTGTGCCAGGATCCCACGGAGGAAAGCACATTATATTTAGTCATCATGTCCCTTAGACTCCCCTTAGATGTAACAGGTTTCAATTTTTTCTTGATTTTGTTGATATTAACAGTTTGAGAAGTATTTACCAGGTATTTTGTAGAATGTCCTTCATTGATGATATTTCCGATATCTTTATCATGATTAGAATGGAGTTATATAGTATTTTGGGAGGAAGATCACGGAGGTGAAGTGCCATTCTCATCATACCACATCGAGGGTATATATTATCAACATTGTTGAGTTTAACCTTGATCAACTGGTTGAGTTAGTGTCTTTCAGGTTTCTCCACTGTAAAATTAATCTGATTTTTTTCTCCTCTTTTCATACTGTACTTTTTGGAAGTCACTATATGCAACCCATATTTAATGGGTTGGAAGTCATACTCCACCTTCTTGATAGTGAAGTATTTATATAAGTTATTTGGAATTTTTCTATATGGAATATTTGTCTATTCTCTCCCATTTATTAAAGTATTCAATTATTTTTATATATTATTATGTATTAATGGATTTTTATATATTTTGTGTTATAATTCATAATTCATTTATAATTCAATAAAATACTGCTTTATTTTTTGTTCAAATTTTTCCAGCTTTGGCTGTTGGGAGTTCTTTAGGTTTACTCTTGTGTCCATCTGACATACTATAATTATTGTAGGGTTTTTTTGAGCACTTCCTTGTTTTTTGGTACTACAAGATGCTCCAGGCTCATCTTGGGTATTTCCTGTCCCAGTTCTAAAAGCAGCTAGTTTTCCAAGGTGTTCTGGTTATTTTTGCTGGAGAATGGTATTAGAAAACAAACTCTTTGTGCTAGGTGTGCTTGTTGCTACTGGGTTGTCTTTGCTCCTAGGCTCTCTCAGCTGAGAGAGCAAGGAAATGTAAGTGTATATACTAACTCATGCATATATATAAATTTATAAATAATTCCATACATCTGTATTTATATTCAGTGAAAATGAGTTCATATTGATGTTTCAAACTTTAATCCATTACCACATAAATCATGCTAGTCTACTCTCTTTTTTTATCTGTAAATTTCTATTCCAAAAGTGAGAAACCTGACCCCCACCATCCACCAATTAATAGTGTTCAATGGTAGTGTGCATATGTGTGCCTATATGTGAGTGTATGTGTGTGTTTCAAATTTGTTATCCTATATTTCCATGGGATACAATGTTATCAATGAGAGTACAGTTCTGACTACCATTCCTTTTGCTGCATTAAAATTAATTCTTCTGATCCATTCTGCATTCCATCCTAGGATGCCCTGACTTCTTAAATAATTTTAAAAATTTGCTTACATTGAAGGTCAGCCTTTGCGCTGTAAAGTTCTATGGTTTTTGACCAATACATGGAGTCATTACAGTGTTATTCAGAATAGTTTTACCACCTTAAAAATTCCTGTGTTTTACCTGTTCAATGCCCACCCTTTCCTTCTCTCCTTGAACCTAGCAACCACTGTTGTATTTACTATCTCTATAATTTTGACTTTTCCAGGTTGTCAAATCAATGAAATCATACATTGTGTGCTCTTTTAGAACTGGCTTCTTTCACTTAGCAATAAATGTTTTGGTTTTCTCCATGTCTTTCCACGTCTTGATAACTCATTCCCTTCCATTGCCAAATAGTATTCCAATGTATGGATGTACTTCAGTTTGTTTATTCATTCATATATTGAAAGAAATCTTGGTAGTTTCTGGTATGTTTTTGAATAGAAGCAATAAAAAGCACATACTTTTTTTGTTCCCAATTGGAAGGAGAACATGTTTAATTTCTCATCATTAAGTATGATGTTAGCTATAGGTTTTGTAGATTTTCTTTGTCAAGTTGAGGAAGTTCCTCTCTATTCCTAGTTTGAGTTTTTGTCATGAATGAGTTTAGGATTATGTCAAATGTTTGTTCCTTTTTTAAGTTTTTGGTGTCAATTTATTTGATTATATTTTTTTTCCTTTAGCCTGTTGATGTAGTAAATTTCATCAATTGGTATTTCGGTGTTGAAATAGCCTTGTATTATGCAAAAAATCTCACTTGGTTATAGTGTATAATTGTTTTATAATATTTTTGGATTTGGCTAATATTTTGTTGAAGATTTTTTGCATCAATATTCAGTAGAGATAATGATTTGTAGTTTTCCTTTCTTGTCTTTATATGATTTTGGTATTAGAGTAATGCTGACCTCATAGAATAAGTTTAGTGGTATGCCCTCTGCTTCCATTTTCTGGAAGAATTTTGGAAGGATCAGTAGAATTTATCACTTAAAATTCTGGTAGAATTCACCAATGAAACTATCTGGGTCTGATGTTTTCTTTTGGAAGGTTATTAATTCCCGATTTAATTTCTTAAATAGATATATGGCTATTTGTATTATCCGTTTTTCCTTGTATGAGTTTTGATAGTTTGTGTCCTACAAAGAAGTGGCCCATTTCACATAAGCTATTCAATTTATTATCAGAAAGTAGTTCTAAGTATTCTTTTAACATCCATGGCATCAGAAGTGATGGGTCCTCTTTCATTTCTGAGATTGGTAATATTCATCTTTGTTTATTTCTTGGTTTTCTAAAGGTTTGTCAGTTTTACTGATCTTTTCAAAAGAACAAGCATTTGATTTTATCATTTTTCTCAATTGTTTTCCTTTTTCTCAATTCCACTGATTTCTTCTCAGATTTTTCTTTCTTTTTTTCTGCTTGATTTAAGCTTGCGTATCTCTCATTTCCTGAGGAGAAAGTTTAGGTATTGATTTTATGTCTTTCTCCTTTCCTAATACATGTATTACCTAGTGTTATAAAATTTCCCTCTAAAGCATTGCACGAACTGCATCTTACAAGTTATAATGTTGTAGTTTTATTTTCATTTAGTTCAGAATATTTTAAATTTCTCTTCAGACTTTTAAAAGTCATTTTCTTAGTCACTGCCCTAGGTTTTTGTTATTTTTAAACTAATATATATATAGAGAGAGAGAGAGAGAGAAAGAGAGAGAGAGAGAGAGAGAGAGAGAGGGAGGGAGAGAGAGAGAGAGAGAGAGAGAGAGAGAGAGAGAGAGAGAGGGAGAGAGAGAGAGAGATGGAGATTGTATATCTTCAAATAGCAGTATACCACTTCACATGTAGTGCAGGGACCTTTATCATAATTTCCAATTCTGCACTTTCACCCTAGTGATGTTCATTTAACTTATACATATGTTATCATCAACCAATGCATTTTTACTGTTATCTCTTTGCACAGTATTATTTTCATATCAATTAAGAGTAAGAAAAATATTTAATTTACCTTCATTTTTTCCCATTTCTGACATCTTACTTTTCTTTATATAGATCCAAGCTTGTTTCTTCCTTCCAAAGAACTTATTTTTACGTTTCTTCTGCTAGCCACAAGGTCCTTCAGTTTTGTTTCCATTTTTCAATGAGAAAGTCTTTATTTCTCATTTACATTTGAAGGATGATTTGCTGTATATACAATTCTAAGTTTGTTCTTTTTTTTTTTCTTTCAACATATTAAGTATTTCACTCTGTTCTCTGCTTGCATGGTTTCTAACAAGAAGTCCACTAGTATTCTTGCCTTATTTGACTATAAGAAAACCGGTTTTTCCTCCGGTTTCTTTTAAGATTTTTTCTTTGTCTTTGGTTTCTTGCAGTTTCATATGATATGATATGTTTGTTTATTTATTTTGTTTCCTTGGAAGTATCCTTTTTATGTTCTCTGAGGTGGTTTGGTGTCTGTGATAAATTTTATAAGATTCTCTGTTATTATTACAAATATTCCATACACACCTTTTAATCTTTTTTCTACCTTCTCATTCTGATTTTCCAATCATGCATGTCATACCTTTAAAATTGTCTCATAGCTCTTAGATGTTGTGTTTGTTTGTTTATTTGTTTTTAATTCCTTCTGTCTATTTCAGTTTGGGAAGTTTCTATTGACTTATTTTCAAGCCTAGTGATTTTTTTCCCAGTCTTGTCAAGTGTACAGATAAGCCCATTCTTATTTCCTAACACTCTCATTTTGATTTCTAATATTTCCTTGTGATTCTTTCTTATAGTTTCTCTCTGTCTCCTTAAATTACCTATCTGTCCATACATATTGTACACTTTTTCCATCAGACAGATGCCTTAACATATTAAGCATGGCTACTTTAAATTCCCTGTATGATAATTCTAACATAATATCTGATTCAAGGTCTGATGTTTAATGTTGTCTCTTCACATTGTTTTCTCTTGCCTTCTGGCATGGCATAATTTTTTGTTGAGAAGTAAACATACTGTATTGGTTGATAGGAACTGAGATTAAAAAAGCTTTTAATGTGAAGATTTAAGTTAATGTGGCTAGGAGTTCGGCTATGTGTAATATTTGCTATAGCTATATGTGACAGAGTCTTCAATTTCCTTTGGTGGACTTTTTTTATTTCCCCTTTTGACTTTGGGTTTCCCTAACTAATCTTTCTTAGAGAGAGTTTATGTCTTGTAGCTCTATTGACTGAATTGACATTTTTAATACTGGAGTCCTGCTATATTACACACTATAATCTTCCCATTAAATCTCGGAGTTTTAGTGGGTATGTGTCTTGGAGCTTTGGCAATCACAAGTGTTTATCCAGGGATATAACTCCCCCCGCCCCCATCCTCTACTTTTCCCTGCTGTGGCATTCTCTAATTCCTTGAAGACCTGACCAAAATTGAATATGGAATTTTTCCCCCACTCAGGTGAGACAGGAAGCTAGAGGGGAATGAGGTTGGAAGAATGCCCTTCCCTCAAGTGAGACAGTGCTCCAGCAGTCTTTCCATGAACATAGGCCTTTGTACTGGAGAAGTATCTAGGTCTGTTTCACAATTACCCTTGCCCTCCCCCTGTCCCATAGAGGTCATTTGGGAGATCTTTATCTTGAGAACCAAGCATGGTCACTTGATATTAAGCTCAGAAAAATGAGGGTCACCAATAGCTCTTCACTTGCACCCTAGTGCACCTTGAGTCTCTAGCTGTTCGTCAATATTACCACTTAAGTGTTCCATCAGTTTATGGCTCCAGAGGCTCCTGTTCCAGGTAAGCTGACCTGGCTATGTCTCTCTGGATGAACTTGTCTTTCCATATTTCAGGAAAGCAATTTGCCCTGAAACTTAGTTTTCTGTTAGATCAAAGAAAAGTCATTAATTTTCAGTTTGACCTGCTTTTTCTTGTAATAAGAATGGGAGTGTCAACTTTCAAGTTCTTTACATGCCAGATATGAAACTGAAAGTCATTATTATTTAATCTTAAAACACTTAAATTATTAATGAGTAATTTTTAGTGACATGGGAAAATATCTACAATGTAATGTTAAGTCAAAAAAAGTGAGATACAATGGTATATGCAAATATAAAAAAATAAAAATTAAAAAATAAAATTTTAAAAAGTTAAAAAAAGGAAAATAATGTATAAAGCATGATCTCATTCATATAAGACAGTTGTTATAGAAGGATTGAAATATACAAAACTAGCAGTTATTTCTAGGTAGTGATATTATTCGAGATAATGTTACATCATTTTTGCCCTAACTGACCTCTAATGAGTACTTGTTAATTTATTGTCACACATTACAAACTATAATCATTTTATATATATATAAAACATTTACCAATATATAACATTTATAATTTTATTTCTATATAATTATATATAAATACATTTCATAAATATTTAATACTTATAATATATAACAAGCATATTATATAATAAATATTTGTAATTATAAAATTATACACAATTACATTTATATATAAGTTAATTATTATATGTAAAATTTACCAATATAATTACATTTATAATATATTAATGTCATTAAATTAAAAATATTAATTTCTTTAACTTAAAACTTAGTTGATTCTTCCCTATAATAATAAATAAAAATATATTAATAACTCTCATTTATTAAATACCACAATTTACCAGATCATTAATCAACAAATATTTATTATATTTGTGAATTTTGGGCTGAAATAGTTGAACAAGGTTGCTAGAAACTGGGTCTTCAAGTTTGGATAAAATTCAAGTAATATTAGAAAAGAGTTCTATCTAGCTAGCTAGCTCTTTGTTTCTTGTTCAAGTAAGCAGCTGTTGTTCTGACTAGAATAAAAGAGGCTGTGTAGAATTGCCTGTGAATACTCTTTGGGAATTATTATCAGAGGTCACTTAAGAACAGTTCCTCCCTCTCCAGAAGTGCCTGTTACTTGGCTTTATAACACACCCAACTCCTACAGAGCCCCATAATTTACAGCACTTAACTAACTGTCATACATAATGAGAAGAGATTATTTAATATATCTGACAATAATTCAGCAAGTTGTCAAACTGGATTATCAGCTCCATTAAAATTCAATCAGACAAAAAAAAATTCAATCAGACACAATAAATGAGATGCTTGATTAATTTCACAATATGCTGCCTGTAGTTTGACCTCCTCTGGAGAAAAGAAAAAATTATATGTATCCAGAGAAGATACACACACACAATTACTTCAGGGAGAAGTTTTATTTTACATGGGAAACCAATAGTATATGTGCCTAGTAGCTTTGCTTTTGAGTTATTTTAAATATTATATTTCTTATCTTAACATGAAATATTCATTGATATCTCTAGATCTGCTGTATATTTCCCTTAAAAAAAGGCTAGATTTCTCATCCATGACACAAGGAAATAAAGCTTGCTTTGTACATCTGTAAAATAAGTGGCTTACATGAATGTGAGGTTTCCTAGCAGAGCCAAATGGGCCACATGGCCTATGTTTTTATAGTGCAAGTAAATTTTTCTGGCTATAAGTATAAATATTTTTCATCTCAAGGAGAAAACAAAAAAAGAAGTCACAAAGAAAATGGCTTAATTTTTCTGGAGACTGTATGGCCTCATTTTAGGACATTGTTGAGAATTATCAGGGGTTTATTTTGGATTTTTTTTGAGATTTTTTTAGCTTACATAAAGTTAGTATGGTGAGATTCTACTCCTGTCATAAAAAGTGAGATAACATATATCCCTAAATAAAATATTTTCTTTTAGATTCCAAAGAAAAACTCGCTATTATGAGTGTCAGAAGACTAGGGTTTAAATTTAAGCTCTTCCACTTACTGTTTGTTTAAACTTTATCAAATTATTTAATGTTTCTGAGCTTTAGTTTTCTTATCAGTAAATGTATTTAAGTAAACCCATCTCACACATTATGCTTGTGAATATTAAACACAATTTTGTACATGAATAAGATTTCTAAATTTTAAAGGGCTATGCAAATGCAAAGTAAAATTATAGCAATAATATTGTCATTGGTCTCATATGGTTCATGAATCATAAACATAATTGTATACTCAAAATATATTTGACAGTGACATAAAGCCATTTATGTCCAAAGAAAATTTAATAAGGATTTTTTTGGTAGCACTTCTCCAATTTTCTTTCTCACATCTCCCATCCCTGCTGGGCAAGACTACAACATTATACCTAATGTCAAATGTTGACATCACACAAAAGTAAAATACTTCCCTTTTGTACAAAAATTTGTATAATAAGAACCAACTTTACATGAGTGACCCCCTTAACATAGACATGCTCCTAAGCATTTTACACAGATTTATGTCTTAAAGATTCATAACCTTACAAATTAATTTCTGCTATATTAATTTACTCCCTTAATTTTACAGATGCAGAAACTGAGGAATAGAGAGATTAAGTGACTTCTTCAAGTCAGTCATCTTCTGAGTGAAAAAGTAAAAAATTAAACAAGAAACCCTGACTCTGGGATCCACAGTATTAAGCAATATACTACACCACCTTTAAAATCTAGATGGAAGTGTGGAACTGAACTCAGATACTCAGATTTTAAGGTTTTTTTTTTATTTCAAAATTCATGTCAGGCTAAATGTCATGCTATTCCATTAACAGGAAAAAAAAATGCCAGAGCTACAGGAATAACAGCTGAGGGGTTGGGATATATGCTAAAAGCTTACATGACTGTTCTAAAGTAATTCTTATACTATTATGGTTATTTTAGCCTCCTTTGATGAAAAAGGATAAATGTTAAGAATTAAGTAAATCCTTTTAATAAAGGATAAATGTTAAGAATTAAGTAAATCCTTTTAATCATACAGCCAGTGAGTGAAGTAGCTGGGATTTGAGCCAATGTTTGTCTTGCATCTAACCACTGCACCATCAAAGTAATTTTAAAGATATTTCTTTAAAAAGAGGCAATCATCTCTCCATTACATATTACATTCTACAACCTAAAATAGGTTAAATATTTAAAATTTATGATAAAAACAATTTTCAAAGCAAAAATTGTTAGAAAATTTTAAATTTAAGCACTCTGTTTTGAAGGGAATCTTAGGAATTTACAATATTTTCTAAAGCATCTGGGCATTATAGGTTGAGATTTAGAGTAGAAAAATTTAGATCCACTATTCTTTCTTCTGCCTAATAGAGAGGAGTGCTGTGAGTAGAGAAAATGAGATCAAATATATGAATACATGATAAATACTTTTCAATGACCTAAAACAATAATTTACTATGACTAAAGAATGAAAGATAGTATGGTTTAACAACGTTTTTGTTAGAAGATTAGGAATCAATTGCTTTCATTAAGAGAAAGCAATGATGTAACTTAACTAAATGCATATTAGTTCAAGAGTAATAAGGTGTTTTAAAAGGTGCATGGAAATTGCCGTTGAGAAATTAATTTGAAATCAGATTCTCAGGCATAGCAACCATACACTCTTTTTTGTTGCGGAGCACAGGCTCCAGACGCGCAGGCTCAGCGGCCATGGCTCACAGGCCTAGCCGCTCCGCGGCATGTGGGATCTTCCCGGACCGGGGCACGAACCCGTGTCCCCTGCATCGGCAGGCGGACTCTCAACCACTGCACCACCAGGGAAGCCCCATATATTTTTAAGTAGCTCTCCAATAGGGCAAAAAAGTTTTCTGTTGATTTTTTAAAAATAACTACTAAAAATGGTACAAATAAACCTATTTATAAAACAGAAATAGAGTCACAGATGTAGAAAACAAACTTATGGTTACCAAGGGGGAAGGGGGAGAGGAATAAATTGGGAGATTGGCATTGACACTACTATATACACACTACTATATATAAAATAGATAACTAATAAGAACCTACTATGTAGCACAGGGAAGTCTACTCAATACTCTGTAATGACCTATATGCGAACTGAATCTAAAAAAGAGTGGATATATGTATATGTATAACGGAATAACTTTGCTGTACAGCAGAAACTAATGCAACATTGTAAATCAACTATACTCCAATAAAAATTAATTAAAAATAATAAAAATAACT
Organism: Aethalodelphis obliquidens; assembly: GCF_003676395.1. Taxonomy (NCBI): domain Eukaryota; kingdom Metazoa; phylum Chordata; class Mammalia; order Artiodactyla; family Delphinidae; genus Aethalodelphis; species Aethalodelphis obliquidens. The sequence goes on from NW_020837952.1 coordinate 21,150,775, forward strand.
ACGTTATTCTGAGAAAAGGGGTTCTAAAATCATACTTAAAATATATGACATATATACACTAATATGTATAAAATAGATACCTAATAAGAACCTGCTGTATAAAAATAAGTAAATAAAATAAAATTAAAAAATATATATATATCTTTAGTCTGCCTCTTCTTCAAATAGTGTCTGACTCAGCAGTATCACCCATGGATTACTTTTTTTCAAGTGAAATAACCAATAAGAAGCATTTATAGTTTGTTCCAAAATCATTCAATGAAAATTCAGCCACGTATTGCTGTATCCTCTGTATCATTCAAGGTTTTTAGTTAAAAACAAATATTGAAATGAAAATAAACAAAACCCAAAACAAACCAACACACACATTCTCTGCCAGCCTCGTGGTATTCTACCAGTCATTATGAAAAGAACATACCCAATTAGTTGTTGTTCCTTGACCCTGGGTTTTCAAATGAGAAATATGCAGAGAAGATTCAGGACTTAAAATTGATGGCCTAGCCTAAAGCAGATCTACCCCAGAAGACCCAAAAAAACATAAGAGAACAGTAAATGAGAATTTGGGAGTTGACTGTTATGAAGCATTACTATAGCAGTGGATGACTCAATTCAGAGAACATGAAGGAACTATGCTCAAAACAGATACTGTGCTAGTCTAGCCAAACATATCTGGGTACCGCGGCTGGGTATTTGCATAGAATGCTAGGAACTAGATGCTAGAATCATGATGAATGCTTCCTCAAAGGAGGTAGATACCTCTGCCTACTTCCTAATGAAATAATCAATTATTCACAGAATCTGCTTAATTATTCTGCACTTTTCTGAACTGAAATCTCCTGTAAGACCCCCGGAGATATCCTCACACTAACCCTGGTGTTATGTCTGTGTATGTTAAGTTACATGACAAAGAGAATTTTGCAGATAGAATTAAGTTTATGGGCCATAAAATCAGAAAGTTATCCTGGATAATCTAGGTAGATTAAATGTGATTACGACTTTTAAAAGTGGAAGAAAGCTTCAGTCAGAGAGATGAGACTAAAAAAGAGGCAGAAGATTTTTGAAATGTTGAGTGGAACTCAACCCACCATCGCTGGATTTGAAAATGGAGGAATGAACCACAAGCCAAGGAATGCAACAGCTTGTAAATTGCAGACTGCCTGCAGATACCAAGAAAACGGTGACCTTGGTCATTTCCAGCAGTAAGAAACTCAGGTCTGCCAACAATCTGAATAAACAAGAAAGTCAGTACTTTCCCCAGAGTTTCCAGAAAGCAATATAACACTGCTGCCAACCTTGATTTTAACCCTACGGGACTCACACCAGACTCTGACCTACAGAACTGCAAATGAATAATCTTGTGTTATTTTAAGCCACTAAATTTGTGGTAATTTGTTACCACAGGAAACACACACACACACACATACACAAACAAAAACACCAAAAAAAGACTGTATAGGTTTTTTGTAATATGTGCATACCTATATATTATGGCCTATCAACTATGTATTACATTGCTTGACACTCCAGTATAAGAGAAGAGGAAATTAGTGTCTCTTTGCATTCCTCCTCCTCTATGCTTCTCTCTCCTACTCTGAGCATCAGTCTGGTATACCATAAGCTTACACAGTTAGGGTAAGAGGCAGCTTTAGTTTTACTAATAGAATTTTAAATCTCCATTCTTTCACATCTACATTAGCAATAAATTTAAAACATTTACAATCAACTCTATAATTCTAATACAATGTTCTATATCTTGCCTATAGATCATTGTGTAAAAACTGGAAGCCTGAGAATATACATTATTTATAATTCTTTGACAATGCAAATATGATTTACTGCTAAACCAGCAATTCCATCCACAAAGTAGCAGAAAGCCTCTTCAGCAATATATATATTTGAACCGGATATTAATTATTTGCACCAGCGTCAAATGAATTTTCTCTACTTATATTTAATTAATTAATTGCTTTAACAGATATTTATCAAGTGCTCACTATATAACAGGTATCTATCAGAGAATGAAAGCCATAAGCCACATTTACATAAAATGTAAAAATTATTTCATGTCTTAATTTACTTTATATTCAAATAATGTATTACTTTTCTGGGTGTGTTTTTTTTCTGGTTAATCTAATTAAATTTCATTTTCATTTTGGCAGATAAAACATATACCATAGTTACCATATCATTAAGAACTTTCAGTTTTTGATCAGTTTTTGATTATAAAATTCATGGACTTTTCTAACATCTTCTTACCTCTAGGCCTGACATTTATTTCCATTTTAGTATAATGTAAGATTGGTATTTTCTTGGATCCTCTGGAATCTTTCTAGATTCCTCAGATTTCTTAGATTCTCTTTCTTTAGTTCTTTTTTTTCACTGTAGTTTACCTGAAAGTTATTTCTTTCTAACAAAAACCAGAGCTGAAAATAGACTCATGACATGTTTCAACTTTGGGAAACTATCTTCTACTCTTTCTTCAATTATAACTTTCTGCCTTTTTTTTCCCCCAATTTTCTTATTCTGGAATGTCTATTAATCTTTTGTTGGTCCTCTGATATGGAATATGTTATGTCTCAGATTTTGTCACATGCTTTGCACCTCTTTTTAACTCTTCATTCTGAGAGATAGCCTCAATTTTTTTACTTATAGGGGAGTTTTATTTTTAATATTTATGAATTGTTTTATTGCTCTCTAATTGCTTTTATCATAAATTTTTGTTCTTGTTTAGCAGAAATATTATCTTCTCATACTCCTCTAATTTTACTGATTAGAATGTTTTGTTTGCTTTTCTTATTTTAATTTTTTAAGAAGTTATAGTCTCCACTCTGAATTTCTTCCACAGTCTGCTTATTCTTCCTAGGTAAATTAAGTTTTTGTACTTATTTTTTCTAAATATCTGCTAATTTTTTGTTGTCGAGTTATATTTATGAATGAAAGCATAGGTTTATTAATTTAGGTAGCTGGCATAGTTTCTTCTGCATAGCTGGCCATTTCTCTGAACCAGAGAACTATATCTATAAGCTTATTTGCAGCAGAAAGATATGTAGAATATGTTTTACTTCAGTGTTCAGGTAGGTTTAGCTTTCTTTCACCAAAAACAGTGATGAATCCATACACCACACAGTATCCTAGTGGGCAGCAGCCACATTCTGGAAACCCAAGCTCAATTTCATAAGAAGGCATTTCCCTAATTTTCTATCTGGAGAAAAAGACATTAATGTGCATACTGCAGCGATAGGGGAGGGTGGTGAGAGAATTCTGTAAGTATGTGTAAGGTGAATGGTAGTCACTGAAAACAATTTTTAAATTTTTGATAGAGATAATATTTTCCCAATGTGGCTCCTTTTGTTTTTCCTAGAAGAGCAGTAACATTGTGTAGCCTTTGCTGTCTCTTTTTCTTTGAAATATATAAAGAAACTCTGTAAAATTTCTTTCCTTGAAATAAAATTTCTCAAGATATTTTCCTTAATTTTATAGTGAAGGAAAAACATATATGTAAAATACATATATTTATATATAATTCATATATACTTCTACATGGCAAGAAATGCTATAAAATTGTTATACTGAATATATACAAATATATATACATATATGTATGTATATAAGTAGTCTGTATTATTTATTTCTGGAACTATACTGGTATTTTGAATCAATTCATATTTTGCTGTACAGAACTGTCTCATACTCTGATAGATATATAGAATCTCTGCTTCCCCCCCACTGTATACCTCACTCTTTGTGACTATGACAACCTCTAGCAACCTCACATATTTCCTAATGCCCCTCAAGGGACAGAGAGAGTTCAGATCAATGGCTGTACTATATCAACAGCTGGTTTAATCATTTTCCACCAGGCATAATAGTAATAATATACAGTATGTCCTGCCTTTGTCTAACCGCATTTGAAATAATTTGAGTGACTATTCAAATAACTTCTGTTGACTTTGTGTTCCCTGGAGCGACTAGCATGGTATGAGATGACAGTTAGCTTTTAATAAATACATGTTAAGGACTTCCTTGGCAGTCCAGTGGTTAAGACTCTGTGTTGCCAATGCAGGGGGCGTGGGTTCAACCCCTGGTCAGTCAGGGAACTAAGATCCCACATGCTGTAAGGCACATGGCCAGAAAAAAAAAAAAAAGTAAATGTAATAAATACATGCTATGTGAGATGGATCCTCATTCTGTTGGGTGTGGGTGTGGCATTGGCATTAGATGTAACTATATTGACTTATCTTTTGCTAAGTAGATTCTGAATGTCAGAAGTAATGGAGACTTGTGTTTGTGTGTTAGTGTGTGTGTGTGACTGAGACAGAGAGAGAGAGAAAGAAAGAGAATATGGATGTGTTGTACTAGGTCACTATTGAATTCAGGAAATATATAGGTTTTGAAAAATTCTTTAGAAAGATGGCCAAAAAAATTGTGACATTAGTAACAGTATATGCATCTTAATTTTGTTTATAGTGTACAGAAATGCAACAGATTTTTTTAAGTTAAATTTGTATCCTGCAACTTTACTAAATTGATTGATTAGTTCCAACATATTTTTCTGGTTTCTTTAAGCTTTTCTATATATAAGATCATGCCATCTGCAGAGAGACAATTTTACTTCTTCCTTTTTGATTTGGATGACTTTTATTTCTTTTCTTGCCTAATTGCTCTGACTTCCAGTAGTATGTTGAATAGAAGTGGTTAGAATGGGCATTCTTTTTTCTTTATTCTCCTCTGATTTTATAATTTTAAATAATTTGTATTTGTGTTCACAGATTCTTTCTACTGATTGATCAAATCTGCTGTTGATATACTCCATTGTATTTTTCATTTCATTCATTGTATTCTTCAACTCCAGAATTTGTTTTGTTCTTTTTATGATTTCTATCTCTTCATTGGACTACTCATTTTGTTCTTGTTTTCCTGATTTGTTTGCAGTTTGTTAGCTTGCTGAGCTTCCTTAAAATAATGACTTTGAATTCTTTGTCAGGAAATTTATAGATCTCCATTTCTTTGAGATCCGTTACTGGAAAATTGTTATGTTCTCTTAGTGATGTCATATTTTCTTAATTTTTCATGCTCCTTGAAATCTTATGTTGCTGTCTTCACATTTAAAGAAATAGTCATCTTTTCCAGTCTTACTGATTCCCTTTGGGAATAAAATTACCTTCACCAATCAGGCTAGATAGAGCTTCTGACCATCTCTCAGGGCTTTTCCATGGATTCACCCCCCCCCCCCCGCCCCCCCCGCAAACACTTATTCCCTCTGGTGCGAGAATTCTTAAATTGTATGCTTTTTCTCAATCCCCCAAGGCCAGGCTAGGTTCAGAGGCCTTTGGTTTTGCTACGGTAATGCCATTAAATTCTTAATTTTGTGTGCCTTCTCCCAATCCCAAAGAGTGGGCTGGCTTTCTTCATGTGTTCATGAGCCAACTGCAAAGACTCACTCATTATCCATACTGGTTCATGGAAGTCTGCCATGGGTGGGAGGTGGGATGATGAGTGAGACACTCAGAGCATTTAGGGTTCCTGTAGTCTAGTTGGGGGGGTCTATAGGCAAAGTGTCCCAAGCAGTTTGTGGTCAGGTTCCCTGACTGGATCCATGATGTGTTTAGTAGGATCCACAGCCCTTAGATGTTTTCCAAGCCTGGTTACTCCCAGTCTCTCACAATCCACGGCCATGTTACTCATGGCTTGCCTCATTATTGCTGGTGAGGAAAGAAAGAAGTGGATTCTTGGCCAGCATCCCATATGTCTGGGAAGCTGAGTTCTCACTAGCTATTCTCTCTTTCCCCCATGGGAGAAATCACAGGCTGAGGTTGTGTCTCTTGACACTGAGCTGTGCTGCTGTGGAAGGAGGGATGATGTGGATAAAGTGAATCTGTTCTTCTTATCCTCTTCAATGTGTCTGTTCTCTGATTTTTTTTTTTTTCCCCATCAGTGTGCTGGAACTTCTCTTCTGAGCTCCCAGACTCCCACAAAGGTACACTTGTCTGTGGGTGGTAGTCAAAGTCAATGCTCTATGAGGGAATGACAGCAGAAAACTCATATTCCACCATCTTGCTGATGACATTTCCCCATCAAAACAACATTTCTTATTAATATTTAGTTTGCTATACTTCCTATAAGCATGAGCTTTGTCTAACTTGTCTTTCTGTTCCATGGTAGGCAATGATATTTTCTTAGCAAATTACATCATAGGCAGGCAGATGATATAATGTGATGGGTAGGAGTTGTGAGGTGCTCTAGCACTTGGGCTCTAATAATTTCTGCATGAAATTCTTGCAAGATGCAGAGAAGAGGGTCTTTCAGCTCCACAAACTAGGAGAGAAAATACCCTTCTCCAGCTTGGTGTAGAAGTTCTTGGTTCATGTCTCTGAGTATAATTTTTAAATGATTTCTTATAGTTAAAAAGTTAAATTTCTCTTGATAACAAATATGTTCAATGAAACAATTGGGGAATTCAGAAACTACTCAACCAAAGGAGACCATATTTTCACTTCCATATACACCTAGAGAAGTGTACAACCTTCATAAAATAGTCCCTTGAGTCTCACTTTCTTTATCTAGTTTATAAATTGAAATGAGATGATGCAAATGGGATTTTAAACATTTATAAAACTTAAAAGTGATGGATCATATTTCGGTTCTGAAACAGAAGTTACCGGATTTGCATTTTTGTGTCGTGTATTCCACATGCCAGGAAGTTTTATTTTAGCCAAATTACTTAGCATATTTTCTTAATTATCAATGACATATTTTTTATTTTTAAAATTTTTCTAAAGGGAATATGTGTTTTATAATTTAAAAATGTATTTTATGTAATAGTATTTAGGTCTTGTTTTCATCAAAGCTATAATTTAATTATAGTCCTCTTAAAAAATCCAAGGCATCTTAGATTCAGAAAATATGTTACACCATTGTTTTCACAGATATTTATTCAGTGTCTGTTCAGATCTAGACTACGTATAGGTACCAGATATGTAACAACTGATAAGACAAAGATGATCTCTGGTCACTGTGGTAGAGAAAAATAAATATACAGTATATTTTGCGGTACGTGGGCCTCTCACTGCTGTGGCTTCTCCCGTTGCGGAGCACAGGCTCCGGACGCGCAGGCTCAGCGGCCACGGCTCACGGGCTCAGCCGCTCCGCGGCATGTGGGATCTTCCCGGACCGGGGCACGAACCTGCGTCCCCTGCATCGGCAGGCGGACTCTGAACCACTGCGCCACCAGGGAAGCCCTACAGTATATTTTGAAATTCTTTATTAAACAATATATACAGGACTGAATTTTTTTAAAAATCAGTTTTTATGTCATTACAACTGTGATCCCTATTGTAATGACATCGTTTCTTTTCTCTCTCTCTCTCTTCCACATGGATAAAGCCAAGAAATCAAGGACTGGTTCAGACAAGCTGCTTTCCCATACCAGGTTGCTGAAACCAAAGCTGAGACCACGCCCTTGATAGTCCAAGAAGAAGGGTGCAGCTGTGGTAATTTTCACCCAAACCAGAGACTTAAAACTCTGGTAATTCTTTATATTTGAGTGCTTTATTTCTATATGTCCTATTTAAAGAATCAATTCTGATTGTTCTCACTTCACTTAATTTTTTTAACCTAGCATTCATGTATGGAAATTTTAATTTGAAAGATCCTATAAGAGCGATTGGGTGCTGTTCGCACTTTAACCAAATTGACCTGAGATTCCAAGGTGTCTTACTTTTGTGATACAACTCTCTCAGTTTTTACATTTTGATACACTCCACCACGTTCTTTACAATATACTTACCTATAGCCCCAGAATGGTTGGCTCTTAGCAATCTTTTATGATACCAGTCCAGACTCCTTTCTCTTTTACGGTGAATTCCCCTTTAGAAGCTCCTGGGCCTATACTTATCATCCTGGCTCATTTCTCCAGATCATAACAATGCACCAGACATGTTCTAATGAAATTGAATCTCAAAAGTGGTGTGGTAGAAGTGTTGAAATTTTTTCTCCCAGGGCATTCATTGACCCTTATGCAGATTGGGCCACCTCATCCCGGTAATCTTAAAATTCTCTGACCATGAGGGAGAAGCAAGGGCAGGCTTCTGCATTCCAGCCTTTCTCGAGAATAATGGAGGCTCTAATGTAAGTGTGATAGCAAAATTTGTAACTACTCTTGTGGCACAGGCACTGACTTACAAAAATAGTATCTAGTGCAAAACTTCTGACTTAATGGCTGATCTGTCTAGTCTACATTTCTCACATATGCATAACTGAAAGCTATCATTCAAATAATTCTTTCCAGGATGATTATGCTACTAGAAATTAGAATATCCTTGAAATGTTTAAATGTCAATTTCTCTCTCTAAAAATAACAAAAAACTAATAAATAGCTATTTTATGAACTCTCCCCTCAACACAAGTAAAAGTGCATTCGGTAGTAGAAGGTACTTTGGGTAGAAATAAAAGAAAGAGCTATTCTGGTCATACCACTTCAGGAAATGATTTGTGAAGGAACTGATGTCACAAGAGTAAGGAAAAATGAATTGAACATAACCATGAGGAGCCAGGAATGGGGAATTGTTACAAATATCATACACAAACACCACAAGGTGAGAGGCCAGGGGATGTCAGACAGCTGACATCAACTGAATCTGGCAAAGGTACAGAGTTCAGGGAGTGCAATTATTGAAAAATGATGCTAGAATTATCAAAAGGTTCAGATTATAAAAGCCCTTGGATTTAATGATATGGTTTTCAATTTTATTATGAAATGAATGAAAAAGGTGAAATATCTTAAACATAAGAAAAGACAGGATTAAATTTGATTTTTTAGAAACTTAACTTTATAGTATAAGAGCAGGCTAGATGTTATACAAGAATGGAGGCAATGAGATAAACTTAGGAGGCTGTTTATGTTTTTATGGTATGTCTTCAGGCTGAAGGTCTTTCTGAGGTTTGTCTACGATGAACGACTCCAGAGTTGTGATTTTTGGAAAGTGCCTGACTTCCTAAACCAATGTGGTAATCTGTGCAAGTAATTCTTTTTTTTTTTTAACACCTTTATTAGAGTATAATTGCTTTACAATGGTGTGTTAGTTTCTGCTTTATAATAAAGTGAATCAGCTATACATATACATATATTCCCTTCCACCCTCCCTATCCCACCCCTCTAGGTGGTCACAAAGCACCGAGCTGATCTCCCTGTGCTATGTGGCTGCTTCCCACTAGCCATCTGTTTTACATTTGGTAGTGTATATATGTCCATGCCACTCTCTCACTTTGTCCCAGCTTACCCTTCCCCCTCCCCGTGTCCTCAAGTCCATTCTCTACACCTGCGTCTTTATTCCTGTCCTGCCCCATGTTCTTCAGAACCACTTTGTTTTTCTTTAGTGCAAGTAATTCTGATTAAAGCAGAGGAATGGAAAAGACCCCTTCCTTTTTCCTCAACTACCATATTTATATCAGGCTTACTCGCTGTGTGTATTGTACATGTTATAAACTTACTTTGTAAGGTAAAATATTATTTTTGTTAATAACAAATAAGCAAAAGAAGCTTAACACTCTTTGCATGGAAAGCAAAAGTATGATCACAGGCTGGGAATGATTAAGGGATTGGGGAATAGATATCAAAGCCTATCAAATAACTCAGCTCTTAAATAGAGGTGAGTTAAGATGATCAGAGGAAATCAATATAATGTTGCCATCTATAATACAAGCTTTTCTAAAGTCAACAGCCCACTTCTTTGGGGAGTCAAAATTATTTCATTTTAGTTTCATCACATTAATTACAATCAAAGGTGGGTTCTGTATCCATCTTTATTACCATATCTCTGTCTACCTTTCCTGGGCCTGGCTCATGAATTATACTAATAAATAAAATATTGAGAACACAGTCTCAGCACATCAGGAGGTCTGCCTATGTGGAAAGATAGGGGAGTCCTGGTCAAAATCAGAACTGTTGTGGAGATAACTTATGTGAAGGAGATAGACTGATGATTGGGTAGGGCATGGGTACCATAAATTTGGGTGCATGATGTTAGAATCTGCAATAGTCTAGAAAATATAAAACTGAAGGATAGCCAAGATTTTGTCATTATTTTGAAAAAATTTTAAGCTGGGCATATCAGGAGATTTTTTTTTTTATCCTAACATTGCTACTACCAGCTCTACAATCTTCTTTGTGACAATGTACTTACTATAAAAGGAGGAATTTAGAGTAAATATCACCTATAATCCTTCAACCCCTGAATCATGTGAATCTGTATTGTAGTTTAGGGAAAACATATTTATTTTTAAGGTTTCAGATATGTATTTTTATATAAATATTTAGGTAGACTAAAAGCATAGATATAAAAAAGCATATATATATATAATAAAGAAAAAATGTTCCAAATGAATGACAGAGAAATACAATAAGAATATACATAATTATCAGGAAAATATACAATGGAACATATAAAGGCATGGTGATGTTAGATACAGGAATCTATACACCGTCAGGAGTTGCAGCATGTTTAGGATAAAACTATAAAATATATGACTATTAGGGTTAATGAAAATCTATGAATGAGATAATCTTATACTTTTTTAATAACAGTTTATAGTAAATCCAGGCCCTATCATTTTTAGATAATATTGATCACCATCTAAAACTGCTCAATTTTCATCTTTATTTTGGAAATGCATGACAATGTATGGATATATAAAGAATAAAGAAAATAACTAATAAATGAATGAATAAATAAAGAAGAAAGAAAATAAAACTAATGACATCAGAAACCCAGGTTCCTTTGAATCTTACTGTGTGAACTTAGCTACCCTCATTGTGATGCAGGAGGGTGTATGTCACAGCTCCAGGCTCCTAACCAAGAAAAGTACCCAATCAATGAAGAATTAATTACACCTTTCCCCACCATATTAATCTCTTTATACTAAAAAAAATCCCCAAATCGTCTCACCAGGCTTGCTCTCAGAAAACTTTTTGGATTGCACTGCATCATTGGCTCATATATAAACAAATCACTGTTAAGGAAAATGGCAGTTGTTATGACTGGTTCCCTATGGTTGTTTAGAAAAGGGAGGATTGCCCAAATATAATCATGAGATTACACCACCAAGGAAGGAGGGAAGTGATCGCCACCCACAGCCAGTTTATCACAGAGCCACGTGCCAACCTGTCTTTAGTATTTCAGGCCAGCAGATGAATTATTAAAAATTAAATAGAAGACAATTTCTGCTCTTTAAAAATGTAAGATCTTTGGGGCAAATCAAAATGTACATAAGAATACAAAAGTATATGCAGAGACAATACATATATGAACCAACTTAACAGTAAAAAGCAGCCAACAAAATATCTAGTATATTAAATAAATTAATTTTATCAATATATTTTGTTTAAGCCACTATTTCCAAAATGTTTTTATTTCAACATGTAATTAGATTTTTAAAATATTGCTGATATATCTTACTTTCTTTTCATACTAAGTCTTTGAAATTCAGTGTCTATTTACACTTAAAGCACATCTCAACTTCAACTATTCACTTGAAGCATTTAAAGCACATTTCAATTTCAAGTGTTCAATAGATACATGTAGCTAATGGCTACAATACTGGAGAGACCAGCAAATCTTTCTGGGAACTACAGCTTTTGTAACAACACACCAATTTGATCTCTCTCTCTTCAATTCTCAGGAAATTGTGTGTAAGCATTAAGAATGATTCAGGTATATTCAGGAGAATTTAACAAAGGGTCTTTTACTCCTAGAAGAGAATATAAGCAAAACATTCTCTGACATAAATCGTACCAATGTTTTCTTAGGTCAGTCTCCCAAGCCAACAGAAATAAGAGGAAAAATAGACAAATGGGACCTAATCAAACTTGTAGGCTTTTGCACAGGAAGGAAACCATAAACAAAATGAAAAGATTGAGAGAGAATATTTGCAAATGATGTGACTGACAAGGGCTTAATTTCCAAAACATACAAACAGCTCATACAACTCAACAATAAAAAACTAAACCACCCAATCAAAAAATGAGGAGAAGACTTAAATAGACATTTCTCCAAAGAAGACATACAGATGGCCAATAGGCACATTAAAAATGCTCAGCATCACTAATTATTAGAGAAATGCAAATCAAAACTACAATGAGGTACCACCTCACACTGGTCAGAATGGCCATCATTAAAAAGTCTACAAACAACAAATGCTGGAGAGGGTATGGAGAAAAGGGGACCCTCTTATACTGTGGTGGGAATGTAAATTGGTACAGTCACTATAGAAAACAGTATGGAGGATCCTCAAAAAACTAAAAATGGAGTTGCCATATGATCCAGTAATCTCACTCCTGGGCATATACCCAGACACAACTGTGACTTGAAAAGATACATGTACTCCTATGTTCATAGCAGCACTATTGACAATAGCCAAGACATAGAAACAGCCTAAATGTCCATCAACAAATGAATGGATAAAGAAGATGTGTTTTTTATACACACACACACACACACACACACACACACACACACACACACAAAGGAATATTACTCAACCATCAAAAAGAACGAAATAATGCCATTTTCAGCAACATGGATGGGCCTAGAGACTATCATACTAAGTGAAGTAAGTCAGAAAGAGAAAGACAAATACCATACGATATCACTTGTGTGTGGAATCTAAAATACAGCCCAAATCAACATATCTATAAAATAAGAACAGACTCATAGACATAGAGAACAGACTTATGGTTGCCAGGGGAAGGGGGTAGGGGAGGGAAGGATTGAGAATTTGGGATTAGCAGAGGCAAACATATATAGGATGGATAAACAACAAGTTCCTACTGTATAGCATAGGGAACTATATTCAATATCCTGTGACAAACAATAATGGAAAAGAATATGAAAAAGCATATGTATATGCATAACTGAGTCACTTTGCTGTACAGCAGAAATTAACACAACATTGTAAATCAACTATACATCAATAAAATTTAAATAAAATAAAATAACTTTAATGGTCAATGTGGGAGTCACATGGGAGGTGCATTCCCTCCCAGGGCTCTTCACTGCCATCCTCAAAGCAGGTTAGTGCAGGGAGGTAGGGCAGAGTTAGTTCCAGTTTTCTCTCAGAAAGGGTTTAGGGGGTCCCAGCCAGCCCTGGGAACGATTCCCTCAGCACCTACTTCTGACCTGAGTGATCTTGGACAAACTATTTCATCTTTACAGGTGTCTGTCACTTAATATGTAAAATAAGGATAATAATCTAGCCTAGTAACACTGTTATCAAATTACTATCAACATGAAGCAAAATGATCACATTATGTACCTAGCATCATTAATAGCACATAGGAGCTCAATAAATATTAGCTGTAATTATGAAATTGGTAGAATTAGGTGTTGAAAGTAGATAAATAATTGTTGGCTGTATTTTTCCCCATTCTTTCAAAAAAGATGTATTGTTTGCATGTTCATAATCAATATTCTGATATTATGGCTTCCAAATGATAAATTTAAGTACTTTGCTTTTAATATTAGAAAAATTTGCTGAATAACTATTACATAATTTGGGAAAACATAAGTTTGATTCTGTCTAAATTTATTCTTAATTTATAAGTCAAAGGACAGCCAGCAAATACTTTGCAGACAATTGCTCACCCTTTCTTCTTCTTTGGTTGAAAAGTGAACAGACTGAAAGAAATAGCACATATTTCTCAGTACCCATTTAACTGACTCAATATATTAGCTATGTAATAACTCCATGGTTTTAAAATGTTTCAGCTGAATTCTATGCAAGGCAGCACACAGAAAAGGAAGATAAAACGCATGTTTCAGTCAGATACACCTAACTAATTAGCTAAGATCTAACTTGAATAGAAAACTAAATCTTTGAAAATAGGAAATCTTACTTTTGATATTATTAAATGGTTAGTCGGTTCTATAGCTAAAGATAATATAGTGACAATCTATCATGCCTTTTTCCATGATATGGCTCTTGAAAGCAAGGGGCATAATATAACTCTTAAAAATAAACAATTAGGGGCTTCCCTGGTGGCGCAGTGGTTGAGAATCTGCCTGCCAATGCAGGGGACAGGGGTTCAAGCCCTGGTCTGGGAGGATCCCACATGCCGCAGAGCAACTGGCCCCGTGAGCCACAATTACTGAGCCTGCGCGGCATCTGGAGCCTGTGCTCTGCAGCAAGAGAGTCTGCAATAGTGAGAGGCCCGCGCACCGCGATGAGGAGTGGCCCCCACTTGCCACAACTAGAGAAAGCCTTCGCGCAGAAACGAAGACCCAAACACAGCCATAAATAAAAAAAAAAAATAAATAAATAAACAATTAGGTAAAGTTTGCTTTTTGTTTTTTTTACTTTTCCATTTCCAGAAAAAAAAAAGTGTGACAGAAGAAATAAATTTACATATGGTGAGAAAAATTTAAGTAAATCAAATTCAGAAATCTTCCTGTCACTATATTAAAATGTACTGATTGAATGATTAGTACTTTGCAAAAAAGATATAATTATTTTGACAATGATGTTTTATGTTAATCAGTCAAATGCCTATCTTAAAAGATTTGTTTATGGGAGAAAAAGTATTTATTTACTACAAGTAGATTCTCCATATTCTATTCAAAACTCTTTTTTTAAAAAAATTAGTTGTTGTCACAAGTATAAGGATACATTACTTGAATGTATATGTTGATAGGGTGAGAAATCCATGTGGAATTAATAGAGATACAATTATAATGAGTAACCCATGGGGCTTTACCTATTTGTTACAATAATCATTTACTTGTGTGCCAGTTAAAAGAATCAGCAGAAAAATTAGAAACATTTTAAAGAATTTGATAGTTGATATTGCAAAACATGCTAAGTAACACACGAGAGATATGATATGGTATTTCTTCAAATTCATTTTGGAGATTAGTGTTTACTTTCCAATGTCACACAAACAAGGATCTATATTTTTTCAATCCTTACGGCATTTAGATATCTTAATCTGATGCTGTTCATTTTGCAGAAAATGAGCCATGTATAGATTTCAGCTTGATTGACCACGAACAAATTAAAGAAATTACTTTAGGCCCCTCAAAAGTATTAAGGCTATTAAGTCTGAAATAGGATGCAGAAAATAAATGGTCCCCTGTTAAAGTCATTTCAGGGCCTCTGAAGGAGTTTTGGGTTAGGTTGGGCCCAGAAAGGTTAAAGAAGAAACTAAAATCAAGGGCAAGAGAAGCCAGCACCAGATGCAACAGGATGGACATTCTTTCACACTACTGATCTGTCCCCATGTGAGTCTGCAAAGAGAATTTCCTGTCATTCTTGATCACACTTAGTAAAAAGAGAAATTCAGGAATTTACAGGCATATTTTTAGAAGTCTAGCAGAACATTGTATGATTATGAGAGACTTGAAGAAATCAATTTAAAGCCACACACAATTTTCATCGACAACAGAAATGCATGATGCTAATTAATTTTTCAATTTTGCTCTGACTACCAAGAGACTTAAATGCCCTTTATTAGAAACTTTTTTAAACCATTCTTTTCATCTGTTATATCCACTATAATTACCCCAAGTGTACACATTATATTTGCATATACTTAGCATATTATTAAATGATGTTTATTAATTATGAATAAATATGGGTGTGATTTAGATCTAAACTGAGTAGATCTAGTTTATTTTTGGTCTACTTATGTTGAGTTAATAATTTACTGTGCTACAATAAAAATAATTTAAAATCTACTAATGAAGTCTTTGATCAAATGGCCTGTTTTTTTCAAGCCATTAGGGAGAAAGTTAACTAATTTGTTAGTGATTATTAGGACTACATGAGTATGAGATATTAGTTAACCCCAAAGAAAAGAAAGTTATTTAGTGTTTGGCTTTCCTCATATATTGCTTAATCATTTGTTTCAAGTTTTCAATATAATTTATTTATTGTTTTCTTTGCCTCCCTGTGATCATTAATTTCATTGTCAAAACAAGGATTTTTAGATTTGCATAATAAATAACTTTCAAGTAACTTTCACACATTATTTTACATCTTCCACACAACACCCACATGCAATAGGTAGAGCGGGGCTTATTTTCTCATTTAGTCACTGATAATGAAAATGAGGCTTAGCTAACCTGGTAAAAACCCCATGCCTATCTAGTAGAACATTTAGAATCAATTACAGTTCTTTCTGTTTCAAACCTTGAGCTTCTTTTTCACCACATTAATACATAACATTTTCTTACCATTGTGAGATATTGATAATTTCAGGATTGTAATAATGTAATCAGAGTAGAAAATTTAAAAATCACAACTTAAAAATTCTTGTTTGAATTATTGTTTTTTGCTTCACTTTTTAACTTCATTAGTCTCATCAAGGCCATAAAATCAAGATAGATATACAATATGTGTAATACCTAGTAACATAATAAATATTATAAAACATTTGGAGATGTACAAAAAGCAGATGAAAAAAATTAAGCATTCTTATAATTAGTCTTTCCCAAAATAACAATTATTAATAGTTTAAGTGCTATTTTCATAATTAAAATTGATAACAAATATGCAGTATTTCACATTTATATTTCACTCATTTTCTTTTTAAGTGTGCCATATTGTTCATAAATATTTGTAATATTTTACACGTGCCTATGTACCTGTAGCATTCGTATATGTATAAAAAAACTTACAAACTTTAAAACATTGTTTTAAATATTATCTCCCTAGCTTAGCATGGCTTTGTGAAAACTTTTCTGCTATTCAGTTATTTTTAAAATACTACTAAAAATCATCTTTAAAATATACAAAAATGTTAAAATTTGATATAGCAAGATTGATACAACCATTCCTCAATGACTGAACTTCAAATTGTTTCTTTCAGCATAGGAATACCTCATATGCTTTCTGATAACCCTAAATCTCCATTATTACTCTCCTATATTTGGCCCTACAGCATAAATGCTCCCCCCCTTCAATGCATTTCCTATATGGAGTCAGTCATCTTCAAATTCAGTCTTGATGTTGTTACCTCCCTAATTGCTGTCTATTTTCCCCAAGATTTACATTTGACCATTAAATAGCATGAGTTTGAAGTAGGAGGGTCCACATATACACTTTAAAAAAAAAATACCTGCAGTACTACAACATCTGCTGTTGGTTGAATCTGCAGATGTGGAACCTGTGATACAGGGGCAACTATGGAACTTGAGCATCCTGGGTTTTGGCATATACCTTCAGTCCTGTAACCAGTCCCTCACAGATACAGAGGGACGGACAATTGTAAACACTTCGAAATCTTTTTACGTCCTACCAGGTACTGCATGAATTAACCCCTGATTGCCTTGCAATTCCCTTAATCAGCGTACCAGTTTTCACCATTTTCCAATTACATTGGTCAAACTCCTTCCCAACCCAGGGCTTTCACACATGTTGTTCTGGCTATATATAATAACACCTCCACTGGTATTATCCCAGCTACCAACACCTAGAATAGTAGCTAATACTCTTGAAAATCTTATACAGTCTTTCTCAACCTACTAGTTAAAAAAAAAAGTGATCACTATGGACTGAATTATATTGCTCTCGAATTCATACGTTGGAGTCCTAAGCCTCCATGTGAGTGTATTGGAGATAGGACCTTTAAGGAGGTCCCAAAATTTAAGGATTACAGTTAAAAGAGGTTAAAAGGGTGGAACCCTAATACGACAGGAATAAGAAGAGGACGAGACACCAGAGTTTTCTGCCTCTTTCTCTGCCATGTGAGGATACAGTAAGAGGCAGCAAAGAAGAGTCTTCACCAGAAATGGAACTCTGCCAGAACCTTGATCTTGGACTTACCAGCCTCCAGACCTATGACAAATAAATTTCTGTCGTTTAAACCACCCAACCTATGATGTTTTGTTATAGCAGTTTGCACAGACTAAAATACTAACTTAATACTCACAACAATTTTGTGCAGTAGGTCGATTAAATATAATGCTTTGGTATGTTTACAGATTAGGACACAGAAGTTTAGAGACATTAGGTAACTTACTCAAAAACAAAAAGACTAGTTTAGAATAGAACTAGGCCACTTGACTTTTCCTGGGCAACTCCTATTCATAAATCAAGTGTCAGTTTAAATGACATCTCCTGAAAGGAAGTATAGATGAATCTTGGGCCAAGTTAGTTAGTCCTGTTTTATACCCTTAAATTGCATTATATATCCCTATTTTATAAATAGAACTGAATATTTATTTGCATTTATTATCTTTTTGCCACACCATTTTGGAATCTTATGAGAATAGGGATCTTGTCTCCCCTCTTTACCTCTGTATCTCAGCTACTATCACAGTGGTCGCCACTTAGTAAACCTCAAAAAATACATGCTGAATGAATTAACTCTCAACACAATTTTCAAATATTTCATTGAAGTGTGTGCATAGATTTGGAATTGATGGTAAAAGCATATTAACGTGCATTTAAAATAATAGCTTTCCTGTTAATTAAATGATGCTTGTTGAAATCATAAAAAATGGAGAAAAGTATAAATCACTAGATGTTTTATAACCATCACCAGAAATGACTACCTTTTATTATGTGCTTTTCTAAGCTATTTATAAAATCAGATGAGTCTACATATTTAAAAATAATATTTCTTATTAAACTTTATTATAAATAAAATATATGATCATCAGAGAAAACTGAGTTAACTCTGTATGGGAATTAGATTAATGCCATCAATTAGCCTTGGTCTATGCTATGAAAAGGTGTTAGATAAGGTCTGAATTTATACCACCTTTCTACATGGATTGTTCTAGGTAAACCTAGGAATTAATTTAAAAGTTGACTAGAATATGTACAAAGCCTGATGCGTAGTTAGAAGTAAATTAAAACATCAACTTTCAGCTGGGAACTCCTACAAAAAATACATACTCACAAACACCTCCACGAAAGCACACACATACACACACATACAGACATACTGTCAACCCTAGTAAAGAAAAGATCACAAGCAAAGTCTCCTAACCACATGAGGAAATGAACTAACTTGAGAGTCAGCAAATTCAATATGCAGAAAAATTAGCTCCCTAAACTAAAGAGCACATATAAATAACTCCAGTGAGTATCCTCAATTTCAAGTCATATTCTCCAAATCTATTATTTTGTTCTCTTTTTCTGAAGTATTTTTATGTTTTAATGTGTTCTGGAAGATGTTCTTTGCCTAGCACTAATTCAAATTGCCACTTTGCCAACTCAATGCTTTACTACTTCTAAAGTGGTTTTAATTCTGAAATTGCATTTTTAGTTTCCTATTGTTTTTCCTTCTAATTTTCATTGAACTTTTCTTATAATTTTCTGCTTCTGTTTCAGAGAGGACAAATATTCTTATTTTAAAAATATGAAAAATTTATTTAAATTCATAGAACTCAATATGCATGTTATTCTGAGTTTTCAATATAGCTTTCTCTTTTCATTATTTTTACAGTTTGTTTGTTTACTGCATCTAGTTTTTTCATTCTTTACTTGTCTTTGATCAGTGAACTACTAGCCATTGTTGGTCTGTGGAAATGGGTATGAGGATTGGCTGAAGTGAAGTCAAAATTGTTTCACGGATCTAAATATGCAGAGTTGCTGGATGAAGACTCCCAGATTGCTTTCCTCTTCTGCTCTATAAGAGTGAAGGCTTCTACTGCTGATGGCTTAATATTCCAGTGCAGAATAAAGGAATACAGAAATCTCTAGTGTCAACAGCTGACATGTTTCCAACACCACCTACATGGCTTTATACCTTTTATTCAAAATTTTGGTTAGTGTCCTCCATATGCTAAATAATGGGGATTTATCGGTAATAAAACAGACAAAAATTCTACCTTCCTGGAACACGCAAATCTACCGGGAACTCTTTCCAGGATGTAACATGTTCACGCCAGTCATTCTATCTACTTCCATCTCCCACCATTGTTTTCTGGGACTTAAAAACCTAAATGGATGTGGAAAGATATAGAAGAGATGAAGGCTTTACATGGATCAAAAAGTTGCATCCACACAGTAGAGAAGAGCTACCTCACTTTCCATTTGTTTTAAGCAATTAGTTTTTAAGTTAGGGACGTGAAGAGTGCTTAATTCCTCTCCTTACATTTAAAAAATATTTTTAGAAGCATCCATTTTATGAGGTGAAATCCAATGTCCAAAAGCAAAATGGCTATACTGTTCTTTAATAGAGTTTAGTTGGTTTTAGAATTACCAGGTATTTTCCTGGATTCTTTCTTTCTCATTTTTATTATTTTTGAGCTCATTTCTTTCATTATTTTATTTCCCTTTCCTTATTTTCATTCTATCTTAATGGTTATTTAAGTGAATGTTAAAATAGATTGTGTAAGGATCTTGTTTCTAGACTCAATTTTAAATCAGAAGTCCTAAAAATATTATATATTCAAATAGTCTATATTTTCAAAGGAAGTATAGAGTGAAACTAAAAATTATGCTCTCAGGTGTCAATGTTTCATTTAGCATGTGAGATCCACAGTAGTGTAGAAGCTATGATACTATCTTAAGTTACTCCACTTTTCTCTGAGTTCCTCATGTGTAAACCTGGGTAACGATGCCATCCATTAATCTATTTCATTAACTGATTAAAATAATATGTGGAAACACTCAAAAGAATGTCTAGCAAATACCTGAATTATTATTAGTAGATATTATTATCATTTCAGTACACCTTCAATGCAATAAAGTGATGAACAGTTTAAGAAAAAATTGTCAAGGGCAGAAGTTCAGAAAAAAGAGCAGCATAATGATTTAAGAATTCTGTCTCACTTTAGGGTTAGGTAGTAAATTAACTAAGAATAAATCACACTAATAAGGCCGATATAATCTGAGTCATGTGAAAGAGCTACAGGTAGCTGAAACAGGAAGAAGATCCATTAGTTATATCAGCATATTAACCAAACAGGAAGATGAGAATCATAGCAGAATCATAAAAACAAAAACGAAACTAAACTACAAAAACCTCTAAGCTTTATCCAGTGTTTGAGCAGGGTTGAGCCTTGAATTAAATTAGAATAAAAATACTTTAAATGTAGAATTATAGATTAACTAGAAGAAAAGAGATTAAAAACCATAAACAATTCCAATTAAAATGTTAGAAATGAAATGCAAACTGTGAAAACCTCTGAGAGTCTTTCCTTGATCTTTGTATTCAAAATACCCCTATCTGGAATCATTCTCTTCATATCCTTCTTCGTTTTCTTGTGCACCACTATTATTCTCTGGTACTATGATGTTTATTCATTATTTCTTTCATCTCTCCCCAAGTGGAATGCAATATCCTCAATGTTAAGAACAGCAACTAATACATAGTCTGAGCAAAATAAATATTTTCTGAATAAACACATACACATCTCTGAATAAATAAAAGAATCAGCCTGAAAATCAATTGTGATTGCAAATACAACAAAAATATGACAGTAATAATTCCCATTTATTTTGGCCAAAACTAAAATATTTAGTGATGTACTCAGGATCACTAAATTTAAAAAATATAAACTTGAATGGTATGAAGACCATCAATGGTTCTTCTTTAGAAAACTTAATAGCAGAAATTTGAAAATTCTCCCCAGATTAATTTTCAATTAAAATTTCAATGTTAAGCAATTTCAAACACAATTTCAGAAGGATCATAAATTTACCCAGAAAAGAAAATGTGTGGAAACAATAAAATAATATTTCAAAATGGCATACTGATTGTTCTCTACCAAATATTAAAATTTAAGTTAACATGATAATTATATTTGTTTGATATGAAGGAAAATATTCAATAGATACTTATATAAATAAAAATAATTGCAGTATATACTAACAGTCTAAAAAAGTGTTTATTATATACAGGCAACTTCACATATACTCATACAAATACAACACACCAATATGATGATATAGGTAAAATTTAATAAAAGTTGGTAGCAAAACTGAGTATTAATTGAAAAGACACACGTTCAGATTCATACCTTATTGTATATAGGCAAAAAATTCCATACTGGTGAAATACGTTCCTAAGAGTGACATAAATTTTAACTGGCAATAGAAATGGAAAGTGTTCTATTTGAAGTAATATTTTTTAATCATTAAAGTTTACACAATAGAGATATTAAAGTAACATTCTGTTTAAAAAGTAAAACTTCTGAAAAAATTTAAAATTAAGAGTAGGTCAGAAATAGGACAGGACTTCCCTGGTAGCACAGTGGTTAAGAATCTGCCTGCCAATACAGGGGACATGGGTCCAAGCACTGGTCTGGGAAGATCCCACATGCTGCAGAGCAACTAAGCCTGTGTGCCACACCTACTGAGCCTGCCCTCTAGAGCTCATGAGCCACAACTACTAAGCCTGCATGCCACAACTACTGAAGCCTGCGCGCCTAGAGCCCATGTTCCACAAGAGAAGCCACCACAATGAGAAGCCCACGTATCGCAACGAAGAGAAGCTCCCACTCGCTGCAACCAGAGAAAGCCTGCATGCAGCAATGAAGACCCAACACAGCCAAAAATAAATAAATTTATTTTAAGAAATAGAAATATGACAAAGGGCTATTATTAAAAACTGAACTTACACAAATAGCAAGATATATATATGGGCTTCTAACAGACATAAAGGGGAACAACTATATGCAGATATTTCTCATAAGCAAACACTGAGGAATGCACATCATTAAAAATGTTGAACTCACTACTAGTCAGATATATAAAACTAAATAGTTTTTTTTAATACTTGTTAAATTAGTATAAATTAAATTAAAATAATCTCAATATTTTATTCATCCATTAAGCCAATTTTGCTGTGTGGAATGAACAAAGAAAAAAATAGTAGCAGATGAGGTTGAAGGGTAACTAGGAGAGGAAGGGGCAAATCAAATCTTGGTGTTGGGGCTTCCCTGGTGGTGCAATGGTTGAGAATCCGCCTGCCAATGCAAGGGACACGGGTTCGAGCCCTGGTCTGGGAAGATCCCACATGCCTCGGAGCAACTAGGCCCGTGAGCCACAACTACTCAGCCTGCATGTCTGGAGCTTGTGCTCCACAACGAGAGGTCGCGACAGTGAAAGGCCCGCGCACTGCAATCAAGAGTGGCCCCCGCTGGCCGCAACTAGAGAAAGCCCTGGCACAGAAACGAAGACCCAACATGGCCAAAAATAAATAAATAAATTAAAAAAATAATCTTGGTGTTTATCTTGAGACAGAAAAATCATTAGAGAGGAAAGGGGGACCGTTGGTTCACAACCACAGGTATCCACCTGGTAAAATTCGAAACTGGCCCCCATACATGAAGAACAGAGAGATCAAAGAAAGAGGCAGACCACTTCAGATTGGTAGGTAGCAGGTTTCATAAGCAAGTGAGAATCAACATTGTTTACTATATTTATTCTTACATAAATACAATCATTTTAGTTAGTAAATGTATTATTTGAACTAGTCTGTAAATGTATTAACAATGCCAATTCTCCCCTAATCTAGAAAGTTAACGAAATTTCAGTCAAAATTGCAGCAAGTTTTCTTTTCTTTCTTTTTTTCTTTTTTTTTTTTAGGTATAGAAAAGTTGATTCTAAAATTTGTTTGGAAAAGTAAAGGACCTAGGATATCTAAATCAATTTTGAAAATCAAGAATACACTGAGGGAATCATATTAACCAATTTTATGACTCACTATATAGCTACAGTAATAAAGACAAAGTAGTATTGATGAAAGGATAGATTGCAGACGCACAGATCAATGAAATCAAACAGCGAATTACAAAACTAGATTCCATACCAAAAAATGGTCACATGATTTTTGACAAGGTTGCAAGGGCAAGTCAATGGTGAAAGAACAGTGATCGACAAATGATCTTGAATCAACTGGATATCCATATGCCCCCAAATGAACCTCAACCTAAACCTCACAGTATATACAAAAGTTAACTCAAATTGTACCATAGATATAAATGTAAAATGTAAAACTATAAAAAATTTAGAAGATAGTCCTCATGACCAGAGGTTAAGCAATGTGTTCTTACACGTAACACCAAAAGCATGATCCATTAAGGAAAACAAAACAAAACACATAAATTGAACCTCATCAAAGTTAAAAAAAGATGTCCCCAATATATACATGTAAAAAATCATCACACTGTACACCTTAAACTTAACAAGGTCATATACCACTTATGTCTCAATAAAGCTAGGGAAAAAAAGTTTTAAAATGTTCTATGAAAGACCCTATTAAGATAATGAAAGACAAGCTGTAGACTTGGAGACAATATTTGCAAACCACATAGCTGACAAAAGACTAATATTTAGAATATAAAAGGAACTCTCAAAACTCAACAGTTAAAAAAAAAAAAAGCAATCCAATTAGAAAGTAGGAAAGAGAGGTATATAGACATTTCACCAAAAAGGATATACAGATGGCAATGAAGCACAACATCATTAGCCATTAAGTAAATGCAAATTAAAACCACAATAAGATATCACTACACACTTACCAGAATAGCTAAAATAAAAATTAGTGAAGCACCAAATGCTGACAACGATGCAGAAAGACTAGATTATACATACACTGCTGGTGAAAATGTAAACTGATACAGCCACACTGGAAAGCAGTTTGGTAATTTCTTATAAAAATATATATGAAAGCTCCATACCAACCATAAATTGCCCTCTTGGGTATTCATTTATCTCAGAATTATGAAAACAAATCACATAAAAACCTGTACACAAATATTCATAGAGTCTTTGTTCCTAATAAATGAAAACTGAAAACAACCCAGAGACCTTTCAATGGGTGAATGATTAAACAAATTTATGGTACATACATATCATGGAATACTACTCAGCAATAAAAAGGAACAAACTATTGTTACACACAACAACTTAGGTGTCTCCAGGGAATTATGTTGAACGAAAAGAAGTAAATCCTAATGGTTACATATTGTATGATTCCTTTTATATAATATTTTTCAAATAAAATTATGGAAATAGAGAACAGATTAATCATTGCCAGGGTTAAGGAGGAGGAGGTAGTGTTACTGGGAAAGGACCCACACCTACTTTCCTTTTATTTCCACACCACATCTGTTATTCTATTCCCACAGCTGTGCTTGCCTAACAGAAACTAAGACGAAGGCAGACGCCATGTAAGTAAAACCACAGAACCAGCCCGAGACAGAAAGGCCCAAGATGCGGACAGTCAACCGCCCTGAACCGGTTCCAGCCTGACCACGAGGGCAGCCCCTGCATAGATGAGACCCAAAGTGTCCGAAAGTTGCCATTGCTTCATCACATGCTAGGATCTCTGCCCAAAAGAGGGACTTGCACTTTTCTAGGCACAAGTAGCTCTTCGTGGAGCCGAAAGGACTGCGCATGCTCCAGCTGTTCCTGAAAATCACCTCCCATTCCTCGAATTCTGATGGCCCACCCTCCTCTTACCCCTTAAAAGTTTCCCGCTTCCCTCCCTCTGGGAGAAGGCTTCTTTACAGCTCCGGTTCTCCCTTCCCCACTCCTTGATACACAAATAAGCTTTCTGCTCTGCTTTGCAGAACCTGGTCTCTTTTGACTGACATGAGAGGCACCCTGCAAGGAAGGGTGCCCACTTGAGGGTCCACCTGTTCCGAAAGGGTCGGTAACAGTAGGAATGGGAGGGATGTGAGTGAAGTTTCAAAAGAGCCACAAGAGAAAGTTGTGGTGAAGGAATAGCTCTGTGTTTCGAAAAAAAATTAAAGTAAAAAAAAAATAAGCAAGGGAACTTACATAAGAGACTTGTCTCCTGCAGCTGTTAAGACGAGTAGTTCTCTGCACCTGCCCGCCAGAATCTTAAAAGTTTATACAGACGCTTTAACTGGGTTTCAGTCGCACATTCAGTGCCGATGGTCTCAACACTGCCTCACTCTTTCAGAGGCTGCATCCTTGGAAAAGCTCCTTGTGCAGGAAGCGTAGGCCGGTGCTACATTCCAAGGACAGGGGAGGGGGAGAGGAGCCTCAGATTGCCCCATCCAGCTGGCAATTCAACCACAGCTGACGTCCTCTCCATGACCTCCTTCAACAAAATAAAGAACAGGACTTACTAAAAAAAAGGTCAGGGTATTTGAAATCAGATTTAGTCAAGAGATTCTGGTAATTGGACTCTGGTGGTTTAGGGAATACTGAGAAGTGGTTAGACTATGGATATATTTTGAGGGTAGGGGCAACAGGATTGATGTGGGCGTATAAATAAAGAGGAGTCAAAAGTGACTCCAGGGGACTTCCCTGGTGGCGCAGTGGTTGAGTCCACCTGCCGATGCAGGAAACACGGGTTCGTGCCCCGGTCTGGAAAGATCCCTCATGCCGCGGAGCGGCTGGGCCCGTGAGCCACCATGGCCCGTGAGCCATGGCCACTGAGCCTGCATGTCCGGAGCCTGTGCTCCGCAACGGGAGAGGCCACAGCAGTGAGAGGCCCACGTACCGCAAAAAAAAAAAAAAAAAAAAAAAAGCGACTCCAGGATTTTTGCCTGAGCAATTGCAAATGTTCACTGACATTTACTGAGGAAAAAAGATTCAGGTGGTATTACCTACCCTCCTGAGTTGGTCCCCAGCAAGGGTCCTAGTGTCCGTGTTGCTCGCGCCAATAGACCAAATTCGGTTCAGGAGCAAAAGAAAGCTTGACTAGTCAGTCGCTCTAGTCTACTCGCTTTCCCGAACAGGCTGCTTTATAGGTTTCTTGTCAGCCGGAAGAGGGCAGAGTTCTTGTGGGTCGTGCACAGCTGTGCTGCTCGGGCTCCAGACGGGAGTGTCGGCCAGAGCGTCTCTGCGCACAGCCCGCCGCCGCCATGTTGAATTGCTGTGTGGTGCGCAGCGCTTCTGCGCACGGCCCTCCGAGCTGAGGCGGGAGTTCCGCCGTAAGCGGTCGGCGCAGCCTTTTCACGCCGGAAGCTCCGAGCTGAAGTGCCTGGGGCTAGGCCTCTGAGCCCCGCGCCCTCTGAGCAAGGGAAACCGGTTGAAGCACAAAGGAAAAAAAAGGTTAGACTTTACCTTATTACCCAGATTCTATTTTCGTTTCTCGGGAATTGTTAATGGACTTTGCTGGTGACAGAGGTGGGGTAAACAGATTTTGGGGAAGGTTGAAGACTTTGGGCCTATACGTATGAAAGTTGAAACATATTTCATAACGAAGTGGATTCAAAGAGAAAAATTTAATGATGATACCGTAATTAGACTTAATGAAATGTAGCTTAATTGGAAGAAAACAGCTTTTCAATATCAAAATTTTAATCTATAAAATGTAGAATTAATAGAGCCTACAACGTTCCATAACGATTAAGTCATAGGATGCACATAAAAGACATAGCAAGAGACCAAGAAAACAGTGATCAATAACTATGAATATAACAATAATAATAATACCATTATTTTGTTCATCTATGTCTGTGGATAAGGAAAAAAAACAGATGGCAACATAATGTAAATTATTATACTAGTATTGGAAAGCTTTTCCTTTTTTCTTTTTAAAATTAGTATTGTAATCTAGTTTTTAACTCTCTCATTAAAAAATTTCATTTGTTCTGTATTTGTTCTTCACATTCTACCTAAACCATAGATCAGTATGAACTCTTTTAGCACTTTGCTGATATAGATTTATTCTTAAAGTTAATTTTATATACCTCTTTATTACAATGTATATATGTTATTTGTACATACACTTAAAAATAAGATAATAGAAAAAATGCTTAAAATTCTATAAGAGAAATAAGCAGAAATAGCTACTTCTTATACATTGCTGAATAACTTTATTCTTAAATCTATATATAGCTATTGCAATTATTCATTGATTAAAAACTATTTATTGAATTGTATATATCAGACACTGCTCTGGCCACTGAGGATAAAGCAATGAAAAATCCTTGCTCTTGTAGAGAGTACATTTTAACTGGAAGGGATATGAAAAAATGAACAGATGAACTGCACTGTTAGAAGTTTAGTGAAGGAAAATAAAGCAAGGAAGGCATATCAAGAGTCCTGGAGTGGTGGCAGTTTACAAGATGCAATAGAGGTGGGAGGGACATCACTGAGAAAGTGTCAGGACAAAACTGAGGGAGTGAAGGAGTGAGCTCTGCGGCTATCAGTGGAAGAACAAGTGTAAGTGTGTTACACATTTAATAGGAGCGGTCAGTGTAACTGGAGGAGGGGGAGCCAGAGAGAAAGTGGCAGGGATGAAGCTGGGGATGTAAAAGGTGGCTGGATCCTTGCAAACCATTTTACACTTCTTGACCTTAACTCCGAATAGCTTGGGAGCCATTAGAGAGTTATGATCTGACATATATTTACAGAATCACTCTAGATCCCTTTTGAAAATAAACTCAAAGAGGGCAAGAGCAAAAGCAGGGCAACAAGTGAAGAGGCTTTTGGCAATTATCTAGACATGTCAATGATGGTTAAGTTTATTAAACATTTATTATTTAAGGTTTTTAGTTTTTAAATTTTTGTTAAAGATAAACCTCCTTGGTTTTAAATGCCAACTAGATCTTTAAGGTTCAGAACGAATAAATAGAAGCCTTTTTATCTCACTCTTGTGTTCGTTTCTCAGTGGCAACCACTTTCAAGTCTTTCGGTTGTACTCCCCTCCCACGCCCACTATGTTTAGCTCCCTATTTTCCAGGTAACGTGTTTTTGAACACAAACACTTTGCTTTTTGATTTTGGATACTATCATTTGGCATCTTACCATGAAAAATGAAGCTTTTAGCTTTCGTACCTCCTGTATACAAACAGATACACAATACACATATGCCCATAAACATACTTCCCATTAGCCGATTCTATCCATATTTTCAGATTTGGTTAGACCAGTATTCAGTGTTTATATTCTTGTAACTCTATTATTTTCCACTCAGTCATGTAATACACTAAGACTGGGTTTCACTTCCTTTCTTGTACACTATTTTTATCTTCCCAAAGCTGTCTAATATGTTTATATGCTTAAGTTTTTATGGATCTATCATTAATTAATTCCCAAACTCTCTGTTGAAGAGTAAAACTCTTCTCAGCACATTCAAATAATAATTAATCCATTAAATTCTTTATTTTCTCCCCACATCCCACATGCCAGGCCCCTATGTCTTTCTAATCCAATTTGGACTGGCTCCTCACCAAGTTATCATCTTTGAATATCCTTTCACTATTTTCCTGGAAATTTCCCCCATTTTCCTCCTGTGCTCTGTCCTCTCCCTAGAACCCTATTTTCTTGTTTCTTGGCTTACTACATAATTCCTCTAATTCCCGAGTCTTTCTGGGCTTACTATAATTCTGCGTTTTACAGTAGGCTATGTTAATTTGTGTTCCAACTTTTTATCTCCACTATTTTCTCTATTCATATATTTTAATATTAAAACAAGTTTCTCTATGGTCATTAGTAGAGTTTGGGGAAGGAAGTACAATGAGGGCAGATAATCAAATATATTTAATTGAAAATATTTAATTGGCCTTAATTTCACTTAACCATAGAGTATGGATGTTTTTCCATATCAACAAATGCCCTAGTGTGTTATATTCAGATTGCATTAACAGTTTATTGTTATAAATATGGCTGGAATAAACTTTCCCGAAAAAAATATGATATATACATGTGTACATACATAGTTTTCTCATATCTGTAACAATTTATGTAGGGTGAATTTGACTAGAAATAAAGCTGACAGAACAAATATGCACTTTTTAAAAGTGAAATTAGTTATTATTTCTTCTTCTTATGACACAAATTGTACATATTTAGAAAATACAGAAAGGCACCTGCTTTTTTCTTTTATAACTAAAAAGGACAATAAATTCTAAATACAAATGATAAGGGCATAATTATTTTAACATTAAATAATTCAGTCTCTCTCTCTTTCCCTTTCTATCTCTCTCTCTCCCCTCCTAATCTTTTTATTTTCTGTTTTCCCCTGTCTACCACTACCACACGCTATGCTATCCATGTTTATATTACTGTATATGTAGTAGTATACTACATAATGTATATGTAGTAGTATACTGGTAAGTGTTTAACAGGCTTGGGCCCTGATCAGGTGGGCCCTGATTTGTAGTGTTTGCCTGTTTCTATGGTATAATCAGTCCCACTGTAGTCCATTTCAAGCTATCAACCTCTCATCACTTGTGAAAGCAGAGTTGGGAAAAGATGAGCAAAATGGCTGCTTATGAGCCAGTGGAGCCAGCTCCAGCACCCTATCATGCCATATATCTTTTAAGTATTTTCTAGCTTGTTGTTTGCTTTTTTTTTTTTTTTTTTGGCCACACTGTGTGGCTTGTGGGATATTAGTTCCCTGACGGGGGATGGTACCCAGGCCCTCATCAGTGAAAGCATGGAGTCCTAACCACTGGACAGCCAGGGAATTCCCTGTTGTTTGCATTTTATCTTTTGAAGATTTTTTTATAGTTACTTAACAATTTATTTGTTCACATGTGCATATATATATATATTTATATATAGTTTAACCTCCTCTGTGATATTAAAATATTCTGTGTTGGTTTCGATAGTATGTGTATTATTGATTTATATTTTTTTCTAGTGCCATTTTGGTTTCTGGTTTATTTTTTTAAATTCTGTTCATCCATTTAGCGTTTCTTGTGATATATGTGTGGGATAATTTAACCTCATATCTTTAAAAATTACTATCCCATCTGCATTATTGAATAAACCATTATCTAATATTAAAAATGCTAACTTTGTTACATACCACATTTTATATTACTTGGTTCTCTACATGTTCTCTTTATTTATATATCTGCCTACTCTTGAATTTGTACTGTGCTTTTAAAATAATTTTAGGTTTGAAGTATAATGTAACAAACTATCTAATTGTTTAAGGTCGCATTCATTTTCTTTCTATTCTAAATTGTCTTTACTCTTTTGACTTGACTCCTGTATATTGATCTTATGTTCAAATCCAAAAATGTCACCATTGGAAATAATATAATTGTTTTAAATATTTTGATCAGCTTGAGAATTGATATATTTAAATATCAAGGCTTCTCATTCATAGTAATGATAGATTGCTTAACTTGTTCATCTTCTTTTATGTATTGTAAAAAATTACGTGGTTGGAATTATATATGCCCTAGACTCAACTTGTAAGATGTGTTAGGCATTTCATTCTTTATTTTATTACCATTTTGAGTGTAAGCATCTTTTTTTCCCATTAATTTTCTTTTATTGCTGTATGTAGTATTTGTACATAATTTGTATTATATACAAAGCTATAAGGTTCCATAAATTTAATCCTAGTCACACTCTTCAAAATGTATACAGTTTTAATTAATTCTCTTGTGTTTTGTCTGTATGAAATACTATCATTTATAAATCATTATAGTTTTCCTCCTTTCTAATTTTTGTTTCTTTTCTTTTCTTTTTTTTTTTTCTGTTTCCTTACTGCAGTATTTTACTTACTGCATTTGCAGGAATGTCATTGAAAAATGACATTATGGGTGGGAATACACATCCTTATCTAATTATTGTCTTTATTTACTGTATTCATTGATTTATTCATTCTGTCACAAATATTTTTCAGTGCATATAATGTACTTGGAAATGAATTTTGGGTTTTACTGCTAAATAATATGTCAATCATTGGTGGATATTTTGGTTTCTGTCCTTTCCAGAAACTTTCTATGTACATTTAAAACATATCCAAAAAATAAGCTAATGAAATATAACATTTGATAATTTATGTATAACTATCACTTTAAATATTATTGACATATTTTTCTATATATATCATTAATATCATTTTTAATTATTGCCAAGTAACACCAAACTTTGGAAGATTAACCGTTGTTTAACATTTTGGTTTCATCCAATATTCTGATATGTTTAAAATGTTGAAATGAAGTTTTGTATACATATTTGGTAAGTGCATCTAATTGTTGCCTTGTGATAAATTAATAGAAATGAGATTGCTAGGATACAAAGTAAGTACATTTTAATTGTAGATATGTGGAGCCAAATTGGCCCTCTAGGAAAGTTCTACCAACCTATAGACCCAGTGGTACTGTTAATACTTGATAGAACTTCTTGTTGAAAAAGACTTGGCTAAATTTGATTTTACAATTGATACCTTTTTATGCAACATGTGATTTTAATTAGTTTTATGTTGTAAATCATCTTAACTTGCAAAATATTAGGAATATTCTAGACTCTGTGCACTTGGATAGAAAATATGCTTTAAAATGTAACACAGAAGTGGCAAACCTAAAACCTTCTTGAATAAACTTATAAACAACCTCAAACTAACTGTGAAAGGATATGCCTGAAGACTAGAACAGCCAATGATTTCAAAGGGTACATACTAACCTAAAGTCATCTTTCTTTTACATATTTGAAGAGCTTATTCCTTATTTGATTAGAAATGCAATTTATTTTATGTATGAACATAGTTTTGGAAAGAATGATTTTAATTTTCCATATTATACTAAAATTATAACATTATAAGCTACATTGATTTGATAAATCAGGCCATTATGAACTTGGTATGGTTAAAATACTGTCATTCCTTTTTCTAAATGTGTATGGCTCTTTCCAGATGATGTGAAGACATTTCAGTCTTATCTTCTCATTTTCCCGTGTGTAGTTTGGTTTAAAAAAAAAAAAAAAAAGGCAAGCTAAACGTTAATTTTTTTCAAGTTTGTTGTTGTGGTATTCAACATATTTACAGACTAGTCTGATTGTATACTACTTTTAAATTGAAAAGTGAAATCATTTTTTGCCCAAAAAAATCATGGTCAAAATATGACAAGAAAATATGAGGCTCTCATAAATGAACTGTGATAAATCATGTTTCAACAATGAACAAGACAAACAGTGTCACCCTTTCCTTTTACTAGCAAAGTATAGCACTTATTTCATAAGAAAAGTAATTACCTCAGTGACATTAAAGGCCTTTTTAAAATATCATTTCAAGTCTTTCTGTAGGTCTTTTCCTGTATTCAATTTGCAGCATTTTATCCATTCAAGCACTGAAATGGAAATTACTTTAGATGGCACGTAATGCACATTTTGCTTTATACTGTCCTTGAAAATATTTGCCTATACTTAGCAAAGGCATAGTTATAAAGCTGGTAATGGGACTCTGTTCAAACTAACTCCTAGATCAGCTTTCAGTTAACTTCTTTTTTGTTTCTTCTCTTTGATTCTTTTCTTCTATTTGCTCAGCAAGGCAAGAATAT
Source organism: Aethalodelphis obliquidens (assembly GCF_003676395.1). Classification (NCBI taxonomy): domain Eukaryota; kingdom Metazoa; phylum Chordata; class Mammalia; order Artiodactyla; family Delphinidae; genus Aethalodelphis; species Aethalodelphis obliquidens. The sequence continues at coordinate 21,183,948 of NW_020837952.1, forward strand.
TATCTGCCCTGCATATATTTGTAACAATTTCTCTGATGAGATTTTAAAAATATATATTTCAGTTACAAAATTAGTCTTTCTAAAAAAAATTTCCAGACTTATTATTTCCATTTGGTAATTTATTTGAAAAGATAACTAAATAAAAAAGATCACTATCCCTACATAAATAGCCAGCTGATATTTGGTTCCTCAGTTTAGTGATTTCAAAGGTAGAGGGAGTTTTTAAGTTTAGCTTTGTGAACATACTGTACACATTTCTGTCAACCAACCATGCCTGGTCCTTGTCTGCCCAGTTTTCCTAATACTTCACCAGTGTTCTGTAAACTGGTGCTCAGGTTACACACCATACAATAGCCAAAGTGGACAATACCAGACCATTACTTGCTCGTGCTTTTTCTACTGGCCTGAGCTGGACTTGCCTAATCACACTATTCAGATTCTTATTAATTTCTTGTTTATTTGACAGGAAATAGTAACACTGACAAAAATCATATAAAACTCAAAGTATACAACTACAACAAGGACATTGTTGGCAGATTAATGAATGAATGTAATTAGTTCAGAGAGTATTTAGGATTAGTTATTGCACGAAAAACCCTGAAATTCTATGAAATTTTATAGCACATATATGAAAGAAATTTGACAGCAATTTCTTTAAATTTGGCAACCCTCCTAAAATTTTCTTGATATTACCAAAAATGAGTTACAAATCTAAGATAAACGTCTTTAAACTATTAATAATAATTTATTTTAGCCAGTCTTGCTGGAAGGAAAATGAAATTTTTCTATAAGAAATGGTATCACAAAATTGTTGTCACATGAAAATATAATCAAAGATAATGTATCTAATGATTATAGAAAAGGTAATATACAACTTGTAAGAAATTTAACTAAAATAACTGTTAATTTATTTTTCTGGATTTGATGATTTTTTTTAGTGAACAAGACAGCTTTACCATTCCCTACTCTTGACTAAACTTTAGACAGATTTCTTCCCGTCTCCCTATTCTTGGAGCATTTACTTTAGAAAACTTAAAATTGTAAACTTTTTCTCTGCTTCTTTGAGGTATAAATCCTCTACCTCCAGAAATGTCTTAAGGAGAAATGGGAGTCATGCGTTTGGAATGTAGAAGTCAAAAAAGATAGGGTTCCTGTCTCCCTGTCCTTATGGGAATGTAGGAGCCTAACTTCCATAAGCAGCAATTAGCAAACACATTGACCTATCACACTGACCAATCTCCCTACTAATGTCCTCCTGTATTATTTTACTAGCTCAACTCAGAATTTAATAATCCTCCTGCCTTTTTTTTCTCCCCAGCAGAGTGGGTTCAATCTCTCTCCCCTATTGCAATAGTCTTGAGAAAATCTTCCTTTTTTTTTAAACAAGTCTCCAGAGTGATTTTTCTTTAAAAGTGATATTTGTCAGTTTTTTTAAAAAATATATAATTTGTTACAATTTTCTTCTCGTTCTAAATAAAAATTCACATTTGTGCCTAACTTGTATTTGTAAGTTTTATTTTGTTTTTTCTTAAGGATCCCATTTCCTGGTTCTATAAGTGCCAGACTTCCCAAAACTGGATTCATTTTTCCTCTTGTTCTTTGCCCTACTGTCAAGTATCTAAGAATATATTTGGTTTACACTTATCTCTATATCTTTATTCAACATGCACTCAGGGCCTGATAAGTTTTTGTCCCCACATATTTACTCACCAAAGTATGACCAATATATCAAGAACTAAACTGATCATCATTTCTGGAAAACTTTCTATGATCCTTCATTTGGAATTAGTTTTTCCTTTCCTGTGTTTACATAGCACTGTTTATAATTTTGTAATAGAATTTATTCCAGTCTGCCAGCTAATGGAGTTATTTGCATGTTTCCCCTTTTTTTTTTTACATGAGAAACTGTAAGTTTTTAGATTGTACGGCACATATGTTATTAGTCTTTGTATCACCATCATTACCTAAAAACATAGACACAGGAATGTATGCTGAATTAAATTTCTGAAACATGATTTTCTTAGATTTAATTTGAAACCTGATTCTCATGAAAGAAATATGGAAAATCTCCCAGGATAATATGTTACTTAGAGAAGAAAAGTAATAATTAAGAAAAGAATATTTATGAAATCCTGTCATGTATCTCAAGGAGATAACCTCCTTTGATGGGTCAAATTGAGCTCAAATTCTCCTCTTCTTTTGACGCTTTCTCAGACATTTTATAAGAAGAGTTAATCTTATTTATCTCCTGACATGTTGAATATTCCCCTATCTGATTTTCCTGCTAAATTGAAGTCCTTGAGGTCGTGGAGAATGTTCTTATTTGTCCCTATATTTGGTTCCTGGCATAAGTCTTATCACATAATGAGGTCGATACTTATTTAAAAAAAAAGAAAAAAGAAACAAGGGAAGAAGGAAGGGATAAAAAAGGAAGGGAGGGAAATGGGGAAGAAGAGGAGAGCAAGAGAGAGAGATTAGTCAATAGTTAGATTTGTCTCCATGATTGTCTGATCTCAAAGCCATGGTTTCATTTTAGGTTGCAGTGTCTACCATCACAGAACTAAGAGCCAGCTGCAGAGATACCCAATTCTGCTGACAATTAAGATTTAAAAAAAAAATGAATGCAAGCAGTCATGAAGACTATGAATCATTTCCTTTTTGCATGTAAATTACACAGCAATCAACATAAGTGGGTTTCATAAAAGATGTATAGAGAAGTTACTTTAAAAAATCCAAAGAAGATGCTTCTCTCACACCCCTCATCCACATACACTACACAAAGTGTTTTATTTTAAAAGTCAGACTACTTCTCTATAGCCAGTGACACATCCTGTGCAAACATGATGCCTACTCACATGTGCATTTTCAAATCTCTTTTCCTGTTATGCATCTGTTTATACTTTTCTAGGGGCATAACTTATTTTAATATAAATTTTCACAAAAATTCATAGTTATTTTATGAAATTTATAACATACAAATGAAAAGAAAGCTAAGACTACCCAAAATAGTTAAAATGAGGAAACTCTCAGGATATTTGGGTTCTCTGAGACACTTACAGGAGGTTCATGAAATCAAAACTATTCTCATAGTAATACTAAGATGTTAATTACCTCTTTCTCTGGGTTGACATTTGCACTAATGGTACAAAAGCAATAGTGAGTAAAAATGCTGGCTCTAGTGGGAATCAACATAGTGGTACTAGTACTTAGTCCTATTTTTTACTGCTATATAATTGCAATTTGAAAAAAAACCTGCCTTTAAAATGTCCTTGATGAAGTATTAAAAATATAATTTTATTAAAATTCATCCATTGTATATGCATTTAATATTCTGTGTAAAAAATAGGAAATGTGCAGAAAGCAGATCTGCAACATACCACATTACCATGTTTGTCTTGATGAAAATTACACAGTTTTTTGAGTTACAGGCTGACTATCTGCTTTATGCATGGAACACCATTTTAGTAGAAAGAGAGATCAACAGACACACTGTGGTTATTCAGATAGGGTATTTGGTAGACATTTTCTCTAAAGTGAATAATGAGAGCCTATCATTTCAAGGAAAATAACTAATAGTGTTTGATAAGAAATGCCTCAATCATTGGAATGCCTGCGTAACTTAGTATATCGATATTTTCCAAAAAAAGAAAGCATCAAGGTACAAAACCATGCATGAGTACCAGGCCCATTCAAAATATAAAATATCAAAATAATGAAATAGACTATGAAAAGTTCATGGCTATGCTTTCACATTCCACACTGAAACAAACCTTTAAAAGTTACCACTTGTCATGACTTGAAACTAATTTTGCTGTAGAATATAAGTAATCTTTATTTGTAAGTAGTAGTTTTTATTCACATTAACAGTAGATTGAATAACCAGATGGACTTGATATGTAATTATTGTCTGCATGAAAGACTTTATATCAATATTATCATTTCTAAGACAAAATTATTTTATGTAGACATGATACAACTATATTTCATTTATAAATTAACTTATTTTTCACAAGGTATATCCATTTATCTTGAAATCTGTAGATAGAACCATTGATCATATGTAGTACCTATTATTGATTTATTGACATATATTTTATCTTGAGAGGGCATCTGATTAGTAGAGCTTACAACATCGTTACCATTCACATAGGATTTTGTGAAAGTTATACCATTCATTCACTTTCAGTTCTTCAAAATCAATGACCTTCAAATATCAGGTAAGATGTTTCTTAAATGCAGATTTCTAGGCTTGGTACAAAACAAATAGTCCTCTTTATGAGGATTCTTGCAAGATTATTTTCAACTCAATTTTTTTAACAAAGAAAAGATGTACTCATAAGCAATTAGATTTGGTTTTAGCTTATTAGGCATTGTTAGCCATACAATTGATCACCTTATCTTTTTTAAAGTTCACATTGCCAGAAATAGGGCTTTCCCACAGCAAATAGGTATAAAATTATGTCAAGCAGCCTTATCCTCATTTCTGGAAGCGCTAGATATTTCTGTCCTTGTTGTACATTTTTGCTATAATTTAAGTGGTTTTTCTTCTTTATTATAGTTTTATTGCATTTTTAATTATACATATTATATATCAATCCACTCTCATGTTAAAAAAAATACAGAGGTATGTGCAGTAAAGAGGGACATTTCCATTTACTCTGCACTCCAATTTCCTTCCGAAATAGTACTTCCAGTTATTAGATAAGTATGTTACATTAAAATTTTTCTTTTTCAAAATCTTTGGTAGGTCTTTAAGTATTAAAAATGCAAATCTTCAGAATTTTTATAATTAAATTTATATACATCTAGTTCAGAATATATATAAATGAAAAAACAAGGTATATGAAAAATAAAATAGATTATAATCATGAATTTCCCCCATCTACTATTAACATCTGTTAATAGTTTAACATCCATTCTTGTAATTTTCTTATGAATAGTCTATTCTAAAAAATGAACCAAAAAATATGTGCATGGTATCTTCCTTATGCCTGAAAACCAAGTTCTCTTTGACAAGTAGAGTACTGCATTTGCTCATGCATTTGCTCATATAATCAGAGGTTCCCTAGCCTCTCACACACGTGCTGATACTTTTTATAGAAGCAAACTCAGTCATGAGTTTGTGCTGAATTCTTCCAGCCTTGAACCTATTAAGTTATGTTTATACTTAATATTGTTTTTCAGTAATGTATGGACACATTGTCTGATTTATTCTGGTTTTGTTTTTTTTTTCATTCCACATTATGTTTTGGAGATGTAACCATGTTGATACATCTATTTCATTTCTTTTAACATTCCATAGTACATGTATACTGTACTTTATTGACCACTTCACCTACTGAGGGACATTTTAGGTTGTTACTCACTTTTACTCTTTCAAACAATGCTCAATAATATACTTCAAAGCCCTGATCCAAATGTTTCTTTGTAAATTCCTAAATGTCAAGTTGCTTTATTATGAGATAGGTACATTTTTGGTAGAATTATATATTGCTAAACTGTCCCTAAGTAAAATACATCATACTTTTCCCCCAAGTACTGTTTGAAGGATAGAGTGCCTAATAACTTTCCCACATCTGTGCAAACATTTTATATTGTCAGATGTATTAAATCTGACAATAGCTAAAGGTTGAATAGATAGGCATTGCTATTTAAATTTGCTTTTCTCTATTTTATCAGTTTATTATTTTTCAGTTTCAAGATTTCTTTGTATATTTTGGATAACAATATTTTATTAGGTGTGCCTTTTAGAACTAATTTTTCCCAGTCATCTCATTCTCTTGACATTGCCTTTTACAGAGCAGCCGCTTTTAATTTTAATGAAGTGCAGCTTATCAATTATTTCTTTCATGGGTCATGCCATTGGTGTTACGTCTAAAAAGTTATCACTATACCTAAGGTCATCTTGGTTTTCTTCTACATTAGAAATAATATTTACTGTGAAACTATCTGGGACTGGTACTTTTTGTTTTGGAAGGTTATTAATTTTTTATTAAATTTCTTTAATTGATACAGGCCTATTCAGACAGCTTATTTTTTCTTGGGTGACTTTGGCAACTGTGTCTTTCAAGGAATTTGTCTGTTTCATCTAGGTTATCAAATTTGTGGGCATACAGCTGTTCATAGTATTTCTTTTTTATCCTTTTAATGTCCATGGGATATGTAGTGATGCCTCACTCTCATTTCTGATATTAGTAGTTTCTATTTTCTCTTTTTCTTATTTAGCTTGGATGGAGGCTTATTGATATTATTAATATTTTCAAGAAAACAGCTTCTGGTTTTGTTCATATTCTCTGTTGATTTCCTGTTTTCAGTTTCATTGATTTCTGCTCTTTTTTTAATTTATGTATTTAATTAATTTAATTTTGGCTGCATTGGGTCTTCATTGCTGCACTCAGTCTTTCTCTAGTTGAGGCAAGCGGGGGCTACTCTTTGTTGCGGTATATGGGCTTCTCATTGCGGTGGCTTCTCTTGTTGCGGAGCACGGGTTCTAGGTGCACGGGCTCAGTAGCTGTGGAGCACAGGCTTAGTTGCTCCACGGCACATGGGATCTTCCTGGACCTGGGCTCGAACCCATGTCCCCTTCATTGGCAGGCAGATTCTTAACCACTGCGCCACCAGGGAAACCCTCTAAGTCTTATTATTTCTTTTCTTCTGCTTTATTTTTCATTTAACTTACTCTTCTTTATCTAGTTTCTTAAGGTAAGAACTTAGGTATATTGACTTTAGATCTATCTTCTTTTCTAATATTTTCATTCAGTGCTACAATTTTCCCTCTAAGCCCTTCTTTCACTACATCCAACATGTTTTTACAAATTTCACTTTCATTTTTATTTAGTTCAAAATATTTAAAAATTTATCTTGAGTTTTTTTCTTTGACTTGTGCGTTATTTGAAAGTGTGTTGTTTAATCTCCATGTATTTTGGAATATTCAAATTATCTTTCTGTTATTGATTTCTAGTTTAATTCCGTTGTGATCTGAGAACAGACATTATATTACTTCTATTCTTTTAAATTTGCTAAAACAGTGTTTTATAGCTCAGAATGTGGTCTGTCTTGGTGAATGTTCCATTTAAGCTTAATAAGATTGTGAATTCTCCTGTTATGGGATGAAGTAGTCTATGGATGTCAGTTATATACAGTCGATTGATGGTGTTGTTAAGTTCAAATTTGTCCTTTATTTCTCCTTTACTTTTGCAGGATATAGAATTCTAGGTTTTTGTTTTCTTTTTTCTCTCAACACTTTAAATATTTCACTTCAGTCTCTTCCTGATGGCTTGATTTCTGAGTAAAAGGCAGCTGCAATCTTATCTTTATTCCTCTATATAGTGTATTTTCTCCTCTGTTTTTTTAGTATTTTTTCTTGACCTGCAATTTTCTGTAGTTTGAGAATGATATGCCCAAATTTAGCTTTTTGGCAATTATTCTGTTTAGTGTCCTTTTAGATTCCTGGACTTGTGGTTTATTGTCTGACATCAATTTGGGGAAAAATTATTCCTATATTTTAAATATTTCTTCTGTTCTTTGTCTTTTTTATCTCCTTGTACTCTCATGGTGTGCATATCTTTTATAGTCGTCACACAGTCCTTGATATCCTGGAGTCTTTTTAGTTTTTTATTTTTTTTTATTCTCTTTTCACTTTGTTTTTCAGTTTTGGAGGTTTCAATTGACATATCTTTAAGCACAGAATTTCTTTCCTCCACTGTGTCCAGTCTATTAATAAACTGCATTAAAGACATTCTTCATTTTTATAAAAGTATTTGTGATATCTAGCATTTATTTTTGGTTCTGTCCTAGGATATTCATCTCTCTGCTTACGTTGTCCATCTCTTATTGCATGTTGTTTACTCTGTTGTTTAGAGCTCTTAGTATATTAATCATAGTTGTTTTAAATTCCCAGTCTAATTCCAACATCCCTGTCATGTCTGGTTCTGACGTTTTCTCTGTCTCTTCAAATTGTGTTTTTTGGCATACCATGTTATTTTTTCTTGATAACTGGACATGATCTGCCAAGTAAAAGGAAGTGCAAATAGATCTTTAGTAATGTGGTTGTGAGATGTTGGGAGAGAGGAAGTGTTCTATAGTCCTATGATTAGGTCTCAGTCTTTTAGTTAAGCCTGCATGTCTGGATGGTGAACTTCACAAGTGTTTCCCTTTTTTTTTTCTCCTCCCTTAGGTGGGGCATGATGGTTAGAGTGAGCTGGAGTTGAATATACCTCTTCTTCCAGGTGTATTTGGCTCTGATAAGACACCAGCAGGTTAAACTCTGGTTAGCTAGTTCCTCCTGAAGACATCTCTTGTTAGAAGAATAGAGTGAAATGGTATATTTCAAAATGATTCTTTTTTCCTCATTCTACCCAGGCAGGAGGGGATTTTTCTCAGATAATTTACTTGGAGAACATGGTTGACTTCCTTGAGTTAAGTCTCACAAAATTGTGGGGGTCCCTCTATGACTGGGTGTCTCTGGAGTATTTAACTGTCAGATTTATCCGTATTGAGCCTCCAATAATTCATTGATTACTGTTCAGGTTTTCCTATCCTGGCACTTCTTCCTTCAGTGATTTCCCATTGTGAGTCTCTGCTTCTGTAAGCTCACTCCTTATATGTCTACCTCTCAAACCTTGGGGCAGCAGTTGTCCTGTGTCCTTCCCTCTCTTAGAGATCCTAGAAAAATTTTTGATTTTCCCATCAGTTTAACTTTTTACTTGTTAGGGTAGAGTCATAGCTTCTAAGCTCCTTACATGTAGAACAGAAATGAGAGATCAGTTTCTTTTGATTTAATTGTTTTAAAGAATATGAAGAGTTAAAATCCATATTTTATGAATACTTCAGAAAATTTGGTTTTCAAAGTAGAGAACCAAAATGTATGAGATAGAGCATCTTAAATCCACCTAGATATTTACTCCTAAGACATATGGTGGCCCTCTCATTCTGGAGTTTATGGATTTTATACCAAGGATAATGTTGCATTAGAAAGGTATATTGTAGTTGGTGTAGATATGTTACAAACTGTCCAGTACTAATGTATAATGAACTGTTCTTTACCAGATAGCCTGCGTGTTTACAATACTCAGTTAATACATCTGGCTGACTTTAATTGCATTAGCTTTGCCGCACCAGAGGTGGCATAACTTTCGTGTGAGATAATTAGGTTTATTCAGTTTAAACGGACACATTAATGGAGCTCAACAAGGCTCAGTTAAATCTGCTTTCAAGGCAAAAATCACAATGTGAGGCATTGTGGGTAATGTTATACAAATTGCCATATTGGCAGAGAAACTGAGTAAGGTTTCTGTGGTTCCTATTGACACAAAATGAATTTCTCCACTTGGAGTATCAAGGCAAAAACAGAGTTGCCTGTGTTGTGATTTCTCTTTTTCAGTGTTTATCAAAGTGATACAGCTGTCAGCCTTATCAAACAAATTGTTTTCTTTCACTTTGGTCTTCTTTAAGTAATTTTTTAAAGTTTTTAAATTATAACCAGAGTAGATACTGTTTCACAACTTAAACATAATTTGTCTTCCATTAGACACAAGCCATAATCAAAGATTCATCTTCTTTGTATTGCCTCCATTTTAATAAGGGTGTTTATCAAGTAAGCAAGCCAGAACACATATATAACCTTATTGAAATAGTTATAATGCCCATTCTCAATGAGTGGCAGCTTTTATTTGTCTGTATAAATGTGTTTATGTGTGACATAGCTTGGTGCTTGAAGAAAATATTAATGCCCTTACTTGAGTTAAATATGTGAAATTTACTAAAACTGTTCCACCGAATGCCAACAGTATTTGTAGCAATATGACTTTATATTGACTTCATATTTTAAATGTCTATTCTAATAATAGGACACTGATTCTGATTAAAATTTTTTGAAATTTTAGTAAATTAAAAATTAACTTAAAAATTTTTTGCAGTCTGATAATGTGATTGTAAAAAGTTAATTCTCACTCTCTATGTATTATATACCCATATTTAAATGTATAAACATATTTAAATAACTATACACGTATGTGCAAACATTAATATGCAAACAGGTATTAAATATGCAAATATAAAGTATATAAATATTGTATATATATTTTTTCTGTGGGTGAAATTGCCAAATGTTCTCTGCCCTTAGCCCACTACATAGAATATCCCTCCTCGTTTTAATGCTACAGAGAATTTAGAACACATTTGGTATCGTGTTCTTCTTAGTCACTTTGTCAAACATATACAAAATTATATTTTTCAAGAGCCTGTTAATGTTCATTTTAAATAATAGCACAGAAATTTATTATGGATATGTTGTAATTCTTATCTAACATCTATATTCTTGGATTATTAACTACTTTTTAAATTAGGCAACATCAATGCATAAAAAGGAACAAATATATGTCATCTTTAGGTTAGCAGAAAAAATTATTAGAAATGAATAGATCAGCATGATATAAGAATGCTTACAGTGGGGGTATGATAAATAAACGGGGTTCTGGTAAATAGTTTTATATTTTTCTTTATGGTTTTACTTCTGTGTAGAGATTATACAACTTTTAAATATGAAGGACCTTAAAAGAAAATAAAACTTTGAAAAATGATTCCTAGAAATGTAATAGCATTTTGATATTTACATGAAATTGGAACATTGGACAAATTTGGATAATCTTTGTTTTAAAAAGATAAAAAGTTTACAGAAGAAAAGATTCATACCAGGGGACATGATCTCATTTTTGATATTGAAGTTCAGAAATCTGATGGCTGATGTTATCACTTATTAATATCTTAAATAGTATATAAAACAGCAAAATTATTCTGCTGTTATAGAAAGCCAATTAGTGTAAAAACCTTAAGGGAACATTTTATATGATAAAATTTAATAGTGATAATAACAGATAAAATAATAATTGATAAAAAATAACAGAAAGATAGCTAAGGGCTTTGCATTTTGATGTACATGGAGTTTGGAGTTTTTATGAATACATTCTACCACCAGTAAAATACGAGCTCTACTCTAGCAAAATGTGACAGTTTATATTTAAAGTTGTAAAAAAGCATTGGAGTCTTGTGTTTATTGGAGATATATATATATATGTAATTGGTTATATATAAAACCAATAATGTATATGAAATTAAATATAAATTAAATTATAAATAATTTAACCATCAGAAGACGGTTTCCTTGAGGAAGCCATATCCATGTTAGGCTTATAAATATAAATATATTTATAAATTAATATATAAAATTTTTATAATATATAAAATATATTTAACTTGTTTTATATATATCTCCCACCTAAGAATTTTAGGGGTACATAAAATGTTTTCTCTTTTTATTACATGTTTTTAAAGAAAAGAAATATTAATTTAAAAATGAGAGAGAGGGCTTCCCTGGTGGCACAGTGGTTGAGAGTCCGCCTGCCGATGCAGGGGACATGGGTTCGTGCCCCGGTCTGGGAAGATCCCACATGCCGCGGAGCGGCTGGGCCCGTGAGCCATGGCCGCTGAGCCTGCACGTCCGGAGCCTGTGCTCCGCAACGGGAGAGGCCACAACAGTGAGAGGCCCGCGTACCATCCCCCCCCCCCAAAAAAAGAGAGAAATATTTTTGTCTCTAAACTAGAGCTTTTATTTTATATCTAGTTCTAATCCTAATAATTTCAAAAAGCAGAACTAAATAATATGAACGTTGAATATACATTGGTCATTTGTAGAGAATGAAGTATGCTATATGATTACATTTCCCAGTATTGAAGCTTCCCCCTTCACATATGCTTATTTCACAGGAATTCATGTATTTATTAAACAGCTATTTATTTATTTATTGGCTACAAACTACAAGGTACTTTGTTAGATGTTAGGATACAATGGTGAAAAAGACAGAGTCCATGCCCTCAAGGAATTTATAGTGGCTGGTGGGTGGAGAATGTTTTAATTTTTTTAACTTTTAAATTTTGAGATAATTATAGATTCATATGCAGTTGTAAGAAATAATACAGAGAGATCTTATAACTTCACTCAGTGGTAATGTTTTGTATGATTATTGTACCAAAACCAGGAAATTGACCTTACCTCAGATTTCACCAGTTTACATGCAATAGGTGTATTTAATTCTATGCAGTTTTAGCACATGTGTAGATGCATATGACTACCATCACCACAGTTAAGGTAGAGAACAGTTCTATCACAAGTAGGAGGTATTTTTAAATAGATGTTTTAAAATATTTTATTAATTAAATGATTTTGATAAATAATCTTTAAAATATATGACCCATGTCACAGTTTTATTCTAAGGTTATACACAGACACATATCACACAATTTTGATAACTTGGAATAAATATTATGAACATGCATGTTTTCATTACATTGTAAAATATTTATCCATCTGCTCTATATACAAATATTTTCTTTTCCCTTAATAAATAAAACTGTCATCACAGTTACTCTTCCTAATTTAACCTTTTCTTTAGTCTACCCTTTGAAAAATTAAGAATGGCAAACTGAGATACCAAAACTCGTCCTGCCAAGGTTGACCTCAAGAATAATATATCAATGAGCACAAGTATAACATGCAGTGCTTCATTGAATATTATGATTAATTTTGCACATAAAAAGTTCAATCTTCTGGATTTCCTTTGCAATTTTAGGAAAAACTTACTGAGGATTCACAAAATCTCCATACGAAATAGACTACAAAAACATTTAAAGACGGTCTATACTTGATGGGCCAGAACAGAACAAACTGTAGACTTCATTTGTCTACAGTAATTTCAGTTATTTATGATACACTTCAGCTTCATTGTGTTTTTGAGTGATTCTTTTCATTAACTTATCTATTAACTCTTTCTGTGCACTCACTGTGTGTCAAGTAGTATACAAAATGTACAAAATGGAGAAATATCTTGTGGAATAAACAGGTATTATTTTAAGAATCACAAAATTATGGTCAGTGTCATGGGTGAGTGCATAAGAAGGTATATTTCTAATTTTCTTTTATATATTTCTTTCTTACATTTTGAATCCATCTTTCATAACTTTAAACATTCAACCATGCATATTTTGTTATTATCTAATAACTATTATCAGATATTTTAAAATTTTAATCCTGAATACTGGCAAATTACCTTTATTTTCATTTTTTAAAAAATAATTTGGACTTAAACAGATTTGTTGATGCTTCCTCTGAGAATCAGAAGAGGTTTTTTGAGATTGTGTTCTTCTAAAAATACATCGAGTTTTCTAGTCTCTGTCTTCCTAACTTAGGACTAAATTCATTCATTTATTCATCAAATATTTATTGAGCACCTGCCATGTGGCATAGAATGTTTTATATTGTGGGGATATATCAATAAATATCAATAACCACAACATCAAAAAATCTGATCATCATGGAGCTTACCTTTCAGTGGATACAAAGATACATTGAATTATTTCTTTTGCTCAGGAGTTCTTTCTACAATCCTGAGAGTATACATTAAATCTTAAAAGTCATGTAAAGGAGGATTATATCTCATAAGAAGTTTCTTTTTTCCCATGTACTGGTAAGGCTTGAACAGACAGTATTTTTTCTCTTGTCATCTCCTTCTTGCCAGTTGAGTGGATCTTATGGTACACTCATTCATCTATAATAGAGAGATCTTTGAGCAAATTAACTTTATGCTGAGTTCAAAATTCCAACTTAAAACCTTTCTTGGTTTCAAAGTCTTTTCCTTTATTCACAAAGCAGCCTTTAAAAACCAAGGCTTTTTTCTTTAGAGCAGCCTTTAAAAATCAAGGCTCTTTTTAAAATGTCCTAAAGGCAGCTATAACATTACGTTTTCATTTTGGTTTCTTGCTCCCTCTTTACTATAAGTCACATTTTATTCAGATTTTTGAGATAGTTGAGATTTGACAATTAGACATTAGGATAATATGTAAGAAATTTATTTATTTACTTATCCTCCTTTCTGTACCTTTATATCTTTCTTATTACCAAATTCAAATTTTTCTTCTAAAGAATAGTACAAAGTTTCTATTATATGAATGATTCTATGACTTCTAAACATAAGAGAATCAAAATGCTGTTGCGAAATCTTTCAGGTTATCCATTTTCTATTTATTGGAGCATAACCTGATTTATAAATTAAAAAATAGTGATGCTATATAATGCATATTTGAAAGTATGTGATTTTCATTTTCTTTTGGCTAACACGTCTCCATTTGCAAACTACTAATTTCCTATTAAATCTACTTTTGCTAATGGTTTATTTTATTAATGTTTAAAGTCTTATTTAAGTTTTGTATTGAAGCTATTTTAACATAGCTCTAAAAGTAAATGCTAAGTTAGTATCAATAGGTACTATACTCAGAAAATAGTGTAACTTTAAAAACTTATAACTTTAATTTTTCTTGTAAAGCAATTGGAACATAATACATGCTTTTGCTTGTAGAAATTAAATGGACATTAGTAATCTAAAGAAAATTGTAGTTTAAATGGTTTCTTACAAGTATAAATGATATATTTATTTAGGAATAATTACTTGATTTTCCAGTTACATAAAGAATGCATGTATCTGTGCATTTTTAATATAGTTGCTTTAAAACTTAACAGAGGCAATTTACTATTTGTGTAAAATATATCTGCATCTTAATTAGAACTCTGAAAATCTGATACAATATTGTGCTCTGTGAATAAATATTTTCCACATACACTGAAGGTGGATGTGTAAGCCGAAATGCTTTAGATAAACCTAGATAAATTTCTTTCCTTTCCTATATACACATACAAAATACACTTAAGTTTGAAATGATAGGTCTGCTCACTGGGAGAGAGAATGTAAGAGTTTCCTTTATATATCAGTGCTTTGGTGTGAACAAACATCTTGTACCAGTTTAAACTTGACTACAAAGTGTTTTATAAACTTTTCTATAGTCTTTGCAAGTTATTGAGGTTAATGGTCAATGCAATTGCCATCTCTTATGCAATAAACTACTTTATTTTTGTCTGTGAGTTCTTTAAGGAGTACTACAAGCATAAAGGGTGTATTCAGCATACATGGAATATAACCCTATTAGAGTAGCCAACTAAATTACAGAATCTCTGAAGCAGAAAAGCTGCCAACTCTGTAAAATGATGGTCTTTCTATTCTTGAATGAAATGAAATGATAAAGCTGCTGATTTCAATAAAAGAATTTGAACCCCAAATTCAGTCATAGAACATGAACCTAATAAAATTGGGATGGCAGTACACATAATCTATTTGATGATTGCATTGAGGAGAAAAAAAAGAGGCCGATCAGAATGGCTATGAATAAGAGCAGTAGAGAGAAACTACTTCTCCATCTCAGGGCTGCTATCCCAAACCACCTGTTAAAGTATGGTGTCGTCACTACATTTATCATAGTCGAAGTCTTGCTCATTAAAGGTGGTAATGTTTCTAGACATCAGAAACTAGATTGTTAACTAGAGACCTCAAAATACACTGCTAAGTCATGTTACTGATGATATATTTAATAATGGTGACTTATGTCACTTTAAATTTTATTTTATGAATTGGAAAGTCATCCATATTGTAGTTGGAGCCTCTACAATTTTTATATATTTGGTATTCTGCAGTACTTGCTATTTAATCCTTATCAGTCTCCTCATTCTGTTTTTTAAAATTTTCCCTGATTTTTTTCCACAGCTATAAACCATAAATTCCAAATTAACCTCCAACTAAAAACTAAAATCTATTCTTATTCAGCTGCTAAGGAATTTGATAGATGAAATGAAGTAAGTCAAGAAAGAAAGAGAAAGTTTGGAAAGCATTCTGCTTTTAACCCATCTCCTTTCTACTGACATATTTTGTTCAGGTTCAAGCTTACAAAAAACAAAAGATGGTTATGTATTTTATTCTTCATTACTTTGCTTTGCATTGCTTTAATATTTTTATAATCTAGCAAATTCTCTCCATCTCTCCCTGCAGGAGAATGGAAGCTGGTATAAACATCCAAATTAGCATGAGTCATTTCTCCTGAGAAGACATTGCATTCTATATGTCCAGTAACCTTATAAATACTGTATTTTTTTTGGAGGCCTGAGATGTATATAACAAAGTAAAGTGTTTCTGGATTGAACTATCACTGTCACTAAGATGGAAAGATTTAAAAATGTTCAAAAAGCATGCACAGTAGAAACAGTCATAGAAGAAGAAAGGGGAGGAATGGAGTTTAGAATTGATGGTTAAATATTATATCAGAATTTTTTAGTCATCAGAATTACAGTAGATCGCATAAGCTCTTACTAACTTTACCATAGTTGTTAGAAAATATAGTACATCTATATATACATTGTCCCCAATATCTTTCCCTTCTCTTATCTCATTCTAACTTCCTGTCCCTTCATTTCATTCTTATCCCTATACCCAGTCTTTAACCAAAGCTTGAAGCATATGGTACAGAAAAGTCAACTACACATTTTATGTCAACATTTTCCAAAGAAAACAAGAAAATAGGATTTTTAGGTATGCCTGTTAAGATAAACTTATGCTTTGGAAAAATATACCTCTGAATTTCTGTGGCTTAATACAATCAAGATTTATTTCCTGTTAATTATATGTTCCCAAAACAGGTGGCAGGAAGTTCTACTCTCTGTACAGTTGACCCTTGAACAACATGGGGGTTAGGGGCACCGACCCTCTCTGCAGCTGAAAATCCAAGTATAATTTATAGTCAGCCCTCCATATCTGTGGTTCCTTGTATTCCAGGTTCCACACCATGAGTTCAACCAACCATGGATTGTGCAGTACTGTAGTATTTACTATTGAAAAAACCCAAGTATAAGTGGACCTGCACAGTTCAAACCCATGTTGTTCAAGGGTCAGCTGTACTAACAAAAGGATCCAGGCAACAAGAGACTGCATCTCGGACAAGGAAAGTATAGAATCACAGATTCATGCATTGGTTCTTAAAGCCCCTGCCCAGGAGTGACACGAGTCACTTTTGCTCCATTACACTGGCCCAAAGTTATATGGGAACAGGAAAGTGCAATTCTGCTATTGGCCTAGAAGGAGAACTAGAAATGTTTTGTGAAAAGCAATAATGATTATTGTTCAAAATTGTGAACAAACTTAATTTAAAAGACTCTTTTTTTAAAAAGTCACCTTATTGAATGTTTATGGAAGGTTCAATAAGCAGACAGATCAATATTTACACCTGGAAATTAAAGAAAACACCTAGCTAGGCAGGCATAAAATTGGTAGTGCTATAGATATATCATGAGTACATATCCATAATTTTATCAAAAAGTCCCCTTAAGAAAAACAAAAGAAGTGGCTCTCTTGATACATCAGTAATATGTACATTTTCTTCCACTAATTAGAGTAAATTTCTTGAAAGAGGGTCTTCATTCAGGCTATTTAAGAAAGAATAAAAAGCAAGTAGTTGATGTGTTTTCTTAACTCCTTTCACACTTCCTTATTCGTAGGGCAATCAACTCAAAGCTGTTATCATCTAAAGGCTTTATGAGAAATGTGTGAATTCTCACTCCATATATGAATATCAATTAGCATTAAAAAAATCAAAGTGTTTATGAATGCCTGAATGTTTTCTTCATCATGAATCTAAGCTGATATCACTGGCTATACTTTTTATGTGAAATTTGAAAACTCAACCATAGATAAAAGGTACACATTTTTCATAAATCCTTTTATATGACATTTCAGATATATAAAATATGGAGTAAATTGACACCCAGCTACAATTTTTTGTGAATTTAACTTAAATTCCATGCAGATCATAGAATTGCATGATTTTATTGTTCAGCTTTCCCTTCCCACTTCCCCGCTGCATATAAAGGAAGTAGATTTTTAGAAAAAATTAACTTAGTGGCTTCACCCAACAGTATTTCAACTCAGTTCTTATCAACAACTATTCGTTGAACCTATATGTCTTACAAGGCACTTACCAGGCATTTAGAAGATATGAGGTCAAAAATTTATAGAGTTAATTTCTGCCCTTGGGTGTGTTTTACTTCATTTTTTCTCCCCACATGTATACATGGTCACTCTTTGGGGATGCTATTGTTCTTATTTATGTCAGTTGATTGTTGCATAGTGTAGGAATAACCAGAACACAAGATGGGCCTTTGTTCCCTGAGACTGGCTCCAACAGGAGAGCTTGTTGTGATTTTCTAGGATGTTGAGGGGAGTAAATCATCTCCTTTTTGGACCTCGAAGTCATAATGTGATAAGGAGGGAGAGAATGGAAAGTGCAGTGATAGCAATCTCTCTGGGGCAGAAAGAAGAGAAAAAAGCAGATTGTGGGCTTAACAACGGGTGATGGAGGTAATAAGTACAGGTGGGATTTTTGTGTTGACCTTAATTCTGAAAAGCCCCAAGAGGCCACTGAAATTGTATATAGTTCATATTTTTATTTCTTTGGAATCTTGTTCTATAACCCATAGTCTTGACCTGTCACATAAAAGCATGTTTAAAAGGAAGAAAAATAAAAATAAAAAGATTGTGTCAGCACTTTTGTGCTCAGTGTTCCGGAATAGAAGTAGAAAAGGTGCAAAAAGTTCTCAGTTTATGTAAACAAATAACATTTCAATCAATATAAGAAAAGAAGTTGTGTTTGATTAGATAGAGGAAGGATCTCTACTTGATTATTTTTCCTTCCATATCATTTGCTATTAATTGGTTTAAAAAAAAACAACTTTGTTTTGTTTTCCCTAAGCGTGACTTTGTAACTATAGAACAAGAGAAGAATGCAAAAATCAAAAATCAAAAATGTTTTATTAAAAAATCCTTCTAATTGAACATGCATCTCCTCCTAACCACTCAGAATGTGGTAGAAGGAAAGACAGGATTTGAAATGCAGGGTATTCTCTTAGGCACCTCTTACTACTTCTATATCAAATATTAAAAGCTGCATAAAAAGTCAAAACCACTGAGTAGTCAAAACATTCAGTAATTAAGGTATGAATTACTCCATGAGGTAAAGACCCTGACCAGCTGAAGTTCTGGAGAGGGCAAATGAATACTAGAAGAATGAAAAGGTAAATATAAACCATGACTTTGTGACATGTTACAGAAATGAGAACTTTAGCTGCTATGAATATTTTTCCTTTGCTTGTTATATGTTTATATATTTACTGTCTTCTTCTTCTTTGTCTTCATCGTCATCTTCTTCCTGATCCCTCTCCCTCTTCCCATTTTTTCTCATTATTTATTTAAAGATTTTTGTTGGTATTTAATTTTATAATTTAGTCCTTAGTTTATTAAAAAGAACTGTTACTATTTTAGGGATCAGTTAACATCATTTAGACATGGATGCCATACATGTCACCCAGAGATGGAAACAGTGAGTGTTTGGACTTTGAAATCTTTGTTCATATCAAGGGTAGTTATATCTGGTTAAGAGAAAGTGTTTTTGTTTTGTTGTGTTTCAAAGGTCAAAAATAATAGAGGATTTTGATGGGAGACAGAAAGGCTGGAATATGGAGGGGGAGATTTCACCTTTTGTATTGCCACCTGTTCCTACCAAGGTCGCTTCAGCAATGATATAGTTGGTTTTAGTCTTCAGAGGTTTTTTTTCCCCACCTTTCAGAACCTGTCGTATTATGTCCTTTAAGAGACAGCATCACCAGCCACCCACCTTCTCTTACTTGACAGTTACCAATTCAAGGGAAGGTACCATGACTTTTTATCTGTATTAATCTATAACTCTTGTTAAAACAACAAACAGCAGAACCTCTGATTCAAAGTAGGCATAAAGTAATAATTTGTTGAGTGAAATTGAAATGAGAGAAATAATTAGCTAAATAATGTCTTCTGATATTTTCTTTTCTTCTTGCACAGAGTTGCATTCACTTGTTAAATAGACATTCATGCAGGGTCTTCCATGTACCCTGGTCTTGGTGATTCCTTGGTTAATAAAATTGGTACTAATGTAAATCTGAGAAAATACAAATCAAATTAGATTTCTTAGCATTTCTGTAACTGATATTTTATCAGAATCTCTATGCTGGTAAAACCATGGATTTATTTTTATATTCACTTACCAAATGTTCAAGTAAATTATTATTTTAAATATTATATCCCATTGTGTTTATTTTTGATAGGTAATGATTCTAACTATGCTAGAGTAGATAATTAAAGGTAAAAACGGGTAGTAGAATTTGGATACTGAGGAACTGAAGTTAAAAATGAGCTTCTTACTTTTGTATGAGGTTGTTAAGGTTGACCTATCTTCTAGCTCATTTATTCTTTCCTCAGTTGTCTTGAGTCTACCGATGAACCTGTCAAAAGCATTATTCATTTCTGATACTATGTTTTTGATTTACAGAATTTCCTTTTGATTATTTCTTATAGTTTCCAACTTTCTCCTTACATTAGCCATCCGGTCTTATGTGTTGTCTACTTTGCCCATTAGAGCCTTAACGTACTAATTATTTTAAGTTCTCTGTCTGATAATTATAATATCCATGCCATATCTGAATCTGGTTCTGATGTCTGCTTTTTTCTCTTCAGACTTTGTTGTTTCTTGCCTTTTGACATATTTTGTAATGTTGTATTGGGTAATAGGAACTGGTAAATAGACCTTTAATGTAAGGATTTATGTTAACCTGGCTAAGAGCTGGGATGCATCCAATGTTTGTTGTAGTTATAGGTATCAGAGACTTCAGATTCCTCTAGTGGCCTTATTTTGGGCTCCTTTCTTTGTTTTGGGGCTTTCCTTTATACTGCTTCTTAAGAGGGCCTATATCTTGCAGCTATAGTTTACTACTGCTATGCTGGAATGCTGTTAATATGGCAGTGAAGTGTGGGGAGGAGGAGTCTTCTATAATTCTCTGACTAAATCACAATCTCTTGAGACTGCATTTCAGGAATGTAGCCTTCACAAGTGTTTTTTCTCCTCTACAGGAGTCTAGCTTTTTATCCCCTTCCCATTACCCCTCCCTTAGCTGCAGCATTCTTAATCTGTTTACTTCAATCTCTCTCCCTTATTGACTATGGGTTTTTTCCTCTTAGTTGAGCCAGGAAGACTGTAGCAGGCTAGAGTGGGATTGGAGTTTCCTTACCCTAACTGGGGTAAATTTCCAGTATTGCCCACTTGTGGCATCCTTCCCCTGGAGAGATGGCCTTTATTAGGGAGAAGAACGTGGGAGGCTTTTGCATTGGCTACTCTTCTTCCCACTGCCAGGGCCACAAGGAGGATTGTCCTTGAATCCTGCTGTGAGAACCAGGTGGCATTCCTGGAGGGAAAGCTAATGAAAGTGTGCGGCCCAGCTACGACTGTTGCCCCAGGATTTGTTCAGTTGCACACCCTCTATACCCAGCTTTCAAGAATCAGCCAAAATTACTAATTAAGTAATTGCCCACTGTTCCTCCCAGCTTACAGTGCCCAGCAATGCTGCTCCAGATAAGCAAATCTTGGGTCTTATAGCTCTCTGGATGTTCCTGTCTTTCCAGATTTCATAGTGGGTCTTTGTGCTGTGACATCAGCTCTCTGATGGGTCCAAGAAAAGTCATTAATTTTTTTTCTTGTCCAGCTTTTTCTCCTTATAAGGAGGACAGGAGTGGTCATCTCCAAACTCTTTATATATCAGAGCTGAGGTGACTACCTTCATCTTTAAAAGGGAAATTAAAAATACTATTTACAAAGGATTATTAAATCTGAGAATGAAAATAATTTGATTTTATAAACTATTAAATGTTATGAAAGTGTTTGATACTCTTATCAGACTTAAAATACTTTAACAATTGGTAACCTTCCTTTTTTTTCCTTCACACTCAAAGTGAATGGGTAAGTACCTATGCTTTTGGTTCTTCCTTACGTGAGATGACTGTTTTCCTTAACCTTTTTAGCCAGTCATTTTTGGGTATGGACTTTTATCTTATCTTTAAATATCCGTCAGTAACTGTGACCATTCTTCATTCACGTTTTTAATGCCTGTGTCAAAACTACTAGAAATAACACTTTGGAATCATAATAATAAGCCTTTTGCTAACTCTTTCCAATGTCACTTCTCCATCTGGAATTTTAGGTGCCTTTAGGATTCTTCTGGCTGACAGTACTTCTTTTATACATACACTTTTTGCTTCTGTTACTTGAGGGGATGATTGACCCAGATCAACTTCTCAGCATTCCTTTTTATTTGGTCAGCAGAATGCCAGCTCTTTTCTTAGAATACTGGGAATATTTCTCAACTTTATAGAAATATAGTAGGTTTATACTGCTTGTTGTAAGTTTGAACATAACATTGTGACAAGAAAACCAATAAAAGAGTTAATTAGTGCTGATTAGCAGGGTAAAGTAGAGAGGTCATGGAACTCAGATCCAAGAAACTGGCTGTGTATTCGTACAAAGAGTACACCTCTGAGACTCTAGTCCCCAGTACCATAGAAGTGTTCAGCTTGGAAGTTCTCTATGATTATTTAACAAACATATGTTGAGATGAAGAACAAAGGCAAGGTTCCCGCATTCACGAAGGTAAATCCTAGAAGGAGAAGGTTGACAATAAATAAGGAAAAATAAATGAGGACACAGGAAAATATCAGGTGGTGATGAGTATTCTACAAAAGATCACTGTAAGGTGATTTGATAGAGTTGTTAGATGCTATTTTAGATCAGGTGATTAGGGAAGGCCTAATGTTTAAATGACCAGGAGTCAGCTATCAAAGATAAAAGAAACACTAATACAAGCTCCTAAAGTGGGAATAAAATCAGCATAATTTAGACCCCTTGAGAAGACTAGTTTTGCTAGAGGGTAGTGAGCAATAAAGAAACATTATAAATTGAAAAATAGAGAAAAATGGCCCTGATTATGTAAGAATCTGTAAGTTAGGTAGGGAGTTTAGATTCTGTTAGAAGCCACTGACAAATTTCCTTTTAATTCCATGATAATAATACTGCTTCTTGAAACAACCCTCACCTTCATTCTTTGAAAGTATGTAGGTTAAAATATACTTATATGATAGCAAAATAAAAAGCCACAGTATATCTGTGAAATGATTTCTGATATTTTATAAATTTATTTACATTTATTATCTCACTTGCAAATTATAATCATGAATAGAAATCTTCAAATGAGAAGGTAGATTTGAAGTTATTTTATAGTCTGTGTAAAGATATGTATAGCTGTATACAAATTGGGTAAAAATTGAGTTAATTGTCTTACTCATTTTCTACACGAGAAAAGTCTAGCTCATGATTTTTATTTTTTTATTTTGTTTCTTCCAATCTTTAATGCTCTTTTCTTGCCCAAAATACTAAGAGACAAAGTTTGAGAAGAACATTGAAATGAAAATGTAACTGACGTTTCTGTTTTCTCTACAGGTCTTTCAGAGATTATTTTTTTAATTTTTAAGAATGTAGAGGCCACTTGTATCATTAACTTGTAGTTAATGAGTCATGTTTAGAGGTTATTTTTCTCTTCTTTTCTTTTTTTTTTAACAGGTTTATTGAGATATAATCAATATACCAAAAAAAAAAGCTACACATGTTGAAGGTATACAATTTCTTTTTTGTTGTTTTTTACATCTTTGTTGAAGTAAAATTGCTTCACACTGTCGCGCCAGTTTCTGCTGCACGACAAAGCAAATCAGCCATACACACACATATATCCCCACATCCCCCGCCACTTGCGTCTCCCTCCTACCCTCCCTATCCCACCCCTCTAGGTGGTCAAAAGCACCCAGCTGATCTCCCTGTGCTATGCGGCTGCTTCCCACTAGCTATTTATTTTACATTTGGTAGTGTATATATGTCAATGGCACTCTGTTACTTCATCTCAGCTTACCCTTTTCCCCCTCCCCATGTCCTCAAGTCCATTCTCTACGTCTGTGTCGTTACTCCTGTCCTGCCCCTAGGTTCTTCAGAACCATTTTTTTTTCTTAGATTCCATATATATGTGTTAGCATACGGTATTTGTTTTTCTCTTTCTGACTTACTTCACTCTGTATGACAGACTCTGTGTCCATCCACCTCACTACAAATAACTCAATTTCGTTTGTTTTTATGGCTGAGTAATATTCCATTGTATATATGTGCCACATTATTGCTTTTATGCTATTGGTTGGAACTCAGTCACATGTATACATCTAACTCTGAATGAGTCTGAGAAGTGAGACCATCCATGTGCCAAAGAACAGGAAATGAGTTTGGTTAATTGGTAGCGGTCTCAGAGAGACTCTCAAACAAGGCAATATGTGATTTGTTAATATATAAACCAGGATGAGATGGACTCAGTTGGGAATCCTTAGAAATAAATATTAATTTGCAACACTGACCTCTGAAATCTGTTTGGTAGGATCATTCTTCACACATGCATAAAATCTCAAATCTCTTCCACAGCTTTTCCACTCATTTGCATATAATAGCAAATATCTCAGTCTGCAATTATTAAATAAAGTCCTATACAAGCTAATA
Organism: Aethalodelphis obliquidens; assembly: GCF_003676395.1. Lineage (NCBI taxonomy): Eukaryota > Metazoa > Chordata > Mammalia > Artiodactyla > Delphinidae > Aethalodelphis > Aethalodelphis obliquidens. Next base: position 21,208,320 of record NW_020837952.1, read on the forward strand.
TAAGAAAATAGATCTCTGATCCAATTTAAAATTTCTTTCCTACTTATTTTCAGCGTGACTTAGGCTTTGAAATCTACAGTGGAGGCAGTGAGCATTGGTCTTTTTCACTGTTCCTTGGGCACATAGTAGCAATTCTTAGTGACCTATTAGTTCTACAGAAATGGGAGTCACAGTCATGGAAGACAAGGTGATATGTAAAGATTCAAGACAATTCCTTGTTTTTAATAGAATTTAGATTTTTGAATCAATTCCATACTTCTTTCTATCTCGATTATTTTTTTCTGTGTAATTCTGAATAAATATAATTCGGGGGGAAAATACATCAAATGTTCGGTACGGTTCATCCATATCTGGATTTTTTTATGTTTTCTCATATCCTTCTGGCTTTATTCAAGGTAATACTTCTAGAAAGCTTGAATTCTTATCAGCATCCCACAACTCCTCCCAATTGCCATTGGCTTTTCTTCATAGTCCCACTTTTCCTTCCCAGTTCTTCTCTGTGTTATGAAATTTCTGTCTAAATGCAGAAATATGGCAGGTGTAATAGTATTCAGGGCTGAAGAAGTATTATTACTCAGCTTCTGGAATCTACATGACTCTACATGAGTCAGGTGATGCTTATTAGTAGTGCTATGAAGCTTAGCATTAGCATAGTCAAAATAGTATTTCTTAAATGATGCTTGGGTGTGCCATAATACGAAGCCTGAGTAAAATTTTTCTTAACTCAGATCCAAGTCTTTTATATTGGTGCCAGTTTTTGCATTACATTTTGATAGCCTTAATTTTAAGTACTATTATGAATTTTCATCTTTTCTTCAGTGACTTCACAGGTACATTTTAAGTGAATATCTTGTTCCTTTTATTTAAATGTTATTATGTGATATATTAGCACAGTGGTGCATGTATATAATTTACAAGTAAAAATAAAGTTTCTAACTAAGTAAAAATTTTGTAGTTTGCCTAGATTTTATTGTTGGTTTCACCAAATAAAAACAAAAAACAAAACACTGCTCTAAAGTATAGCTTTATCTGGTTTCTCACACTAACCTAAGGAAGTCTTAGTCAAAGTGTATTTTTCAAATTGTTGTCAGTGAGCAGTTTGTTTTTTTACTGGTCCACAGAAAATACAGAATTGGAGTAATACAGAAATTGGAGTAAATACAGAAATTGGAGTAAATATTTATAGAAATATTGCTACAGTATCCAAGTATGTAATCATTTCCCATAAAGTTTTTTTTTACATAAATAAATATTCTTCTGTGATGCACAGGGGGAAAATAGTCTTTCACCACACACAGTTTGAGAAGTACTATCTGAGAGATTTGGCACTACTACCATTTTGTTTCCTTTCCCTATTTTCTTGAGTCAACAACCATGTTTATGCCTCCCAGGTCATCCATCGCTAGCCAGATTTTTATCTCCAAACTGCTCTGTACATCATTTAATCTAATCCAGTCTTGCACTCTTCTCCATCATCCCAAACTCTTTCACTTTTCGCTGTCAGTAACAGATTGTCAAGTATGATTGTTACATAGATTGTCAAGACTCCTCTACGTCCTCAGCCTCTTTTCTAAATGTTTACAACAACCACATTCATCCACCTCTGCCTTATCTCTTTCTAAACTGCTTTATTCCTATGACTTTCCTCTGTCACCTTCATAAATATTCTCTCTCCGGATTTTTTTTATCAACATACAAATATGCTTTGTTTTCCTCAATGTAAAATATATCCCTATCTATCTGTCTATCTATCTATCTGTCTATCTATCTAATCCTTTTTCGATTGTCATCTTTCTGTCCATTCAGACAGCATGTTCCTTTTCAGGCACTGCCTCATCACACTCTTCCCCTTAATAAAAAATAAATTTTGAAAGAGTAGTCTGTCTTTACTGTCTATACTTCCTCACTTTTCACTTCTCACCTCATCTCTGCTACTACGATAAACTACTTTTGTCAAGGAAACCTATAATTTCTTTCTTGGCAAATGTTGCTTTTCTCTTCTCATCTTAATTGCTATCTTAACAGCATTTAGTATAAAATACCACTTACTATTCTTAAATTAATTTATTCCTTTGTATTCTGTTTTTTCTATTACACTCTATTTTCTCCTACCTTCTTGCCCACTCTATCTCAGTGTCTGATGCTGGATCCTCCTTTTATGCCATTTGACTCTAGGTGATTAAGTGTCTCAGAGCTAAGTCATCATACTCACTTCTCTCCTCTGAATATACCCTCCTCAGGCAACTTCATTCAGTTCCATGCCTATAAGTAACATCCATATGCTAAGACTCCCAATTGTCTATCTCCAATCCTAACTTTTCACCTGAAATCCAGACTCATACATACAACAGCTTACTGGACATCTCCACTTAGATAATATGCATGTCCAACTCAAGACATCCCAATGGAGCTTTTGATATTCTTTCCCGAATGTGTTGTGTCTTATGCTTCCCTTTCTTAGTGAATGGTACCAAAACTAACTCAGCTGCTTAAACCAACTTCCTGAGAATCTTTGTTGATGTTTGTGTTTTTTTTTTTTCTTTTAGCAAATATTTTCAGACCTGTCTCCAAAATATATTATAAATGCTTTCACTTCTCTCCCACTGTACCATTAACATCTTTGACCTGATCATGATTATCTCTAGACCAGACTACCAGTCTGTGCCAATAGCCTTCCTTCTGGTCCCTCCGTAGGCACCCTTCTCTCTCCATTCCCCAAGCATCAGAGTAAATATTTGAAATTTCTGACATTCAAGAGTCTAAAACCTTCTAGAACCTTTTTCTCCACACTTATAATAACATCTAAATTCCTTGCAGTGGCTCACAAACACTTAGTTTGTTTCTGCCCCTTAGTCACTACCACTATAATTGGTTTTCTTTCAGATAACTCAGAGCATTTGTATTTTCTGTTCCTTTTGCTTGTAATACTCCTCCCAATATTTAAAGGTACTTCCCCCCTTTACTTAATATCATAATAGTCTCTTCTATTTTCATCAAAGCATGTATCCCTAGATGATACTATGTTGTTTTGTGTGTGATTTTTTTTCTTGTTTGTAGTCCATCCACCCCTTCTCAAACAAAATGTGTATTCCTTAGTTCGGAGACAAAGTTTGTCTTGTTGTGTCCTGTACTTAGAACAGGGCTTAGAATATAGTAGAGCACTGATAAATTTGTTTGAATGAATGAAGGTTAGCAACAGCAGGATTAGCAGCTATTGGCCAAAAGATATTTTAAACAAGAAATCAGTTGGGTCATATTTTATATACATATATTTATCATTCACATTAATTTTTGTATTTATCTAAAGATTAATACAGTTATGCTAATTTAAAATTTTCTATAGTCTGTTTACCAAGACAAGAAGGATAAGAAAAAACGATGTTATATAATGTATCTCTGGTAGGCAAAGGAAAGAAATAAAAACGTATATTAAAAGTTCATTTTAAAGTGCAGTTATTATAAAAAGTGAAACCTGCTTTAATAGACTTTGCAATTTCAAGGGGGTTAAGGAAGAAAAGATCATCTATTTTTACAGATTATTTGCTTTTCAACTCTAAGGACATGGGAAGGACTAAGTTTACTAACCAAAAAATAAAGTAACTTAACCATGTTAATTTAGATTGCTCTAAAAAATGCCAAGCTATATTTTATTACTTACTCAATTACAATTAATCTATTTTTGAAGTTCTAATTAAATGTCCGAATGATAAAAATGTTCTTGTTTTAATTTTTAAAGAATCAGTGGTTGTTTCATTGACTGCAGCATGAAACTCGAGTTTGGAAAGCCATTCCTAGATTCAATAACAAAGTGTTAGATTTTGAGTGATAATGCACTGCAAACTTTAAAGTGTGTGTGTATTGCTTTAAAATGTATGTGTGCTGCATCAACTGTGTTCTCTTAAAATGTTGTAAAAAATACATTTCCAGTTTAAATTGGAAAGCATATTTTAAATTTGAGTTTAGGGGATCCATTTGTAGGATAGAAATTGACATTAGCACCTATCATTATTATTATTAAATTATTGAAACTATTACTTTGTTTTATCAGAAGAAAATGAAAGTTGCCACAGTTCAAGTTATCATTATAGATGTACTTTATGGTATCACACTTTACTTGCAGAAAGTGTACTTCTGATTTTATGTGCTAATACATATAGATATACTTAGTGTCAGTATGTCAAGATTTTTCTTCAAATCTTTCATAGCCAGCTATACACCCCAAATAATTGGTTTAACTTGGTAAAAAACAAAAAACCTTATTTGATCAGGGATATGATTCCAAATTATCAAACACCATTATTATTTCATAAAATTTTATTATTTTTAGAAAAATATATTTAGGCAGTGGACATAACTGATACCACTGTTTTATAATGTGATATAATTTTGCATCAATTAATTTAAATGAGATACAGCAAATATTTTGTAATTCATGTATATTTGGTTAAAAAAAATTGGGCCAGTTTACTCACAGAGTGAGTGGGAACATAGGAAAAAATTGGAATACATCCTAATATTGTAGGATATGAGTTTCATATGGAAGTGAAAATTGGTGAAGTGAATAAGAGAGAAAACATTAAAATGTGAACCATGATTATATCTCTAAAACATATTTCATTTTGGTTGTTTTTATTCATAAATAGTTGATGTAAAAAAAGTGACCAAAGAGTGAGTAAATCTATTTTAAAAACTTCTAACAAAAGAAATTACTCTTTCAGATAACCAGGCCTACCCCTAATATCCTCAGGGCATTGGGCGAGTACAAATGCAAACTCACATAAAAGTTATGAATGAAGCTAATAAATTGTTAAATAATATGTCATCTATCCTCTTACCTTGAAAAGTACACCTCTATAAAACAAAATTGAAAAATATATGCAAAACTATATTTATCACTGAAAGTCAGCAAAATATCAGATATAACTACATTTAAATGTTATTGTTCATGTATTAGTGTTCTTTGATGAGCCAATGATGTCTGAATGAATAATAAAATATAAATTATAAATATGTGTAAATATATATTGTTATATATTGATATTTAAGATAAATCATATTAACATTATTACATTTGATATTTTAAGATAATTTGTGTTCAACTAACAGTAATGCAAACTTATATGTTTCCTGAGTCCTTAAAAGTCTGATAGTCTAGTAAGTTCAAGTTTGGAGACACTTCGTTGAAACAGGAAAAACTGGAATTATCAATAGAATTCTTTAAGGAATACTAAGATTCAGACATTAACCACAGATATAATATTCAATGATTGTAAAGAAATCTTATATAATAAAATATTATCATCACATAAGCTATTAAAATATTTTAATTTCATCATGTTTATTCATGCAATGTATAAATTCATACAATACTTCTTGAATTCTTTTAAATATTTTCAAGCTACAGTGTTATAAAGAAATCAGGAAATAAATCAATTTATTTTTCAATTTTTTTCAAAAAATTTTAACGAGAAAATTTACCTTGATTGAAAATGGCCAGAAAATCATCTGAATATAAATCATTATTTTGGAAATGATTCTTTTTCATAGACATACAAATGTTTTTTTTTTCTTATTCAAATTTTCTGGGAATATTGGAAGGCTACTTTAGTCATATATTTCACATGTACTATATTTGATGTAAATTTTTTTAATTCACCTCAAATTATTCAAATTTTTATAAAAATTTATTTTGCAAGGAACTATTATATTCATGCAATCTGAGAAAAATTTGTCAAACTTATTAATTTGTCTTTCTTCTTAATTAAACTTTGTCTCTTTCTATGACAGCAGTGGAACAACCAGCAAATCTTCTTGGAATTCAGACATGGTGGCAAGAGATGAGAAGAAGTATTTCCTGGGGGCCCAACAGTGGTAGGACACTTAACGTTTTGATTACACAATGTGTTGTGCCAGTGTTGAGCATTGTATCTTGAGTAACATAGCATCCAGATGTTTTCTTAAATATATTTATTTAATTTTATTTGTTAGCCTCCTTTTGATATGTGGGTATCCTCAAACGCCAGAGGCTAATAAGGCAAAGAGGTTTAAGAACAATGCCATAGATAATTTGTTGCACCTTCTCCATACCCACTCCAGATTGCCTCTAGAGTGGCTCTTCTGTTTTCTACTAGCTTGGATCCAGGCATTTTCATAGGACTGTTCACAGCAATAGCTTGTGTGCTTGAATTTTGAGGATCCTTTTGGTTGATCCCATTATCTTAGATATCTTACGCTCATCACCAGCTTTTCCATCTAAGCGTGGTTTACTACCTTGGTCACTCCTTCTGTCAATCTGTCTCCTACACCAAAAACTGTCTTATTCAACTCCTGTTATTCCCATCTCTTTGCTAAGCTAATAGAAACTGCAGCTAAAATCAACCATTTTTTCTTTTTAAACATATAATTTGTTTAAGGTGGGCTGTTACATGGGACTTAAAGTTTAATAAACTATGACAGTACAACTTCTTCAATAAAAGAGCTGTTTATTTAGAATTTTTTAAGAAAGGGGTAATAATAAGCATTTTAAAATATAACCCATGGTAAATACATGTCCTCTTACTAATTCACTGCCTATTGAAGAACTAAACTAATATTCAGTTCATTACCCAGATACTTCTATGCCTCATTTCTCATTTTCGTTATGAAGGAAAATCGAAATATGATCATTTAGGTAGAGTTAGAATTATCTCACTTTGTAAAAAAGAAGTCACGTTTTTAACATAGATCCAAGTTAAGAAAGCCCAAACAATGAAATAATATAAGCTAAAGACTTTTGAGGACAGAATTGTCATTGCCAAATATATAAAATGAAGTTAAGCCTTAAAAAGAAAAGCTGTTACAAAGTAAATGGTCTCATGTGGTTCAGTAAAAGGAAGTATTCCATCTGAATCTGGAATTAATAGCATCTGGAAGGAGAAATTGAATACAAAGTGATTTTGCTACTTGGCAATATGGACATAGACATATTAGATACTTCCAAGACAAAAACCATGCAGAAGCAAAGTACATTAAATGAAACAATGGTGGATTAGATAACTATTGTGAGCTTAAGAAGAAAGATGGAAAATTGTAATGAATTTATGCAAAACCAGGTACCTCAGCAAATATTGTCAAGTACTGTATAGAGCAAATTTAAGAATGCTCTTAGCTAGCTACCATGTCAGTGACCTTAAGGAATTCCTTCCGAATGACTAGTGTACAGACTTGACGATATTTGCAAGAGAGAAATGAATGTAGGAACATATATAGGGACCCTGAAAATGCCAAGAAAAATGAAAACCTTTGTCAGTAAGCTCTTTGACCAGTGTGTGAAAGTAGGAATTGAAAAAATAATGGAAAAGCAAAATAAAACAAAATAAGTAAAATATAAGAGGATAAAATCATGGAGTTTTTAGAAGGAAGGAGACTTAAAGATCAGTTTATCTAACCTCCCAAATATTAAACAAAGTTCTAGAGAATGTGGATATGGTTGCTCTCAGGAAAATATAGATAATTTTTAAATGTCTTATAATAGAACTGATTGTAATATGTTCACAGATCACATTGAACACCACTCAGTTTTTTACTTGTTTTTGTGTAATAATTTTAAAGCTAAAAATAATATGATTTTAGGGAATTATTTGTTTGTTTATTGTGTATTTGATGCTGTTGTTAAAATGTTAATTGCTTCAGCTGAATCAATTTGTTTCTTACCAGAATTGTTGCAAGAAAAGCTGAATTTAAGTAATTAACCTTGACAGTTAAACATTACAGGTAATTTGGTACCAGTGGATTTTGGTATCAAAGCTTTGGTTTCAAAGCTTCTGTTAAAACCTCTGAGAATATGCTTTAACTGATAATATTTTTTAATGAAGAGATACAAACACCTGCTAAGAAAACACCAGAAAATAATGATTTTTAGTGACTATAGAAGTATAATAATTTCTAGAATCTTTACTCTTTACAAATATTAATTAATCTTATACTTAATTCACAAACCATACTGTGTAAGGAATGTCAATATTTTTAAAAAATTTCTATATTACAATTAAGAAATTTGGTATGAAGAGCTAATAAAAATGTGCCTAAAGTGACGAAGTATCTTCTATTGCATTTATTTAGTGACTTCAATCAAATTTGCATATTAAAAAATTAGGAGTGATGTCAGTAAACTGGCAGGATAAAAGGTCCTCTTATGATTGTCCCACACACAGCAACAATAATGTGGCAGTCATCTATTGACAAACCTACCTTTGTGAGAGTTTTGGGATTTAGGTAAGAAGGTTGCTAAACCTTGGTGGAGATCAAGACCAAGGAGGGCAGTTTTGAGAAGTCAGACTCACGTCCAGTTGACAGGTTGGCCAACCGTGGTCCCAGCTACAGACCTGGAAAAATCCCCATCTCTGTGTGGACTTTGCTACAACCCTGTTTGGGTTTTGATCCTGCCACCAGCACCATCTGGACCGACCTGAGCCTCAGGTAATAGTCCTGCCAAACTTGGTCTCAGCTCTGTACTCTGAAGCAGCCCAAGACCCAGCTCTAGCACCTCAGCTACCTCAGTTCAGGAGTGGTCCTGCCTGCCTAGGGACTTAGTGGAAGACATGCCCATCTTTTACCCCGGAGGTTGGCCCACTAACCTTGTTCCACCTGAAGATCCTGAAGCAGTCCTGTGATTCAACTCCAACCCCCCTTAGCCATGGTCTGGGGACAGTCCTGCTTGCTCAGGAACTGGCAGGAGACATGCGCATCCATGCCCCAGAAGCAGGTCTGCAGACCCCAGTCCCAGATGCAGACCCTGAAGTAGCCCTGTGTCTTGGTTCTTGCCTCTCTCAGCCACAAACCAGGTCCTATCCTGCCTGCCAAAGGACCCTCTCAATGACCCAGCGAGAACCTACCTAGAAGCCAGGTGGGAGCCACATCCATCCACACACCTGGTAACAAGCCCATCAAATGCAGACCCTGAAGCAGACTCCTGTCTCGGCACCAGCCCTGCTGACCAGGAACCTAGAAGCAGTTCAGTCTGCCCAGGAACCTGACAGAATCCATGCCTGCCCAAGGCCCTGGCAACAGTCTTGCCAACCCACTAAATACCCAGCAGTAGCCACATGATCTGACCTCAACCCAAATGGACTATGATTGCAGATATAATCCCATCAGCCTAGGGAACCAGCAAGAGAAGGTCTTTACCTGCTGAAATCAGTATGTAAAGACTGGAAAAGGCAATTGCTCCTTCAAATGCACAGATACCAGCGCAAGGCTACATAGATCATGAGGAATCAGGCAAATGTTGTACCACCAAGTAAGTATCATTCCCTACCATAATGGTATGAAACTAGAAACCAGTGACAGGAGTAAAACTGAAAAATTCCCAAATATGAGGAAATTAAACAACACACTCACTGATGAACAATCAATGGGTCAGACAATAAAGCAAATAGACATCAAAAAGTAGCTTGAGACAACCCAAAGTAGAAATAGAACATACCAAAACTTATAGGAAAGAGCAAGCAGTTCTAAGAGGAAAGTTTATAGCTATAAATGCCTATATTAAGAAAAAAGGAAAATCAAATAAACAACCTAAATTTACACCTGAAGAACTAGAAAAAAAAAGAAACTAAGCCCAAATATAGCAGAAAGAAGGAAATGAGAAAATCTAGTGTGGAAATAAATAAAATAGAGACTAGACAGACAATAGAAAAATCAATGATACTGAGTTGGTTTTTTGAAAATAAAAACAAAATTGACAAAACTTTAGCTAGATTAACCAAGAAAAAAAAGAGAAAGGTCTCTAATAAAGAAAATAAGAAATAAAAGAGAAGACATTACAACGGATACCATAGAAGAACAAAGGATCATAAGACACTACTATCAACAATTCTTTGCTAACAAATTGGCTAACCTAAAAGAAAGGAATAAATTACTAGAACATATACCCTACCAAGACTGAATCATGAAGTAGGAAATATGAACAGACCAATATCGAGTAAATAGATTGTGTCAGTAATCAAAAATCCATCAACAGAAAAAAAGCTCAGGACCACATGTCCTCACTGGTGAATTCTACCAAACATTTAAAGAATTAACACCAATCCTCAAATGCTTCCAAAGAACTGTAGAAGAGGAAGCACTTCCAAACTCATTTTACAAGGCCAGTGTTATCCTCATAACAAATCCAAATAAAGACAAAACAAGAAAATTACCAATATCCCTGTTAAACAGATATGCAAAAATCCACAACAAAATACTAGCAAATTTAATTCAATGAAACATTAAAAGGATAATACACCATAATCAAATGAGATTTGTCCCTGGGATGGTTGAACATACACAAATAGGGTGTGATATATAATATTAACAGAATGAAGGATAAAAATCACATAATTGTTTCAATAGATGTAAAGAAAGCATAGACAGAATTCAGCATTCATTTATGATAAAAAAAAGTCGTAACAAATTAGGTATAGCAGAAATGTACCTCAACATAATAAAGGCCATATATTCCAAGCCTGCCCATAACATTGTACTCAAAGGTGAAAAGCTGAAAGCTGAAAGCCCAAGGGTACCCATTCTTGCCACTTTTATTCAACATAGTACTTGAAGTTTAGCCAGAGCATTTAGGCAAGAGAAAAAATAAAATAAAAGGCATCCAAATCAAAAAGGAAGGAATAAAACTGTCTTTATTTACAGATGACATGATCTTATATGTAGAAAACCCTGATGACTCCACCAAAAAAAACCCCCCAAACCAAAAAACAACAACAAAAAAACTGGTAGAAATAATAAATTCAGTAAAGTTACAGGATACAAATCAGAATACAAAAATCAGTTGAATTTCTATACACGAACAACAAACTATCCAAAAAATAAGTTGACTGTATATGCACGGGTTTGCTTCTGGGCTGTCTGTTGTATTTCACTGGTCTATATGTTTGGCTTTATGCTAGTGCTATGCTGTTTTGATTACTATAGCTTTGTAACATAATTTAAAATCAGGAAGTGGAATGCCTCCAGCTTTGTTCTTCTTTCTCAGTATTTGGCCATTTAGGGTCTTTTGTGATTCCCTATGGATTTTTAGGATTCTTTTTTTTTTCTGTGAAAAATGGAATTTTGATATGGATATGTATATATATGGTTTATACATACACACACACACACACACACACACACACACATATATATATAATTCAAAGATAAAAAAGAAAATACTGCCATTTGTGACAACATGAATGAACCTGGAAGACACTTTAGTAAGTGAAATAAGACAGACACAGAAAGACAAATATTGTGTGAACTTAACGTGTGGAATCTAAAAAAGTCAAACTCACAGAAACAGAATAGAGTGGTGGTTGTGATGGGCTGAAAAGTGGAGGAAATGGGGGGATGTTGATCAAAGGGCACAAACTTTTAGTTACAAGGTGAATAAGTTCTGAGGATCTAATGTACAGCATGGTGACTGTAGTTAATAATACGATATTTTATACTTGGAATTTACAAGAGTAGGTCTTAAGTGCTCTCACCACACACACAATAGTAACTATGTGAAGTGATGGATGTGCTGATTAGCTTGGTTGTGCTAATCATTTCACAATTTCTATTTATATCAAATCATCACATTGTATGTCTTAAATACATACAATTTTTACTTGTCAGTTATACCCTGACAAAGCTGACACAAAATAAAAAGAAATGAAATCTCTTTAAAATAAAAAATGCCGATATTAACTGTGCTATTCTCATTCAAAATTGCAATTAAATTTTAATTCTTTTGCTCATCCATTCATGGATGCAAAATTCCATTAAGCATCTTTTTCTTAGAGGAATATGAGTTTTAGCCATTTTTATCATTTTATTTTGAAATATTAGTTAATACAGTTTTATCTGTTAGTCTGCGAATTTCTGAGCAGTAACAAATATCTAATTGGTTTTAAGGGTTCTTTTCCTATGTGTTTATGCCATGACTGTTAAGACATGTTTATTGGGCAAATCTGGACTGAGATGAATGCTGGTAAATTTCAAGGACAATTTTTCAGGAAATAATATGTAAAAAGGTGAAGATAAAACTCTGAACAGATGCTTCTGATTAAGTCCTATGGTCAAAAGACACACCAGTCCTTCAAACTTGTTCCTTCACAGGACCGTGCCCAATTTCTCTAGGATGACATTCAGTACCCTCAAAACTCTGCCACCCTCTCATGTCTTTGTACAGTAATCAAATGTCTTAAAATTCCCTGCACATCCTACCTTGTGAAGGTTTTCTTTGCCTAGGATATTCTATATTATAACCCTTCCGCTTTTTATAGTTGGGCTAATTCCAACTGCTCCTTCAAGACACAACTGTAAATGAGGAAGAACAGTATACACCCCATCACTCAACTTTGCTAACAATTCTACCCTCTCATATATGTCACTATCTTTGTAACTATCAAGTTTGATTAGATACTATAATAATACGATATTGAATGCTCATAGTTTTGAAATGATCCTTCATGCTATTAAAAGTAAATATCAAATAAGATTTTGTCTTTGCAAATTCCTTTAATCATTTTAAGATTAATACTACATAAAGTAGGTCAATTTTTCTGTGAGTTAAATATTTTCCAAATATAAGACAACTGCTTTAAAGGAACGTTTATTTTTTTTCCTTTCCATTAAGGAATGCCACATGTAAAAAGGGATGCAGATTAATGAAAATATTTCAGAAACGTTATTTTTTAATTTCCTTTTGGACACACCAATCATAATATCAGCTAACATTTATGAAGTATTTAGTATGTACTAGACATTATTTTAAACCATATAACCATTAGAATTTTATAAAGTTGGTACATTTATTATTCTCATTTTATATATAAGGAAATCTGAGGTGCAAAGTGATATAAAGCCCTAACTATTTTCATATGATAAGTACGTAATTGTAGGGATTTGAATCTTGGCAGTCTTGCTCAAGGCCTATGCTCTTAGAAGACATCTTTTAATGCCTCTTTTCTGCATTAAGAGAATAAACTACATTTCATTAATAAAACATATGATTTCCTTACATTTCTTTAGTAGTGTTTCATTAATATCAAATTAACATTAAATGTGGCTTATCTAGGCATATTGATGAAGAGCAATATAGCATTTTTATTCTAAAAAATGCATTGGATACTGCTCCCACAGTAGCCCCCAAGACAATTTCACTATTGGAGCCATAAAACTCATACATTGGTATTTTTCTTTATAAAAATTGCATTTGCCATCATTATGGTAAGAATGATGGAGATTCCACTGGAGAGTTTAAAACTACTCCAAAAGCATTTATGGAGAAAAAAAAGACACTAGAGGTAATTTCTTATTGCAGTGCTAGATTGATTCTTATAATCAGAATAAGGGTATAATATTTAGTTGTATCATTGGGCCTTAGAAATGTTATTTTTGTAAGTTATTAAATTGCTGCTATATTGATATTTCCATCTTCTTCATAAAATTTTGCCTTAAGTAATTATTTGTTGTTTCTTTCATTTGGTAAAGTAAAAATGTATAGACAAAAATATAAGAAATTAATACTTCAAAAATTTTGCTAGGAGAAAAAGACACTAAAACATAGGATCTACTTCAGTTTTGTTAGTAATCCTTTGGTTATTTTTATTTATTAAATTCAGTTGTTAATAAATTACACATGGAAGCAATAGAACAAGACTATATTTAGTTACCTTTCTATTAATATTCTAAGTGTCCTTACAGAGGTAGTGAACACTTATTCTTGTTACACAGCCTAAGAGCACATATTTTATTTTTAAATTCCCAAGTTCAGAGTATGTGACTATTTCCAGATACAGTAATTATTAAAAATTCATCCATTTAATCTTTGAAATATTTCTACATTTTACTTTGTTAAACATGGTTCCAACCAATGACTATTAAGGGCATATATGCAGCTATTATTTCCAAGTAGAATCACTGAGTTTTAAAATTTGCTAGACCTTTGAAACAACCAATCCAATCACTTCATTTTATTGAAGATGAACTTTGTATACAACCTGAGTACAAGAGTTTCAAAAAAAAAAAAAAGAGTGACAGTGCCACTGGCATACGTGCCTTGAGCTTGATTGCTCTACCTGGAAGTGTCATCTGCTCTGTGAGAGTGATATCACACTTGGATATATCAGTTACTGTAATTAAACTGGCTAATGATGAATGTAGTAATGCTAAACATATATAAATAGGCTAGTTCCAAGTTTTTATACATTTTTTTAAATATAAATTTATTTATTTATTTATTTTTGGCTGTGTTGGTCATCATTGCTGCGTGCTGGCTTTCTCTAGTTGCGGCGAGTGAGGGCTACTCTTCGTTGTGGTGTGCGGGCTTCTCATTGCGGTGGCTTCTCTTGTTGCGGACCATGGGCTCTAGGTGTGCGGGCTTCAGTAGCTGTGGCTTGCAGGCTCTAGAGCGCAGGCTCAGTAGTTGTGGTCCCCGGGCTTAGTTGCTCCATGGCATGTGGGATCTTCCCGGACCAGGGCTGGAACCCGTGTCTCGTGCATTGGCAGGCAGATTCTTAACCACTGCGCCACCAGGGAAGTCCCTATACATATTTATGTATACTTTCTTTTCATTTTGTAAGATGAAATAGGTAGGCTAGATGCCATCTAGAGTTTTTTTCAGCTCCATAATTCTAAGTACAGTTTGTATGTGCTTTTTTCCTAATAATTTGCATGTAGTCTATTTAATTATATCTAGAATGTTCATACATGTATATACTCTTGTAACCTCTTTCTATCTCAACTATAGCCATATTTTATAACCAATAACACAGGGTTTTCATTCATGTAAATTAGACTTTACTGCTTCTTTGAGTACCTGTTTCACTTTAAACAATCAATTAATCTTGTATTTCCCAGTTTCTTCATGTGCAGAACCTTTAAATTGCTGATTATGCTACAAGGTTGTTGAAAGTGTTACCCACATTTATTCTTTAATTCTTCAGGTACTTACTGTCTTATTCTATGTGGTAGGCACACTGGTAGGTATTGGGAATACAGTAGTGAGCTAGAGAGACAATATCATAAGCATTTTAGTGCATGTGAAAACAATTACAAACTGCAAAGATAAATATTGCCATTATCAAGCTAACGTTCTAGAATTATGCAAAGTTAATTATTTATTTTTTAAAGGCAAGTCTTTTTTTATCACTTAGGAACTTGAAAACAGGTTTTTAAGATTTATTGCCTACAATGCTATACATTCTCTAGCAGGGACAATTCTTATAACTACATTCTTTGTCACCTGAAGTTGCCTACTGGTTTTTGTTTTCAGTTTATAGACTGTAGCTCCAGGCAAAATTTTAAGCAGACTTAGTTTACTACAGTGGGTTAGTTGTTCTTTGAACCTTATAGTAAGACATTATAAGAAAAAGATCAGCTCAAGCAGAATTGAACCATCTATAAGCTGAAATAAAAGGGATGTTAAGGAATATTAAGAATCCACAATTTTGTGATGACAACTCTTTCTGGACCCACCAAAGTAGGAAATATGACTGATAAAGACTTTGAGACAAGGACCTGTTGAGATTTAGCCAAAATCAGTTTATCGGTAATTAGCTAACCACCAAACACCGTTGTTCTATATGGCTTAAGGTAGCCCACCAGTACAGGAGTGCCAAGGATAGTATAAGTGAAAAAAATCAAGCAGAATGGAAAATCAAATGCAAGACATAATGATGGGTGTGGTTATAGGCCAAAGGAATTAACTAGAAGCAAACACATTGGAAGCCTACTAAATATTTTAGGGTATTTTACTTCCAAAAAACCATGGTTTGAAGCTAAAGTGTTTTTGAATGTACCAGCTTTAACATCCTAAGGCACTAAACTGGCATAATAGGAAATGGAATACAAAAACTTTATAGTCTCATGGGAAGTTAATTCCAACACCTATTTCATATGTGCCCATGGTGAATTGTTAGAGACAATGTGTTTTTACAAGGTCTGGGACTTAAGAGAAAGGACATGTTTGAAAGAAAACAGCCTTAGAAGATAGAGATAGTATATCCTTCCCCAGAGAGAATTAGTGATTTACCTCCCAACAGACATTCCAGCATAATAAAGATAAAGCCCTTTTGTTTCCCTCCCAGAGAGGTACTTACACTCTAGGGTAATGAGCAAGCTCTCTCTTTCTAAGAGATAGAAATAGTGGGTGGATGTGCTAGCAGCTCCATGAAACCTGAGCATCTCTTAAAAGTTGGTGTCCCTTTCCTGTATTGAACGCTATTGTATGTGCACGTAATATCTGACCCACGTTGTATTGCCTATTGGATCTGGGCCATGAAGAACTGATGAAAACTGCTGCTATGACTGCTATTTTGATTGACTGATCCAGGGCTCCTATGCCGTTTTGTCAGAATACTATGTCAGGCTTACTTGTTATCTGGTAAGTGGCAAGTGGGGTAAAATCTGAGAACCTCCACCTTTTCTAACATAACAAGGGTAATGGTCAAGGAGGTTCCTCCCAGAGGGAAGACTCAAGGACTAATCAATGACTTTCTCCATAGCTAGTCCAGGAGTGTCTTCACAGTATCTGACCAGCGGAATAGCAAAATTTTTATAAACTACACTATTATTTATTTCTCTTCTTTTTTAAATAGAACTTTTTATTGCAGTTATTCCAGTGCTGCTTCATTATTGTATCTTGAGTATATTGAGGACCTACTCTGCATCACTAACAGATAGTAGCCTTTGAACTGGATGTAGTTATTGGATGGTACTTTGGGTTGTCTACCTTGCATGAGGATTTGATTGTATTCCATACGTTGAAAGAAATCTTCAAGTAGATCTGGAGATGAGAATTCTATATTATGGTTGGTATTACTAGCTCTTCAATAGAAAGGTGATTTTCTTCTTTGGCAAAAACCTAGCCTATAATACCTATCTTCCCTTAAAATTAAGTGGGAAAGTTGTGACTATATTTTAGCAATAAATGTGTGCAGACATTTGATGTGCCTGTTTCTGAGCCAAGACTTTAGAGAGATATGTGTGCCCCAGCCACCACCAACACACAAGTTCTCCCACCAAATAGGTGCAGGTAACCATGTAGTCCTAAGAGATGATGGCACTGTAAGGTTAAATGAGCTTGAGTATTTGAATCACACATAAAATGAAAGTCTCCTGTCATCCAGGAACACCTATTTCCGACTATTAAATGAACATAAAATAACATTTTGTTATGTTAAGCTTTCATCCATTTTTAGTGTATCACAGTAGCTAGAGTTAACCTAACTAATAAAATGTTGCGACCTAACAAGACAACAGACCCATCTAATGTGTCAGTTTTAAACTGTTCTTCTGTAAGGTCCCTGTATCAACTCTGTATCTAAAGGGGTTTCATAGGACAGGTCATCTTTTTGAGTGTCAGAAGGATTATTAACAGTATAATTAATTTTCTTTTACCAAAAACCACATTAGGAGAGATAGAACTGTATCTTATACATTCCAAACTGCTTTATCACAATACTCTTAATGTAGATAGTGTTTAAGAACATCCTAAATAAGTGATAATTTCCCCTTAGTTTAAATTAGATCCATTTTTTAAAATTGTTTTGGTTCTTGACATGAAGAGCATGGTTTTGTTTATCTTGAGAAAATATAGGTTTCTCTACCCAGGAGAGCCAATCTCTCCTAAGAAGTGTATATATTCAAGAAATAAAAATGTGGAGTGTTGAAGGAGAAAGAAATTATTCACTTACCTGGGCAGATGAATTCTATCAACTCAAGGGATCAATACCACAGACATAAGTGGTTTATATGCAGTATTAACTCTAGAAAATGACCATGAAACAATCTAATCTTCTGATGATATTTTCTTCTGTCTTGGCAAAGTACAAGTGTACGAGAATCTTCTAAGAGTTAAAATCATTTACGTTTTATGTCACTGCCTTGCTAATTAAAATATTTGCCCACATGGTCTTTAGCATTTCCTTCACATTGGACTAGAAACTCTAAAATGTAAGGTGTAAGGACCCTCGTATCAGTGTAAATATTGTTCTTCCATACTTTGTATTTTAAGAGAAAAAAATATGATGTTGCTGAAGCTGTTTATTCACAACATAATTTAATGGAAGTTTTATCAATGGGTTTTTCCTATGATTATTATAATACATTGAAAGGCCAAAATATTTTCTTCTTTGTCAAGACAGATGGTGATGAAAGAAAGAGAAATAAGTATGTAGGATTTTAGAAAAGTTAGGCAACTGAAAGTTTAGAGAACACATATCCAAAGTTTTAACTATCACTAATCTCAAACAAGGTGTCAGAGCTTTGGAAGGTTAACATTTAACCACTCATGTTTTCATATAGAAGAGCATCAAGTCCATGGGTAGAGAGAACAGGAAATTTCTTTCAACCAAGAAGTCATATATCAGTGTCATCAGGTCAGGAAGAAGCAATCGTGAAACATTTCTTACAGTCTGAAGTTTTCCTTTAATCCATTCCGGTCACTCTTACGTTAGAAAAATGAGTGACTCGTGGTTAGACTCCATCAAATGCAACAGAAATAATTTCTCACTGTTACCAATGAAGTTCAAGTGGATGAATACCATGAATTTGCATCAAATGAGCTGGATACAACAGAAAAAGTGAAGTGCTAATTTTGTATAAAAGCAGAGCTAATATTTTCCTTATCTTAGAGTATATTAAAAGTATCCTATTTAATGCATTGGAAAGAAAATTAAGTATTAAAGTTAATCTGATTCAATGAGGGGAACCAATAATATACAGATTCTAATGCAAAGTGGTTTTATTTCATTCTCCATACTTTGCAAAGTCTGCACTTGTCAAGGATATAAGCATTGTGATTTCTTTACTCCAGAAAAGTCATTCTTCATAGAAGTATGTAGTTAGTCAATATCAATTGTTTAGCATAGATTGTCAACACAGAGTAGGCCTATGGAGATTTACAGAGGAAGAAAAACTTATTTACTGATTCTGAGTTTTTGAAAAAGTTTAAATATAAAGGAAAGAAGGAAATTTATATTTGTAGAAAAATATTTTAAAAATAAAAGAAACAGGGCTTCCCTGGTGGCGCAGTGGTTGGGAGTCCGCGTGCCGACGCAGGGGACACGGATTTGTGCCCCGGTCCTGGAAGATCCCACATTCCGCGGAGCGGCTGGGCCCGTGGGCCATGGCCGCTGAGCCTGCGCGTCCCAAGCCTGTGCTCTGCAACGGGAGAGGCCACAACAGTGAGAGGCCCGCGTACCGCAAAAAAATAAATAAATAAAAGAAACAGATCAAAAGATGCATACATGTGTTTTGGTAAAGAGTATTTGTTCAGCTATTTTTACAAGGCGTTGTAATCTAGTATATCACAATATGCATATGTACATACATATGTACCTATATACATATATACACATATTTATATGTATATAATCTCAAAAGATAAAAATAAAATATTCAATTTTTACTGCAACAATAATGCATAACAAATAGTCACAAAACAGTGGTTTACCCCAACAAACTGTTTCTCAGCTGCAGTTCTGCTGGGTCCTTCTGGGCTCTGTTGGACTCTGCTGGGCATGAGCACTCTGTAAGGCAAATAGTATTCTCAGAGTGAGGCCTGATTTCTGTTGAGGAAGGCAAGTAAAAAGAGTGATACAAAAGAAGATAAGGAAGGTTTATACATTTGACAGGGAAAATGGTAGAAAATTTAAGGTTTTTTATATATATATATATATATATATTTTTTTTTTTTTTTTTTTTTTTTTTTGCGGTACGCGGGCCTCTCACTGTTGTGGCCTCTCCCGTTGCGGAGCACAGGCTCTGGACGGGCAGGCTCAGCGGCCATGGCTCACGGGCCCAGCCGCTCCGCAGCATGTGGGATCTTCCCAGACCGGGGCACGAAACCGTGTCCCCTGCATCAGCAGGCGGACTCTCAACCACTGCGCCACCAGGGAAGCCCTAAGGTTAATATTGACAGATAAATAGTGCCTGTTCCTGTTTACTTTTTTTTCTCTTAACAATTAGTGTGCTTTATTCTTATTCTGCATTATAATTCCAGACTCCTAGTACTTCATTCTTGTTCAAAACAAAAAGAAAATGCAGATCCTTTGAGGATTAAGTGGTTGTATTGTACCAGCCTCTCTCTTTAACACTGTCATCTGTGGATGTTCCAGTTTGTTTCCTCCACTCCTCAAAGATTTTAGAATTTTCTCTTTATTCCAAGTCCCAATGTCAAATGGATTAATGTCAACATTCATGTGCAGTGTTTCCAGCTCTAGAACTCCTTAGTTCTAAAAATTCCTGATACTCAGTGAGCTTCTTTATCTTCTCCACTTAAGTCTCTCACTTCCATGGTCACACCTTGAGTCTTTTCATAACCTGAATCTCATCAATCTTCAGAAATCACTGATGCAGTAATCCCACTTCATGCCCAGTGTCTCCTTTCCTTATGACTTATTCAACCATTTCCATCATTTATCATTAACTATTTTATTTATTTTACTTTATCAGGAATTCCAGTTCCTTGAACTTGCTGCTCTCTACAAATTCATTAGATATCCCCTTCATTTCCTTTTCTGTTCAACTTTATTCATTTCACTATGACTTTTATCAATAATATGGTTGGTATATATAAATCTCCCTTCTCAGAATTTTTGTCACACATATTGCAAAATTCCATCCCCTTTGAGCCTAATAATCTTTTTCCAGGACTGACCCTGATCATCCAATTTCTGCATGAGATTTTCATATAACCGAACAGAATATTTTTCACTATAAATTCTTAACCACCAAACTTAATTGGCGTCTCCAACACTGTTCTGTAATCCCACTACATGTCTGGTCAGCTCACTGCGTCTCCTGCCTCTCTTCTAAATGTCTTATTCAACATTATTCTACTCTCCTCAAATACCCAACTTTTAACTTTCCACTAACTTTAAAATAGATGACCTTGGGAAACACAAAACTTTTTGTGCCTTATTTTTTTCCATATGTAAAGTTGTCACATGTTAGCTTGTATTATTAATGTTTTTATGATTATTAGTATCATCTGCTCCCATTCTCTCCTTCCTCATGTCACAATGAAATCCATCCTCCTGTTTGAAGATAATTTGTCTCTACTCTGGATCCCATCTCATCTGCTTTCTTATTATGATATCTGTCATCTATTCTTGTTTTGATTTTCCATATCTTTCTCACAATTGCATCATTCTCATTGGCCTGTAAATCAATGCAAGTATATCCTGTGGGAAATGGAAAAAGAAAAAGAAGGCAACAGAATCTTACTTGTCCACAAATACCTCTACAGTTTCAGTCTATTTCTGTTCATGCACAAAGCTCTCAAAAGGCTTATCTATATGTTCCACTTCCTCCCTCCCTCCTTTCCTTTCTTCCTTCCCTCCCTCCCTCCCTTTCTTTCTTTCTTTATCTTTCTTTTCTTTCTTTTTCTTCTCTCTTTTTCTTTCTCTTCACTCACTGCAACACCAATCTATCTTCTAGCCCCCATCTCTCTGTTATTGAAATTCTCCCAAGTTCACTTATTACTTCCAAAGTCACTATATTCAATAAGTTTTTTGTGTGTGGGGTGGGTGTCTTTACTGCCGAACACTCCCTTATTCTTGAAACATTCTCTTTATATTTTATTTTTAAAATTCTCCATATTTTATTCCTACTTCTCATTTTTTATGATCTACAATAAAGTATTAGACTTGTCAAATCTTAGTTGCAAGATCACAGATAGACTATACTCCTAGGCAGTTCCATTCACATATATGACTGCCATTATTACATTAGGTAGATTACTCAAAAATTGATGTCTGTGGTCAGAATTGCCTTTTAGCTCCAGATAATATTTAACTACCTAATTGAAATAAATTCTTGGATATTTCAAAGACCCTCTTCCATAATAAAGACAAAAACTAAACTTATAATCTTTATCCTCACACCTAGTTCTTTACCACTGTTTTTCTTCACAAATGGCTGCATAACCGTCAAGTTATGTAAATGAGAAATTGAAAAATCATCTATGACATCTGCCTCTGCCTCGCTTCTGATATTCCAACCCTAGAAAAGTCTGTTGGTTTCAAAAATATCGCAAGCTTGAACACGTCTATCTCCCTTAGTCCACATCACCATCATTTCTTCTCTAAGTCTGACAACACTTATATTTACCCCTTCAATTTTTTTTTTTTGTACTCAGAGAAATCTTTTATGTGATCAAATAAAAATGTATCACTTCAATACATAAAGCCTTTCAATGGCTTTTCACTGTTTTTAGAGTGAAGACAACATACCTCAATGCCTAAAATTGCATGTTTTGGCACCCACCTAACTCCCCAAATTCATCTACATTATACTGTCCCTAATTGCAGCTATAGTGGCTTTCTTTCAGCCCCTCAAATTCTCCATGTCTTCTCTCAGCATATAATTTTGTGTGTGCTGTCCCCTCTGCCTGATTATGCTTTCCTCTCTGTCCCTCAGTTCACCAGATTCCACTGTTTTGTATGAAATCATAACTATGGAGCTTTCCCACATATCTTTTATGAATCAATTGATCTATTACAAATATTTATAACTCTGTTTCTCTTCTTTATAGCATATTAATTTATGTATACAATGATATTAGTATGGCAAGGGATGTGTCTGTTTTTCTTAAAATCATTATTGTATCATCAGTGGTTGTCACAAGTACCTGACCCACACAGTAAGTGTTTTATAAATATTAGTTGAATGACTGGCTGAACACCTAACAGTGACTGGTTGAGAGATGGTTTGCAATAAATTGTGTTTTTATTGAGGCTGAAATAGACTTACCTTGGCATCAAGTTAGTGTTCAATAAATGTCAGCCTGAAATGTATGAAAAGCAATTTTGGAATTTGTGTTTATATCCATGGTCAAACAAGTCTGTTTATACAAATGGACTGTGACCATCAAGTGGAACAGTGACTTAAAGGTTATGTTCCTTGTTTAAAAAAGTAGATGATCTGTTAGAATTCAAGATTTCATATTGCTGAAGTATACCTTTGACAGACTTGCATTGATGATAAGCATGAAATCTATGATTGTTTCTAACTAGGTAAATAATGTGTTACTTTCTTTTTTCTAGTATATTTTTTTCCTCAAACCCTCAGGCCAGTTAGGGCTAAGTTTGTTACTTCTCTTTATTTCCACTTGTATCTATTGCACTTTTTTTTACCCATTAGTTATATTTCTTACCAGACCACATTAAAGATAGTTTTTCATTAATTATCTATTTTCCTAACTGTAAGTTATCTGAAGGGTATTTTTATCTATCTTTGAAGACAGTTTTTGAAACCCATCATACTGTCGGATGGAAATATGATACCCAATAATGTATCACTAATTATTTTGAATTAAAGTACATGATATTCAACATATACAGAGGCATCTGCATGTCCTGTTGATTCTGTCTACAAAGTATATCTCGAGTCAATTTACTAATCTCTATCTGCACTGATATAGTTGTGGTCGCAGTGACCACCATCAGTTTCCTAGACTGCAAATAAGGCTTCCTGCTTTTATTCTCTGGAAATCATGTTCCCCCACAAAAGCCAGATTACTCATTTTGAAACCTAATTTAGATCATATGGTTTTTTTTATGTAGGATCTGTGAATACTTACCCATTAAATTTGAACAAAGCCTAAAATCTTTAATAGGGCCTATGAGACCTCGCATGATTTAGCTCATGTCAGTACCTCCAGCCTCAATGTTTACTGCTCTTGTTTTTTCTCACAATGTTAATTGGCATTTCTCATTGTCACTTAGGGAATTTCTTACAAATACCAAGATTTTTCTACTTCAGTTCTCAGTCTTTGTCTAGGAGTAGGTTCTTAAGTCCCATTCCCTGTGCCAGAGTGACATGTAGAGCTGTCTTAGCAATTAGTGCATAGTATTGTGTTTACAGATTTGTTTAGAAAGCCCCAATTAATGCGAAGCTCAAAACTTTGTTGATTGTATCAAGGTTCTCTGTCATTACTTGTGGACATGATGAGGAAGCCTATGTACCTGGGTTGCTGCTGGGATCTGTCTTACATTTGCAGCAGCAGCAACCTTGGACCAAGACAAAATTGCAGGTGACATAATGGAGAAATAAAAATAAATAGGGTCTTTATCTTATTAACTTTCTAGGTCAAACTCTGCATCTGGGTCTTCCACTTTTAGAGCCAACAAATTCCTTATTGTTTAATTCAGGTGTAGTTGAACTTTCTGTTTCATAAAACCATTTTATAATGTCATAAAAAACACTAACTATGGGAAAGTTATTTAAATTAACTTAGACTTATTTTTCCCATATCTAAAATAAAGTATAACTACCTTGATAGATTCTTGTGAGGATTAGAAATAATACATGTGACACTAAGTAATATGTAGCCAATGGCTACCATAATTATAAAATGCTGTTTCTCAGCCAGACTCAGTGTTGCTTAAGAAATTTGAGAAGAAGCACTGATTAGTTCATTATTCTTTTTCTCCATTATTCTTCACTATCTACTTCATTTATCACTTTGTTGTATTTGAAGATGCTTTATCTTGTCACCCAACTCTGATACAATAAATAAATGCATATAAGTCCAAATACTGAAAATATGCTCCCAGGATTGGTTTGCTGCAACCGCATTATTATGGCTATCAATCTCTGTTTCTCCGGTGTTAAGTGCAAGCTCCCTGACGATAAGCCCTACTGGTGAGTACTTAACTCCCTCTGATCTAGGTGTCAGAATTTCTTGATACTGTGTACTAATGTGAAATTCACTACTGCAAAAACAACAGACTCTTCAGAAAACCAAGTCCCAGCAGGTTCAACTTTTAAAATAATCTTACCTGCTGGAAGATCCAATAAACGTGCTGATCATTGGCTACTGTCTCCAAAGCCAGCTGTGTCTCATCTACTCAACTGAAGAGGCTGCTGTCCTAAGTGATTGCTGATAGTACGTGGCATGGGAATACATGTTGTGACCTATTATTGCGATCAGTAAATATACAAGACTAGTTACCACTGGCCTGGAAACAGAATGAAAGATTAGAATATTTTATCAAATGTATTTTTACTGCATAATTCTTTGCAAGAAGCAGCCTAAAGTGTATAATGAAATGTTTATTCAATTCTAATGGTTATTGTGCATAGAACCTTTTTCCCTCATATTAATATTTCAATTTATAATATTATTGGCAAAATGACCTGAAAAAATCTGTTTTAGAAGCATATCAGTGAGACTTCATGACTGATAGGTAGGCTGATTGTTATCTGATATTTGGTGCTATCATGTAATATATTCTTGTCAGCAGAATTTTTGAAGGTGCAGAAACAGAGGGTGGAGATTGATATCCCTTTTATGGGGTGATGCTGTGATGTAGAATTTAGGCATTTTTTTTTCTGTCAGGAGAACAGACCCACAAGAATACATATTTATTTCTATGAGTTTTTAGTAATGTGCTGAAAAGTGGCATTGTGGTTCTGCATTTGCCTTTCTTATTGCAAGAACACCGTTTTCCTGCATTTCCTGTAAAAGTATTTGAATTCTTAGCCTAAATAGTAATTTTATTTATTTATTTATTTTTCTGTACGCGGGCCTCTCACTGTTGTGGCCTCTCCCGTTGCGGAGCATAGGCTCCGGACGCGCAGGCTTAGCGGCCATGGCTCACGGGCCTAGCCGCTCCGCAGCATGTGGGATCTTCCCAGACAGGGGCACGAACCCGTGTCCCCTGCATCGGCAGATGGACTCTCAACCACTGCGCCACCAGGGAAGCCCAATAGTAATTTTTTAAAGGGCCATTTACAGTTCCGTGAAATTCAATCTTTAAAAATTACACATAGCACTGACACTTTCAGAAAAAATTCTGAAAGATAATGTTGAGATGCCCTCTAACACATAGGGTATGATTCAAAGTTATGACACAATCACGTTGATTCTGTTTCTCTCTGTGCCAGATATCACACGGTGACATTCTTAGCTTGTGTAAGTGGTTATAAATTTTACCAGTTTCGGGCTTCCCTGGTGGCGCAGTGGTTGAGAGTCCGCCTGCCAATTTAGGGAACACGGGTTCGTGCCCCGGTACGGGAAGATCCCACATGCCGCGGAGCAGCTGAGCCCGTGAGCCATGGCCGGTGAGCCTGCGCGTCCGGAGCCTGTGCTCCGCAACGGGAGAGGCCACAACAGTGAGAGGCCCGCGTACCGCAAAAAAAAAAAAAAAAAAATTTACCAGTTTCCTTCAGAGTCTCCTGGACTCACAGGACTAGGGAGATCACCTACGTGATTTCCCTGATTTCCTTGAGATACAGTCAGTATCATGACAGGAGCATAGGATACATGGTGGGAGTGCCTGGCAATAATGCTCTAAAAGGCCCAGGATTCATTTTTAGATGTGATAGTAAGGTCTTAGAGTTAAAGTGCCCAGGAACAACCAGAGCCCTGCCCTTTATATTATCCACGTTTTAACTCCTTAAGTCTAGGTCTCCTAGCTCAGGTTAGTGTTATAGTAATAAAATAACACAAGCAAAGGTTTTTTTTTAACACTGTACACAATAAAACTAAGTTGATGCTATATTTACTATTAGCATCATTATTAAAATAATTATTAATTTTTCTGGTACAATCTCCAACTTAAGAAAATGATCACTTTATGATTTTTCCTCTTTATTCACTACCACAGGGTAGGATACACTGGCTGGTATAAAAGTGTATAAGCATGATTCTCAGAAATATCTGGGTAACTGGTCCTTGTTCTAGTTCTGTAATTTGAGTTAGGGAATATATTTTTCCTGAGGTATACAAGGAGTATGAGGATGAACTTGTTGGATTAGAAGGAGGCTCAGGCCTGAGTCTCTTATGAGGTGCACCTGGTCCAGATGAGGTGGTCTATAGCATGTTTCCAGCCAAGGCTCAGAGCTGGACTGTCCCAAATACATGTATATGCCTGGGCTTGGAAGAGAAAGTTAATCATCCAAGGTGTCTGGTATGACCTACCCTCACTTATAAAAAGTTATCATGGACAACTCTTTGCTTCCTGGCATGGCACTTGGGGATTTTAGACGCCATGATGTCTACACTTCCATTGGATACAATTGGTAATCTCTCTGTTGTGTACCCTGACTTCTTCAGATGGGAAACTATTCTTGATTAACTTAAATGTGCCTATGCCTGGTTTTTACAACAATCTATATCTATTATTGACATATATTAAGACAAAGGTGCAGTTCCACAGCAAACATTTATTGATCATTTATCAATGGTTGCTGAACATTGATTAGCCACACAACAACAGCAAAAAATAGGTGTGTGTCTGCTTTCAAAGAGCACTAGGAATGGTCAGCCTAATACACTGTAAAAGATCCTTTAATGAATGCTATTGGATGTCTCTCGTAGTTGAAAATTCCTTAATTATATTGTAGGAGAAGACCAAGCTAAAGTCAATAAATCACTTAATACTAATTAATTAATTAGATTATTTCCTTTGTCTCTATATAAGGAGCCCATGTAGACCACGGAGCATCGGTCCTAGAAGATAATAATACCAGCAAAAAGTACAAAACACAGTAATAGGGATGAAAGGGAATTAAATGTCAACCTAACTTTGGACAATTTTGAGAATTTTAACAATAGTCTTACTTTTGCTATTATATAGTGACATCACACACTTACCTTGGTCATTTTTGATGGCTTTAAACATTTATTTTTCTGTTTCAAGAGTAATTGGATTATTATGTTAGGTGCAGAATTCAATATTATTTCTCAGGGGGAGGAAGAAGTGGGTATTAGGAAGAGCTGAGAATGTTTCCTACAGTGCCTGGTACAAAGTAAGATTCATAAAATTTCTTAAAATAGTGATAAAAATAATAGCATACACTTGCATGGTGACTGCTTGTGCCAGGCACTATCCTAAGCAATTTATACAAATTAACTAATTTATGAGTTGATTACCTCATAGCAACCTTATGAGATAGTTTACACTATTATTGCCTTTTTACAAATGAGGTAACTGAGACACAGAAGTTAAGTAAATTATCCAAATCCATGGACCTAGTAGATTTTAGAGTCAGGATTCAAACCCAGGCAGTTGGGAACTTAAGCAAGATTCTACTTCATCTGAAAAGCAAGACAAAACAAAAAATTCAAACTTATTGATTGAATAAAGTTTACTAAATGTCTATACATTTTAGTTTTTAACATCAATTTGTACATTCAACTTTCATCACATGAGAACTCAGTCTAATTAAGAAAAATATTGAAGATTGACCTAGGCCTGTTACGCTAAAGTCTGCCTTATGAGCTGCTGATTGCTGGTGTCCTACATTGACTCTCTCACTAGTATAAGCCCAGACAGCAAAATATCACCTGCTATTTCATCTGAGAGCTTTCATAACTTTTGTTGTTGTTGTTTGTATGTCTTGTATTTTGCTAACATTTGTCTGTAGTACTCTCTTAATTAAGAACTACCTCACTTCCAGTGTCTACTTTTTATCATACACAAATACTACACAGGATTCTGGGTGTTACAAATTGTCAGTAAATAAAGCCAGGCAAAAATAGGCTTCCTGTTTTCCAGTTGTTCCACACTGCAGACCTGAGATTCATGAGTGCCTAAGAATCTTGTAGCTTAGTACTTGCAAAAATCTTATCTTCAGAGACTGCAGTGGTGCTCCCATAAAGTTTGTCTTTCTCTTGTCACTTGCTTTTATATTCGGTAATTCATATTCCTTTTATTTCACACAAAGATTATAGAATACTAATTATATATCATAAAAATTGTACTGGGAAACTCACTTTCATTATTCTAAAACTTGATATTG
This sequence comes from Aethalodelphis obliquidens, assembly GCF_003676395.1. Taxonomy (NCBI): domain Eukaryota; kingdom Metazoa; phylum Chordata; class Mammalia; order Artiodactyla; family Delphinidae; genus Aethalodelphis; species Aethalodelphis obliquidens. The sequence goes on from NW_020837952.1 coordinate 21,237,072, forward strand.
CCCATATACAATAGAAATGTCATCATATAAGATACTAGACATTTCTTTTTTTCCTGATTATATTGGAAGTCATATTAATAAAATTCAGTATTTTTTTTTTTTTTTTTTTTGCGGTACATGGGCCTCTCACTGTTGTGGCCTCTCCCGTTGTGGAGCACAGGCTCCGGACATGCAGGCTCAGCGGCCATGGCTCACGGGCCCAGCCGCTCCACGGCATGTGGGATCTTCCCGGACCGGGGCACGAACCCGTGTCCCCTGCATCGGCAGGCGGACTCTCAACCACTGCGCCACCAGGGAAGCCCTAAAATTCAGTATTTAATTGAGACAATATGGGAGTATTTAAGTTTTGAATTATTCAGCAAGTACTGTTTGTCCATCTATCCCTTTTCCAACTATACTTGTGTTATCTGAAACTGTCTGTCCCAGCCAGGTTAGTCCCAGCCAGACCCAGGTCTTTCTGCTTCATTAGATTTACTCTAAACAGTTAGAGAAGTCTAAAGAAATCTGCTGCCCTTTTGTCCGTCACAAACCTATCCTTGGGAATAGGTTTAGTCTTCTGCTCACCAGCAGAGTTCTGAACTTCAGCTTCCTCATTTACCTCTGACTGTGAGCTGCCTATCTGCCTAACAGACCATTGTACCCCTGGGGTGTCTATTTTCCTCTCTGGTACTTTCTTAGAAATTACTCTAATTGTATATTCTCAAGGGCTCGCATGTATTTTGCTTAAAATTTTCTTGTGTTTGCTTAGCGTGGTTGTATTTATTTAGCGTGGTCTTTCCTATGTCACACAGGAAGTAGAAAGATTGAGATCTTTCTTTTTCTGCTCATGTTGGCTGGTGTGAGAACCCTTAATGCCTGTGAAGATCAGGCTGTCAGAGTCTGTTGGGCAGTGGAGAATTGATGAGAAATAAAAGATACATGGGAGATTTTTCTTTTTTAAAGTAGGCTAAAGACAATTAGTTAAGGTAATTTTTATGGCTGAGTTACCGTGTCAAGGATTTGGGAGAGAAGAGTGTTCAGTAATATGTGCTGAGACTTCCATCCTCAAACTCCTACCCCAGAAACAGAAAACAAATCCTAAACACTAGATAGGATCCTATGTAACCTGACCCTTTCATCTAATTCCAAATGATTTCTTTCCCAAGCTGGAAATTTGTATCTAGTATTTCTTGTATCATCTCAAAACTTAATGATTAATCAACTTTCCCTTTATTAAAGCAATTCACAAAAACTATGGACTTAGTATCATGTTTGCATATAGTTTCTTGTAATGTAAACAGTTTCTAAATTACTATGGAACCTGGATTTAATTTACATCGTGTTTCTCATCTTAATCATTCAGATTGACTTTCTCTCATAATAATATACTAAACTCAGGTATAGTAAGATTACATTAGACAAATAAGTTGTTTGGTAATAACAGATAAGTTGATAAATTGGCATCATAATTTGATTGCAGTCAAGGTTTTTGTTGAAATTTTCTGGCTTGGATTTCTAATTTCTGATCATTTTTATTACAAATCATACCAACCAAACTGTATAGACAATATATATTGACTGCTAAATTTAAAATAACAAAAAAAATTCTTCCGGTTAACTATGACTATATAATGCACATAGTTAAGTCTTCTCCTTCTAGAATAATTATTTAATAATGCAAATAAAGGAATAAAAAAGTAATGCTCACAAGAGCAGGACAATGGGAGATTCATAGAAGAAAAGTCAACTGGAAAGCTATGGAAAAGTAATAACTGACATAATAACTCACAGAAAACTGACTTTAAACTTGCAGTGTAAAACTCTGGAGAAGCTCGGAGATTGAAGGCACCAGGTACATTTGAATGTGGTGAGGTGTGATCCTGAAGCTGAAATCAGAAGTGTGGGTTGCACATTGTGGAAGGGTCAGTAAGACACAGACCTCCACTGCTTAAGTGCCTGCATTCACAGTCAACTCTTAAAAAAGAATATGTTTGTATTCTGTGATATTTGCTCCTGCTGAGGTCAGAAAAGAAATACTGCCTGGAAACAGCAGCAGGCTCAAGAGAAAATACTCCCTGAATTTTGAGGGACTTCCAATGCAGTGACCAATTTATTGTTGTATCACCCCTTGATAAAGCATGAGTTCACATGTACCCCCTTCCAATCAGCTTTCTTTCCATGCTAGTCATCAAACAACCCAGGAGGAGGAAGAGGGAGAGATTCATGAGAGAGGATTCCAAATTAAAAAAATTTTTAAATTGTAGATTAAATGTGGTTGACTAGACCAAATATAGTATTAGGGTCTGAGAAAGAATTAATGATGGAAATAGAAAAAAAGAGAAAAACAAATAACATGGTAATTGTTATCCCCAGATAATACCAATAGTTAACTCCCCCCCAAATTATGTGAACATAAGACATTACAGGAACCAAATGTGACCAATGTTTATATATTCATGATAATATAAATCGTATTTATTTAACAAAAAGCTGTGATTAAAGTTCATAGAGAGAATGAGGTAAGGGAAAATATTTTTATTTGATGCAGCAGATGAGGTCTAAAATATTTTCTATAGTAGGAGATTTATACACAACATCTATAATTGAAACAACATATAGAAGTATAAATATGCATTTAGTAATAGAGCTGCAGATGTCAGAAAAATAATCTAAAATTGTTGAAAATATTTGAAAGTGCTTCAGTGTTTCATTATCAACTATCTTATTCTACCTAACTTGTTTTATACATGTATACACATATATATGTGTATATTGGTATGCATATATATGTATATATATTTATACACAGGTATAGACATGTAGCCTTCCCTCCTCATCTGACCCTTCTTTCCATTTCCTCAACCTTTTCTCCTCAGGTAACCTAATAATGAAAGATGTTTCCTCAGATTGGAAAAATTACTCTAACATTTTGTTAGGGTTGATTCATATTTTGGCGTTTTTCAAATTATTATTATTTTTATTCTATAAGGTTTTATCTTAAAAGAATACATTAATGAGAATTTCAAAGATGGCTGTCAAAGAAGTTAACATCTACCCTCTGAGGTCAGATAACCTAAGTTCATCTTCTGGTTCTCTTATTTACTAGATGTATTTCTTCAGGCAGATTATTTAATCTCCCTGTGCTTTTTTTCTCCATTTATAAACTAGGATAAAAATAACACTTATAAGGCATTGTGACAACAAAATTAATGAACATAAAATAATTAGTGTAGTTCCTGGTGCAAGGCAAACACTCCATGAATAATGATTGCAATTGTGCTGACCAAAAAAAAAATTTTTTTAAAGTACAACAATGTAGTCATTATTTTATTTTGCTCTTTAGTCCTTTTTTATTTTATTTTATTTTATTTTATTTTGCAGTATGCGGGCCTCTCACTGTTGTGGCCTCTCCTGTTGCGGAGCACAGGCTCTGGACGCGCAAGCTCAGCGGCCATGGCTCACAGGCCCAGCCGCTCCGCGGCACATGAGATCTTCCCGAACCGGGGCACGAACCCGTGTCCCCTGCATCGGCAGGCGGACTCTCAACCACTGCGCCACCAGGGAAGCCCTTTAGTCCTTTTTTAAATGCAGGCTGCTCTATAATTTATTAAAGCAGAAATTTATGCTTTATGGACTTTAGATTAAATCATTTCAAATTTGCTGTTACTTTAGAGTAACTTTTTTTGATATACCATTTAAATAATGAGTCATGCAGCTGTTAAATCATGAGGTTTTTTTGTCGTTAGATGGTTTGAGGGCATTTTTGTATTTTTAATTTGTTTAACAAAGACACCCTAGAAAAATATGTGCCCTCTCTTATTTTTATTATTTATTTTCTCCATCTCATTTTAGTCTGTTTGTTTGCTTGCTTCTGTACTCAAATTTTGGAACTTAACATAAACTACATTCTTTCAGGTAATATAGACCAATGCAGAATTGAAATATCACTTTCTGGTACAACTTCTTCCAGTGTCATTATTTTCATTCTCTTGTCTATTATCTAACTAACTAACTAACTAGCTTAGTTAGGGTTCATTAAGAGAAACAGACACTATAAATGATATAGATATTATAAGAATTAGCCCTTACATAGTTGTGAAATTGGTGAGGGAATCTGTGCATGGATGTTGTCGGTGTTATTTATTTGGTCAAATTTGGTCAAATACATTAGTCAGTTTAGCAATGGAGTAAGAAAACTAATGTGGACAAGAGCATGAACAAATTGGAATCTATGAATACAGGTGGAACTTAGGAGAGCAAACCAGAACTTGCATCTGTTTTTCACCACTTCCAGCCTCTGATAGAGAAGCCAGTGCTCTTCACCATGGAGATGCACATGCACTTGACTAAAGACTCAGGAAAGCTGAAGGAAAGAGATTCAGCAGGAGCTGGAGAAGTTGCAGGTCTGATGCTGCTCCACACCAATAAAGTTTGCTAGAAGACCAACAATTATGTTCATGAACTGCTACAGTGCCTGGTGCCCTGTACCAACTTTTAGAGGATAAAAATATGGCTGCTGCTTCACTTCCATATCTCACAAAAATTAATTTCTCTTGTGAAATATGTATATAGGAAGAGATTCCGGGAAACGTAATTCCAGCTTTCCTAAATTGCCACAGTACGAAGTCACACTCTATATCTTATCAACTTGGCATTCATTCTCATCTCTCTTAACTAGAATAGATTGCAAATAAAGACAATAGCAAATTCATTCTCCTGCCTAATAGGATACATATATCCCTTGCACATGCTAATCCATTCATCAAAAGAGGATACAACCCTTTGTGTTCATCCTTGGGTACTGTTCATTTCTTTTTTAACTGTGCCAAACTCCTGCTTTCATATCTTATAACTTACATAATGAAATGTAAGGTCCAAAACAATGAACACATATCATGTTAAATGGTAGGGGCGTGGGAGATGGGAAGGAAACAAAATTGGTAATAATTGATACATACATAAAACTATAAGCTAAAGGGAAAATACTCAAACTCTTAATAGTCCTCAATTTGCAAATGATCATGTGATCATAGCTGGTATTTACATCTACTTTCTTACACTATCATTTCATATTCCCTTTGCTCTCAGAAAGGGCCTCAAGTTGGCCAGGGTTTCTTGTGTGTTGGACATGGCTCAAAATTTCACACCTGAAGAATTCTCTGGAGGAGTTTGCCCTGTTATTCTTGACCTATTGTGAAGGGTTACAAGATCTCATTGAGGATGCCAGAACTACCCACATACATTTATTTCTCATGATATTGCTTCCTCTTGACTCTTCTAGGAAACATAGTAAAGGTATAAGTGAACAGATATTACGTGATAAATCCACTCAAGCATTTCAGTATCTGTAAAATTTTGGATACCTACTTCTATAGTATAACAAATTTGGGGGAGGACCAAATTTTTACTTTATTTAGTAGAGACGACATATACATCTGGTGTTTAATCAGCCAACAAAGCAAATTTTAAAGTCACTACTAGCCACTCAATGTCACACAATAAATCTAGGATCTCTGCAGATGAGCCATGTTAATAATTTTTTCTTGAGTCGGCATTGCATGATTCCAACCTGGTCTCCCACTCTTTGAAAACATCCCCACACCTGTTCCCAAGGATTATATCTTAATTAACAAAATTATGCAGTCATTTTCTTGATTATCAATACTCTCTCATAGGTTATGCTTTGAACCTCATCTTTTGGGGCCTACTGGGATCTGAGTCTGTTTTTGGATCTAGTAGCAAATAGAGGTGTTGAGGGCAGAATCTACAGAGGATCAGGAGTACCTTACAAGGCAACTTCCTCATGGGGGCTATTAAATTTCTTCAGGCAAGAGGAGACTCACCTCTTCAAATAGAGAAGAGGGTTGCAGAGGAGGCTCAGCAGTATTGAAAGCTTGAGTTCTCCAGCTTTATAAGAATCGGCCAGTGTGTCCCCTACCTCAATTTTCGGGGATCTTTACCTTCCCAGTCAATGCCCTAATTTTAACAAAAAGAGAGGCTAAGAGTTGGAAATTAAATTTTGAATTAAAATTCAGCCATCTGCAATGTTAGGCTTTTAGTTTGGTTTTCAGAAATCTCAGTCTTAGAGTTACAGATATGTTCCTTTTAGGGCAGTCATAGAAGCTTCCTGGTCACTCACTTAGACATCAAGCTGAGATTTAAAGCCCTGAGCACATCATTTTCTTTCCTCAAGTTCTTCAGTGTACTTAGATGTAACTAGCCAGCCCTGTTATACTCCTTATGGTACTAAGTGTTCCTCAAAGCCTTGTCATTTATAAGCACTTGATTATAAGTGGCTATCAGCAGTAATTTAAGTAACTGTTTTGCCTCTACTTGTCAAAAATTAGCAGTCTCTCTTTTACCAATGCAAGCATGATCATTAATTCCTTTAAATCTAATCCAATCAAATATTCAGTTGTAGATAAGTTAGTACCAATTCAGTGAAATGCTGAAATGTTCCAAGTGGTTAAGCCTTTAAATGATTTAATTTCTGAATATGATTTCTCAATGGAATGATACATTTTGTAGTTCTGAGTGCAATATATTATAATAATGCATATCACTGTATATGGTTGCATTCTTAATCGGGACCTTTTGAGCCCATTCTTGTGTCTCATGTAGGATGATCTTACCCATTGCATCTTGTAATGCCATCTGCATACTGATAATTTATATTAGCATCAACTTTCTTCTTCTGGCACCATATTTCTTCTGAGTTTCAGACCTGTCCTTTCAACTGACCATTCAATATGTTCCCATTCAATATGTCCAAATTAAACTTACCAATTCACTTTTGTCTATACACTTAAGAAATAATATAAATACATGAGTAGAAAACATTTTTTAAAATTACAAACTAACTCACTATTTTGTATAAGTGGAAGATTTAATCTGTTTATCCATTGCAGAAGAACATCCATTCACTGCAAGAAATTTTACATTTTCCCAAAGGTACTTCCTTCTGCTAAACTTGAGGTAGCTCTATGTTTTCAGTAGGTATGATAGTACAGGAAATTATTACTATGCAAGGGCCCATCAATGAGGAAACCATTTGTTCATTATCAGTCAATATCTCCTTGGAAGTAAAAGAATATTTATAACTTATGGTTCACATGTAGGTCTGTGATTCACTTAGTTTAGTTTAGTTTTGTTTTGTGTTTTTCACCTATGTACAATCTCCAGAACCAGTTGTTGAAAAGTTCTTTGATTATATGTAATTCATTGTTGAGTAAAAGTAAATTCAAAGGTTCATCATGCGTTAATGTTAATTTTGCTTGTATTTAAAAGAAAAATGTAGATATTCAAAAGCTATTCTACTAATATCAGTGTTAACTCATCCACATCTATGAAAATATATGTAGTAATTTGGAATATTCATTAGACACAATTTCTCTTTTTCATTTTGAGATACATAGTCACAAAGAATTCTGTTGCTCAGATAATATGCTTCTAGTTGATGATGTTCAAATTGTCAAACATAGGCTTTCCCTGTTATACTTTAACTTTTGTCTTATTTTTTCAACCTACCTTACAGCTTGGCAGCATATCACCAAAAGCTTTGCATTATTCTACTATTTTTAAAAAGCAAAATAATAGATGAAGAACAGTAAATAGAATAATGAACAATTTCTGTAAATGTTTTCTCTTATATCTGTCATCTCTTTTTCAGTCACCCTGCTACTACTCAAATCAGGTACTTATTTATGTTTACCCAGACCCTATGCCTGTGTTGTACTTATAAACAGGTTTCCTTACATCTCTCTCTCCCTTTCTCCTCTCTCTCTCTCTCTCTCTCTTATCCATCCAGATTACCATCTAGTAGTCTATATAGGACAATGCCTTTATTCACCTTTATGACAATATGTCTTTTGCAGAAGATAATTGCTATTTTGGAGGTGGGGGATTAAATGATTTTTTAAAAACTAAATTGAGAACTTCTGCTTTCAGTAATGGTAGACTATGCAAATTGAACCAATTAATCTGATGAAAACTACCAGATTACTCATCACATTTTATTTCAAATTGGTCTAGGTACAGCACAGTTATTATGTTGGACCTTTATATCCATATAAGATAACATTAAATTAAATAGGTGATTGGCAATATGTAAAAAATTTAATAAGTCTTCATTACAGCTTTAATTATATCATTCTTTTACATAGCCTTTTGCAAGGCAAATTTTTTAATTTTATGAGGTCTGATATCAATTTTTTGTTTTTGTGGTTCATGCTTTTGCTATCAGGTCTAAGAACTCTTGTAAACAGACTCTAAATATGTATGAGGTTTATATCCTTTAGTATATCTAAAGACAGACTTTGAATAATGCACTGTCATCTCAGCAAAAAACTTCTTAATGATTTTCTGCCTTGTTATCACTTTCTGAATAAATGAAGCAACCTATAGAGTTGAAATGTTCCTGCCAAATGCCTGCAGTCTTTTATTGAGCAACTGTAGTACAGCATTCTGTACCTATTTAGATTAATTATGATTAAATTTAAAAGCTGAGTTGGTTGAATTGCTTCATCATTTAATTAAGATAGAGACAAATTAATTGTTTTTATATGCTTCTTTTTTGAAAGCATGTGAGTTTCTGATTACTGGTTAAGTTTAGAATACTTATTATACTCCAATAAAGATGTTAAAAAAATAAATAAGAAAAAAGATTTAGAATTTAAAACGTCAAATGGAAAATTTAACTACTTCATGATTTCAGAGCATGTGTCTTTTGTGAGAAGATTCTTCATACATTTTGTATGTATTTTTAAAATTCCAAAGATGATATCTCATCTCTCAGGGACAAAAATAATTATTGTAGAAGTATTTGTACCTCCTTCTCCCCAGCAACAACACGCAAACACACACACCCTTTCTATGGAAGAGCATTTGTTTGATCAGCTTTTCTGCTGGTCTTCTGTTGGATTGATCTCAATAAAGTATAGATTGAAAAATTCAAAGAGTCCAAAAAAGTCTGAATTTATCTATAGTGAAGTAGAAATATAACAGGGGACAAAAGAAGAGAAGATGATAAAAAAATATGGTAAGGTTGGGAGGGAGGGATGGAGAGAGTTATCAGTCACAGGGGTTTGGCAGGGAGAGAAGCTTGCTAAGAAAGGCCATGTAGAGTGAGAGAGTATAAGTCCCATTAAGGACTGAAGCTGTACAACTTTTCTCTGAAATATTGTGTAGTTGTGAATTTTTAAATAGAAGCAAGAAGTCCATTGTTTTTGTTTTACAATTGAATTATAACTTCATCGAGCACAGTATGCACATTTTCATGTACACCTTCTAAAAATTAAGTCGTGTTAATAAATACACCACTTATATTACAGGAACATAATATTGGTGCTGAAGCTTCCCAGAAAAGAAAGTAGCATTGATTGGTAATAGGGGAAAGAGAGTTGAGTCTGTCTCCCTCATTACTTCTTCCTTTTAGATTCTAAACCTTTCTCTTTCCCATTCCAGCTTCTTCTCATTTAGAGGCTTTGCATTATAGAAGAGAAGTGTTCTACAAAGTCCCCAAACCCTTGTGACTAGGGAAAGGCCAGTCTTTCTAATATGTTCAGTGATCCTCTCAAGGCTGATGTTGCCCCAAACTGCATGGCTGGCTCTCTCTTCAGGGTAAACTTTAGTCTCAATTTTCAGTGTCTTTCTGGAATTCTACTGACAGTATCTCAAACTCAATCTATTCAAACTGACGTCTACCCAGTCAGTGAAAATTATTTTTTACTTTTCCCTTTTATACAACCCCACATTTCACAAAAGAAGTATGGAATTTATTTCATCTGTTATAATTGCTGTATCTAGCTCTTGTATTTTCCTCTTCTCTGCTAAGATCATACTCCACACCACCATTGTCAGTCAGTTCTCTAAAGGCTCCCATGGCCATTTCAATGAAGTCCACACTCCTTACCCTGACATGCAAGATCCTGTGTAATCTGTTTGGCTAACCTCTCCAATGATCTTTCCCATGATTTTCTCACTTCCTTACTGTGTTTTGCACCGATTTTGCACCGAGACTTCTTCTTTTCTGATTTTTAAATTTCAGAATCATGCTTTGATATTTTTCAAGGCCTTAACACTTCCTTTAAGTGTACTCCTACTGTGAAAGCTCTGTCCAAAAATACCTTCATGACTACCTCCTTCTTGTCAGTTGGTGTATCAAACTTGTCAGTATTCCCTCAGAGTTATCTCCTGATAATGTAGCTTAGGGAAGCTTCCCAAATCGCCAACACCCATGAGCAATTTATTTATTGTAATAAATAACAATTTTCATATTTATTGTCTCTTTCCAATCTCTGCCTCTAAGGTAGAATGTAATTTTGAATGAAACACTATTTTAACATTCCTAATCTGGGTTGGAAAGGATCTGCAAAGCTTGAAATTCTTAAAGCCTCTTCCAATATCAAAAATACTGTTTTCTTACCTATACGTATATCCACATCTACAACTATATCTGTCTATATAATTCATTTGTTTGTCTAAATTCGAACAAAACAAGACCAGTTACTATTTCCCAAACACACCTAAAACTTTGATCCTATGTATGCATTTTCAAAGTAATTTTTTCTAGGGAGTTGGAATGTAAATAAACATCCATGTGTGATGTGATCTTTAATCCTTAAATATCAATTTATACAAATTTAGATTCATTTTGTTTTGTTTCTTCTGTTCAGTAGCTGAAATAATTATCTACATAATGTTAATTCCCATACCACATGCTGTTCATTTTCAAAATCGTGCTGTTATTAAAAAGTTTACAAGAGAATATATACTTTAAAGAATATTAGAGGAAAAGCTGATAAAAGATTCTAACTTTCTTCCTTACATAGATAAATGGCTATTTTTTAGAGTAATGTAAGCTTACAAACTATACATGCATACTTTTTATTATGAGTCAGCTGGGTAGGATTCAATATTCCTTTTTTTCTGGTGACAAAATGTGAGCAAAAAAATAAGTTCTACATTTCTTGTTGCCCTCTATTATAAGAAGAAATGTAAGTTAAAAACTTCATACGTTCTTAGGCTATAGTATGTTTGATTTTATCACATGTTTCATAAGCAATAAATAAATACTTGCTTTACATTTACCAACAACGCTATATATTTCAGGCAGTAAATGGGAGTAGGGAACATAAGGAGGAGAAACATGTATTTTTCACCTATAACATGCTAGATTTTGTGCTATACAACTTATATAAATAAATCACTTAAATCTCACAAAATCACATAAAACAAGAATTAATCGATCACTCTTCAATCTCTGGCTACTTGGGAAAACAGTAGGGTTCAACAGAAAGAGTCAGGCAGGTCTGAATTTGAATTCAGTTTCTATCCCTTGCAAGCTGTTTGACTTGAGACCATTTGTGTATTCTATCAGTTTTGTTTTTCTAATCTATAAAATGCTAATGGCTTTTACCTTGAAGGATTACTCTCGTGTAATGAATCTCCTTGGAAGAGTTGAATATATTAAATTTCTCCCTTTCCACTTTTTTCATAGACCCTTCTATAGTCTGGCTTCTGTTTTCATACCTCCTATATTGCTGCTCTTGTCCAGTTCACCAGTGATGTCCATACTCTTAAATCCAATTATTAGTTCACAGCCCTCATTTTACTGGATCTATTAGCAGTACTTCATACAGATGCTTACTCTCTCCTCTTTGATATATTTCTTCACTTCTCCTCCAAGGTACTACTATCTGTTGCCACTGCTCTACTTCACAGGTGTTCCCTATTAATCCTGGCTGTTTATCCTAATTTCCCAATCTCTAACTGGTAGAACGTCTGAAGGTTCAGAATTTGATCTTTTTCTCTTCTTGAACTGGCCTCCCTCCCTTGGTGAGTTCATGTAGTCTCATGACTTTAAATACCACATAGTTGCTAATGGTCCCCAATTTATATATTTAGTTTGATGTTCCTTTTGAGCTTCAAACTTGTTTATTAGTTTCTTGCTAACTTCTTTACTTGGAGGTCTACTGAAATTCTCAAACAGAATATGTGCAAAACTGACCCCTGTTTTTCCTCCTCCCAAATCCACTTACTCCTAAGTGCATCCTTTCAGTTAGTTAGCACCAGAATTTCTGGAGTCCTTCTTGACCCCCCTCTCCCACCCCCTGCAATGTTGGCTCCTCTAGAATCTGTCAGCTTCTCACTTGATCTGCTGGTACCCCCGCAAACAAGTCTCTATCATCTCTTACTGGGATTACTTCAATAGCTACCTAACTGGCCTTTCTGCTTCTACTCTAACTGGCCCTTTCTGCTTCTACTTTTAGTACAATTAATTCGTATACAGAAGCCACTAGAGGGGGAGGGGTCTGTCTAAGCCTAAATCAGATCATGTTACCTCTGAACTGTGATAACTTCCTAGTTCATTCAGATTAAAAGTCACAGCCCTTATGCCTTCTATAAAGCCCCATATAACCTTACCCCTCCAACTCCGCCTTAACTCTCTGACTTCATTTTCTTGTCTTCCTATCCCTTCTCCCCAACCAAGATATTCCAGCCACAGTGGCCTCTTTTGTTCCACTATAAAGATTGTATATTTGCTATTTATTTCTTTTGGAATGAATCCAGAAATCCATATACTAAACCACTAACCTTCTTAAATCTTTGCTCATATCTTATCATTTCAAGGAGAATTGCCAGATCATCCTACTTAATATTACAATCTGTGCCTCCCAGCCCCTGACACTCTTGACTCATGTATACTGATAAGCTTTTTTTAGTCCTCATACTTATAAATAGTAGAAAATTCATTTGCTATATCAATTTTTATTGTCTGTCTCTCCTTGCTAAAATATAAACTCCGTGAAGATAGGAATCTATTCTCTTTTATACACAGATGTACCCAGATGACTAGAAGAATTCCTGGCACATTGTATCCAGCTACTAAATATTCATGAAGTGAAAGAAGTTAGCTAATGATTTTAAGAACATAGCAAAATTCCTGCCATCATATATTCTGATTTTTGTGGTTTGCTTAAAAATAAAAAATAGGTACTAATTCTATTCAAAAAATATATGTATATATTTAAACAATATATGGAAATCTTCATATTGGTGGCAGAAAGAATTTAACATTAAGTGCAGTATATAAAGGGGAAGCTCTTATTTTTCTATTCTGATGAGAAGAAAAGCAATAATGGAAGCAGGGCTGCTGTTTGCAGAAGTTTTTATCTTCACTTGGAATTGGCATTGGCAAAAAAAAAAAAGTTATAAAGTTCTCCCTTGGGTTGTCAGAAATATCAAATCAGAACATGGCTTGAATGTAGTGTTAAATAAGAGGTTAAGTTAGTGGCCAAATGCAGACGGGTTTTCTGAAGGGAGTAGGTGGATACAACAGGTGTTCATTCTCCTTGAAAGGCAGGAATGGGCAGAAGGGAGTAGTATTTTAATCAGACATCTCTCTGCCCCTAGGAGAAAGAACAGCTTAGGCATTTTAACTACAGTAGCTGAGTTTTGCTAGATAAATCATATACAGACCAGGGTCAGGACAGTTTATAACCTTGAAGCTTCAAAATCAGTTCTCATTAGTCATGGATGGACATCAGTGTTTTAATCACTTTAAAAAATAATTCATAAAACTGTTTTCAAAAGTATTTTCCCTTAATGTTAACGCATAAGTATGTATAGTTAGAATTTAATCAAAACTGATATTGTTAACATAAATTTTTATGAGACTTTTAAAAAGAAGTTAAATCAAAACCTATGGTTTGTGAATCAGAAATTTAATTTATTCTTCTTGAAGAAACGTGTAAAAGACCTAAATTACTTGTTCAACAGTATCAGTGAAACAATTGCTATACGTTAAAGAAATTGTCTAAACTTTACCATGAAAACTTTGTTAAAAACATTCCACACTCTTGTATACTGTATTTTCCTGAAATATAGAGAGCCTGCCTTAATAATCTTTATATCTTTACTGTCTGGCAAACAACAAGCACTTTAAAAAGATTGCTTAATACAATGAAGAATGAATATATCTCCCCTACTAAGTACTATATAGATATATTTAAGACAAAAATAACATCCCTTATGTATGTTCATGTCTCCTCTCTGTATCTGAGGAAAGTTGACCCAATATCTGATTAGAGGAGGAAAGATCACCCAATGTATGAGAATATCAGTTGATTGGTCAACTTTTCTGATTCACACGTGCACTCACACACACATACACACACGCACTCACACAGAAAGAGCGGGGAGAGTGGTCTGGACAGCTGCACAACTGTCTTTTTTTGAAGCGGTACAAGAAGATATGTAAATAAAAGTCTTCCTAATTCCCAATTCCCTGGGTAGGAGGTGGAGTTCTTTACCGTTGAAATGGATCTTCATAATAGGTAGAAAGTTGACCCATAGATACCTTTAACAAAAACCTCTTGAAGCCATTGAAAACTTTGTATTCACTCTTCTTTTCAAACTAACATCTTAAGTTTGACCTTTTAAATAACATGTTTCTGTGTATCCTTACTCGGTAGCTTCCTGTACTGTTCCTTTTTTTTTTTTTTTTTGCGGTACGCGGACCTCTCACCGTTGTGGCCTCTCGCGTTGCGGAGCACAGGCTCCGGACGCGCAGGCTCAGCCATGGCTCACGGGCCCAGCCGCTCCGCGGCATGTGGGATCTTCCCGGACCGGGGCACGAACCCGTGTCCCCTGCATCTGCAGGCGGACTCTCAACCACTGCGCCACCAGGGAAGCCCTACTGTTCCCTTTTTAATGCTAGAACTAGACACTTTAAAAAATAATTTTGCCAGTGCTACATAAAATATAAAGTGACCAAAAAAAGAATGCAGGAAAGCATGTGTGGTTCATGAGATGGAAACTGAAGCTTTGGGAAGTTGAATAGTTTCCTCAAATTTCCATAGTCAGTAATGGGTGGATTCTGGAATCATATCTAGGTCTTTTGTTTGTTTGTTTTCTTTTCCCCTTATTCTAAATTATTTCTCAATGATTGCCTTTTCCCAGGGGCATAGCACAGTTAAGGATAGGAAGACTGTCTTCAAAGGATTATGTGACAGTGGCTACCTTGAACATATTAGAAACATTGCTGAGTGGATTTTTAAGAGACGCAAAACAATGTTGGATTTGTCTGAGTACATATATTTGGCTTAAAAGTATGTCACAGATTTTAATGTTTTTCTTTCTTTCCATTTATGCTTTCTTTTATACAATCTCCCCACCCCCATTTTTTCTAAATCCTACATGCTAAATCCTACAAATTATACATGCTAATGCTGGCTCAAAGACATTCAAATAAACATATGTATGCCTATGTATTTTACAAAAGTAAAATAAAATTAAGGCAAAACATATATCACACTATAAAATCATATTGTTATATCTGGGGGAAACAAGTAACCCAGTTATTGCTGGGCCTCATGTAATATCTAGATACATAAAAATATTTTTGAGATATTTTTCAGTTAAAAAATCATTTTTCTGATATAAAATTAGAAAACTACCATTTGATTGTAAAAGAAAAGCATGGCTCTCTCACCCCCTAGGTCTCCCATGAGTCATTTGCAGAAAAAGATGGAGCTACGAACAATTTCTTTGCAGTGCACTTAGACTTTTCTAGGGCTGCAAAAAGTTAGACTAATGAAAGTGACATGAATCTTTTAGTTTCATGATTTCTATGGATTTTGGCTTTCTTACCTCTTGAAAATATTTACAGTGCCTACTTTGTCTCTCTTCTCTTCACTTTCATAAAAGACAGCTTTTCCCTTCTGACTTTGAAATTTCCTGTATAAACAGCATACTATATCTCTTGTACCTGAGCCCATTTAAGGGAACACAGCACGGAGCCTGGAGACTTCCTGAAAGCCCTCTGGTGCACCAGGTGATCTGAAGGATTTGACTATAATTGTTTTATATGAATGATCCTTATTGCTTTAATTATTTCATTTAAGATCATCTTTAAGATTATTGGAGTTTAAAAGAGATATCTGTAACTGAGTGAGAGAAGGTCACTGCAAATTTTATATATGTGTGTTCATATGTTGAGAGAGATGTGTGAAATCATGTGATTTTTTAAACTTCTTTATACTTTTTTTTACTGTGGTAAAATATACATAACACAGAATTTACCACTTTAACCAGTTTATGCATATAGTTCAGTGGCACTACGTACATTCACATTGTTGTGCAACCGTCACCACTACCCATCTCCAGAAGTTCATTATTCTAAACTGAAGCTCTGTACCCATGAAACAATAACTCCCTGTCCCTGCTTTATACTTTGAGTGTGATTTTTATAATAAAGGCTTATATTTTGAAAAACAGGGAAAAAAAAGAAAACTACCTACTAAAATCCTATTTCACTGGATGAATCAAACATTTAACAAAATCACCAAATCTATTAAAATCAGTAATAATGCTTTATTTCTTTAGAAATATACTTTGTATCATACATCAATGACATTTTTTTGAAGTCATATCAGATTGACTCTACTGATAGTATATTCTTGTAAAACAAGCTATTTTAGTGTATAATTCATCTTTCTCTGTTTGATAGTAGCATTTAATCATAGGTAAAAATCTTGTCCTTTTTTTTTTCCCCAGCAGAGACCTTATTTAGTTCTCTTTGTGCCTGTTATAATGTCATCATTATGACAAATGTCACCAATATTCTATTATCCTTAGAGTGCTAGAGCATGAATCTCCTTCATGACTGTTACAACATGGAAAGGTCTAGGTTCTAAGAATGCAATGTCTAGAAAGGGTTTGTTTGAGAAGTTTATTGCAATCCAGGGTGAGACACTAGCCCCTGTGCATCTTCCCTGTACTGTATTCATAAATGTAATGAACATGATTGTCTAGCAAAGCTAACTTGTGTTTTAAACTGGTAATTTCAGTTTCCAAAGTTACAGATTCATGGACATCAGTATGTACATTTTTTCCTTGGTACTAGAAGGAAGCCTAGATTGTTAGCCTCTCATTTTAGAGAGAAATGCTTTAGCTAGAGTGGCAGGGGTTAGGAGGAAGATGAAAGAAAAAAGATCTGAGACATAACACCTCAATTGTGCTAATTAACATCAAAGAGGAATTGTTTCTCTTCCAAAGAAAATTCTTCTGCTGTTTTGCCTAAAACAAAAACAAGCACACAAATTATACACAAAGAAAAAAAATTATTATGTTCAATATGTAAAAGTGTGAGAGTCAGTCAGAAAAAACAACTCTTGGAAACTCTCTTAAAATTCATGACTCTTATCTAACGAAAGGGCAGTTGGTTGGAACTGTCAGAATGTTGGACATTGTTAAGTTGCTTGATTTGACCAAACAGATTGTGCCTCCGTAGTGAAATCAGCAGTTATTCAATCTATTTATTTCATGATTATCAAAAAAATAGACAATAAATGATTGCTTGTAATTTATATAATGAGTAGCTAATATTTTGGAGATGGAGGAAAGCAGGCTTGGCTAAATTTTGAACCTCTAATAGATTTGGGTGACCATCTGTATCACCTAAGACAGTGCTACTGAAAGTGTGGTTCACAGAGCTGTAGGATCAGCATCACTTGGGAGCTTGTTAGAAATGAACATTTTCTGGTCCCACACCAAACCTGTTGAATAGGAATTTCTGGGGGTGGATGCTTTAAAAAGCCCTCTTACCTGTGGTAAATTTGAGAAGAACTTACTTAAGAGTTAGGTAGAAGAAATGTGAATAAGATTTGATTTTTACCTGGGCAGCTGTCATAAGCCAGGAACCATCTGACGAACGAGTTAGAAAGGAAAACACTGGGACTCAGGTGAGAAGTGAATGACTATGTAGAGTGATAAAATGAAGTCAAAATCCAGAAACATGTACAATATGGACCCTAAGGGAAACATTCCTTTATATACTGACGTTTTCTATTATTCATACATCTTCTAGAGACTCTATTAGGAAGGTTTACTGGAGTCAACTAGTCTTCAGAATAAGCTTCTAGTTTATTTGACAGCATGTCCTATCTATAAAAATTTCCCTAAACTTCTCTAAAGTATATTTTATTGAGATTGCTTGTGCTTTAATACTATGTTCATCTTTTATCAGCTTATATTAGGGGCAGCAGCATACATATTTATTATATTTTGTATGTAATATATATTTAGTATCAATATTACTAGATATTTTACATATGTAATGTATTTATTATATATTTTAAAAGCTTAGTGAGTGTATTTTTCAGTTGACAGTTGGGACACATCATCTTGCTTTTTCTTAATTTCTGAAAACAGTGAGATAATATACTCAAAAATGGAAATTATTCTGGAACATTGTCAAGTATTAACAATGAAATGCTTGCTATAAACTGACCAATTTAATATAACACTGACTATATATTATAATAAGCCCCATATTAGATAAAATAATCTTTATCACCTTTATTCTTTTGGTCTGAGGTAGTAGATAAAAAGGAGTAAATTTTTTAAAGTGAAGACATTTTTAACAGATTTAAGATGAGAGAAGTTTTTTAAAAGTCTTTATTATTTTCTAATTTCAAGGAAACAACATAGGATTTCAAAGTTGGAAAGATATTAATCGGTCTCTCCCAAGTTAAAGACTAGGGAACTGAAACCCAGATAGATCAAGTGCATTCAGTCAAGGTTCATGGGTTTCTTTGTTACACTGAATGTTCCTCAATATATATCAAAACTCCTTATTTAAATTGTCATCAGTTCTATGGTTCATTATTTGAATTTCAAAGAAAAAATTCACTTTATATTAATAGTTTTTTTCTTGACGTTCTCTACAGAAAACATGATATGTATGTGCCTAAAGGTTACTGTTTCCTTTGAAATTACAACTTGAAAAGCAACATTATAATCTTAATCATTATAACTTTTGTAAGGATTTTTTTTAATACACCCTCCTAAAAAATATGAAGGAATCTTAGCTGTTTACATGCACAAATATCAATAGATGAATTGAATTGGGAATAACACAGTTGTTCCAGTTCTTTTTTTAATGCATATGCTTATTTCATCATGTAAATAGAACTATATAGTCTTCATAAAATCAAACCTTTTTAGTTTAAGGATGATTTTAGGAGGCTGTTGGGATCCATTGAGAAATGCTCTATCATTCAGAGCTACTATAAAGTTGATACAATTCAAATGTGAAGGAAAATAAATGTTTTTGCTTTAAATATATTTTAGATGGTCAGTTATGAAGAACGTAGGGGGAAAAATTCTGATATTCTTGTGATTTACTTCACTATTCTGAAATTCCTTAAGCCAGATAGCTCTCCAGTTTGCATTTGGTTCAAACAAAATATCTTAACTCAACCTTGACTTTATGAAATACTCTATCTTTTAAAAATCACCAATAAATAGTCAAGGGGTGAATATCAAACTTCATTCCTGCCTTCAATCTTGTAATGATGGACATAAAATAATTCATTAGGGTAAATAGATAAAATGAGGGTCAGGATAATGCAAAAAAGTTCTGTCTTCCCCTAGTTTTTTCCCCATGTTAATAAAATGACACCACATGCTATTACACTTTTAGGTAAGAAATCTGGACATCTCCCTGGTTCTTAGTTTTCATCTCCACTGCCATCATTCTCCACCTCCAGTCTTTCAGCCAGCCAGGCCTACTGATTCTACCTCCAACCTCACATCTGCTATTCTCCATTTCTACTCCAAGACAAGATCATATCTTTTCAGATCTACTCTAGATATTTCCTGTTTCTTCTCGTTTCTGTTCTTGCTATATTCTTATCCATGATCTACAAAGATCACCTCCAGTTAATTCTTGCCTAAAATCTTTCAGTGACTTCTCTTTGCAATCAAATTACAATTCAAACTTATGTTAATGATTTACCAGGCTTGCATAAATTGCCAACCTATTTTCCCAAATTTATTTCACATCATTCCACTGTTTATTTACCTTGCTACCCACTCTCCTCTTCACTTTGTCCTCCAGTATGTCAGATTCTCTCACCCTTGCACTTTTTTGTTTGTTTGTTTTGCGGTACACGGGTCTCTCACTGTTGTGGCCTCTCCCGTTGTGGAGCACAGGCTCTGGACGCGCAGGCTCAGCGGCCATGGCTCACGGGCCCTGCTGCTCCACGGCATGTGGGATCCTCCCGGACCGGGTCATGAACCCGTGTCCCCTGCATCGGCAGGCGGACTCTCAACCACTGCACCACCAGGGAAGCCCACCCTTGCGCTTTTTGCATGCTTTCCCCTAGTCTTTTTCCTGGTCTTGGTAAAGTTATCTCCTGGAGTCCAGAGCTTAGTTGGTAAACTTAAAAAAAATTTGCTCTTAGTTTCCTGGATGTCTTATATCAAAGCATAGTGAGAAAGAGTAGCTTAAAATGAAACTAGAGAGGTTAGCAGAGGTCAGCCACAAAGTCATTTTCGTGGGTCTACTCTTCTTGAATGTTGGGAGGTTGCTCCATGTGAAAGATGGCTCCTTTATTAACATAAAGGTATACATTCCTATAAAGAAGGGTTAGACTAATACCTAACAAAGGGCAAGATTATTTTTTATATCAATTACCCAGAGTGGAAGAAGTAATTAGGAAGAGAACTGAGAGAATGCTGGTGAAGGAGGAGTAGTAACTGTATCTTTCTTGGCGTAGACATCCAGAAGACCAAGATGAAGATGTTTCAAGGGTTGTGGTTGCATTTAGAGAAATTGTGATTACATGTAGTTACCATGTAGAGGAAGATTAGGAACTATAAATAGGGATCTCCACTTTATCACTATATTAAGACAAGTGTCCCCTAAAAGAATTTGATGATCCAGGCAATAAGAGTAACCTCTGATTATCTTACCAAAAATAATTACAACCACTTGAAATAGTATGTATTATATATTACTAAGTGCTTGGCACTAAACTAATTCTTAGATGTTTATATTAATTTCTGACAACATCTATGTGAAATAACATGGTATTTTTACAGTTGAAGAAATTGGGGCTCAAATCTATTGAAACATGACCAAGATCACATAACTGTAAAAGTCAGATAAATTTGGATTTATCTGACTGCAAATCCCACATCTTTCTAGTAAAGTTTTTCCCTTTTAAATATACTAATAAGCAACATTTGCTCTTTTTATATGTAAGTGAATCATTTTCCATAGTTTTCTTTTTAATGACATTTTGAAAGTCTACCCATTACTGGAAAGCAGTGAATAAAAAGCAAGTTAATCTGCTACATGCTTAGGTGTCATGTGGAACACCAACAAATGTATAATCACTTACCTGCTTGTTTGCTTCCTTTCTTGCTTTTCTTGTCATCTTCTCATGCTATTTGTGTATGCTCACTTAGAAATTCCACAACTCTGTCTTATGCACTAAAAAGGGCATCATTATTGGTGATGTTGAACTTGCATGTT
Organism: Aethalodelphis obliquidens; assembly: GCF_003676395.1. NCBI lineage: Eukaryota > Metazoa > Chordata > Mammalia > Artiodactyla > Delphinidae > Aethalodelphis > Aethalodelphis obliquidens. The sequence continues at coordinate 21,258,376 of NW_020837952.1, forward strand.
TTTCTGTGTATCAATATCTGACTGCCTGTATCTGTTGATTTCCCAAAGAAACTTTCCTTTCTCTTTTTTTTCAGATCCTAGTCAATCCTTAATTATATATCATCTATTGGATTACATCTCTATCTCTATAATTACTTGTTGTAATAACCTTTGTGTTCCAGTGCAAAAGGGAAAGAAACTCCCCTCTACATTAGCCACAATTTCCCTGTTTTCTTTGACATATACCTAAAGTTGGATGGCAACTTTATAAACACTACAATGTTTATAAATTTTGTAACTCTATAAATTAAAGTAGAACACATGTACAGCAAAATGTACAAAAAATAAATGTAAAACTCATTGTAAGATCAAAAGCTGAATGTATGTGCAACTACCACCCAAGTCTAGAAAGAGAATGTTTGTTATCAGCACAAGTCACCTCTTGACCCTGACCAATCATTATCCTCTCTCTCCTACCCAAGATGACCAATGTCCTAACTAATTATTAATTAGTTAATATCCCACCTAATAATCATAAACTAAAGATGAGCCTGCTTTTGCCTTCAGTTGAGAATCATGAATTATGCTATTTTGTGTGTTCTTTTACTTAGGACTGTGCTTGTAAAAATCCATCCATGTTGTGACATGAAGCTGTATTTCATTTATTTTCATCGTTGGGTAGATTTCATTTTATGAATATGCTAAACTATTCTAGTATTGATGAACATTTGGGTTGTTTCTAGTGTATTCATTCAGAATAATAGTGCTTAGAACACTCTTAAACATTTTTATGTACACAGTTTTATTGGAAATAGACCTAGGAATGGAATTACTGAGTCATAATATATGGCTATATTAGTGGTTGTATGATTAATAGTCTGACCCTGTTTAAGTGGACCTATTGTTCCTTACTCTTTCTAATACTTGATACTACCCTTTTTTTCCATTTTATCAGTTTGGTACATATGTAGTGGTATTTCATTGTGATATCAATTGGCATTTCTCTGATCATAAGTGACTTTTAAGCACCTTTTTCTGTGTTTATGAGCCAGTTGGGCTGTTTTATAAAATATAATACTTAACTATGGCTTTGACAATTTGTTCCTGATAGATTGTTCATCATTTTCTTATTGATATTAATGAGTTATTTATGACTCATTCATATGCAGTGACTATGCTCCCTTTGTTGGTTACATGTGTTGCAAGAGTCTTTTCTCACTACTGGGTTTGCTTTTTCTCTAATTTAATGGTTTTTAATTTTCATGTAGTGCAACCTGTCAATATTTTTCTTTATTTTCAAGGATTTTTATGTCATAATTAATTGTTCGATACCACAAAATCATGAACATATTTTCCAATAGTACATTCTAGAATCTATATGTATGTATGTATTCTGTATTAATTTATTTTGGCTTTTATTTTATTTATTATTATTTTTTTATTTTGGCTTTTATAATTCATTCTATAGCACACTTGGTATTTATATTTATATGTGATGTAAGGTAGTACTCCAGTTTCATATTTTGTATACAGACAAATTTTCTTATCTTTTATTAATAATATTGTCCTTTATCCCAGTTCAATAATATTTATCCTTTTCATGAATGATTTGACTATTCTAAACCCTTTGTATTTTTGTATAAATTTAAGACTCACAGTTTTAATTTACACGTGTACACACACACACACGCACACAAACCTGTTGAAACTTTTCTTGGAATTGCATTAAATGTGAAGAGTAATATAAGAATTGGTATCTTTGAAATATCTTGTAAATGGAATATTCCTTGATTTATTCACACCTTATCAATAGCTCTTAAAAATCGTTTTAAGTTTTCTTAGACTTCTGACATTTATTAGCTTTACTCACATATACGTTAGTATATGTGTGTATTGCTGTGGTGAATAGAATCATTTTAAATTTATTTTTCTGACTTCTGCATGGAGAAATACATCTAAATTTTATATAGTGACTTTATGTCTGGCAATATTGCTAATACTCATTTTCTAATTATTTTTCATAAATATATAGTTATTTACTAATTGTCTTATTTTTAGCTTAATTTCTCTCTAGATAGAGAACTTACTCATATGATTTCAGTTCTTTAAAATTGCTTGAGACTTCCTTTATGGCTCACATGTACAATTCTTACAAATTGATTTTTAAAATATAAATTATTTTGTTAGGTACAGCAGTCTATATGTGTTAAGTGAAGTTTATCAATCATATTGTTCAAATCTCTGTCCTACTGTGCTGCAGGGTCACTGTCAGCTCTCCATTACCACTGTTTTCTTCTCAACACCCCCCACCCCACCCCGCATCATAGAGGAGATGCTGGGGGCTACATTTCCCAGAATTCCCAGTAAGAGGCACTTCCGTGAGCTGTGATTCCTCATGGATTTCAATGACACTGTTATTTGCTTATTTACCTGCTCATGTCTTGCTGAGTTCTGGGAATTGTACATGGTGCATTATAGATATTATCATTTGAGGCCTGGATGCTACTATAATCATTAAGGGTGGCAGATGGCACGAGCTTTGCAACTCTAGATCACCTCATTCAATCAGTAACTGTCATGTTTTAAAGATGGGATTCATTCCTGGCTAATACTTGCCTACTCTATTCTGCAGTTAGGCTCTACAGAGACCCCCTCCCCGCCCACGCAAAAATATGTGTAAGATTCTCAGGGACCTCTTCTCCTTGATATCCTTAGTTCTTCAAGGTTCTCATCCTCAAGGTCATCTCTTCCAGAACTGATATATGTTCTTATTGCAAAAGCAGCTCCCAAACTGTACTCGCTGGTCTGGATTACTTCTCTTCTAAGATCTTAGAACCGTACAGTTTTAGGATCTCATTAGATTTTCAGTGCTCTTATGCGAATTTGTTTTTATATTTTAACCACTTTTTCCTGGTTATTCACGGTAGGATGGAGTTTAGATTCACCAATCTGACATTACCAAGAATGGAAATCATTTACTCTTCAATAGGCTTTTGAGTATATCACTTAAATTCTTGTTTATCATTGTAGAAAAAATTTTGAAAAAAGTTTTACAAGGACATAGACTATGTCATTATTGGTTATAGCTGTAGGCACAATACTAGCAAAAAGAAAAGATAAAAAAATAATTCCTTGTTTCATTTAATTTACATCTTAATATATATCCATCAGTACTTCTTAACTAAGCAGTATTTATTAAGTTAGTAATAAAAAGCATACGCTTTCTATTATTTATGATAACCATAGTATTAAAGTCATCTTCCTGGCTTATTTCAACTTTTAATACTAATAATTGCTGTCAAATCAGTCACAGTTACATATAGAATAGCTCAACTGTCCTAGATTATATCCAAAGGCCATTAAGTCCTGCTAATGAGACTCTCCCAGGTATGAGGAGATGCCAAATTCCTTCAATCTTATGGTTTAAAAATAAGGATAAATGATCTCCTTCTTAAATTTTCTTGAAAAATAGATTTTATTTCTCAAAAATAGTCCTCACACGTTTCCTATATACTGGTTTTGATAAATTGCATATCTCCTATAGTCAGAAGAAATTGAAACATTGAGACTTATTTTATAAGAACTTATTTTTATCCTAGGATTGTTATCTAATAATAAAAAATCTTGCTGCATTAACCTACAAAAATATTTAAAAGTAAAAACAAATTTACCAGAGATGAAATGTTTCCAGAAGGAACTTATGAGCTGATTTTTCCTATATCAAGACAAACACCTAGAATTTGTATTAGAAAAGGAACATGACTATAAATTTCTTCAAGAATTTTTTATACTTGTCAGTGTACAAGTAAATTGCTGAGTACTACATGAACCCTTACATTTCACAAAATACCAAGAAATGTGAGCCAGATGGTTATCCTTCACTCTAAGTTTGACAATGAGGAGACTGCATTGGGATATAGATAGATAGAAGATAATCATTCCTTGTTTAAATCAGCAACACATTTTTAAAAACTCTACTACTTTCTTATTGATGTAGAAAAGTATGTTTTTTACAAATGGATATAAAATTATAATAGACTTTGCTAATATTCATTGAAAAATATTTTTTAAATCCTCATCTAAAAATGGCCACTCTCTCTTTTTTCACTTCATCCTAACCACCCTCTATCTTTCTGGCCTTCCAACCAAGCATATTCTTACCTAGACACGTGGCATTTTTTGTTTTCTCTGCCCGAAAGGTACGTTACTCAGAAATACTGATAGCTCCCTCCATTACTTTATACTGATCCCTGGTCAGATTTCACTTGATTGAAAGGTCTTCACCATTCACCTTAATTAATTCAATGCTCTTTTTCCTTATTCTCTTTTATTTATCTTTTTGACTGTTATCACTCCCTGAAATGATATGTGTGTTTGTTTACTGTCTGTGACCCTACACTGGAATGTAAGTTTTATGAGAGCAGGGTTTTTGTTTTGTTCTTATCAGTACCCCAGGACCTAAGCAGTGTCAGGTTCAGAATAAACTCTGAGTACAAGTTTTCTCCTGCATGAGGCTTGAATGAGGCTCTTGGCTACACAGCCAGCCAGCTGACCACAGCATAGGTTCTTGCCTCGTTTCTGCCAACTTTGTTCCTATAGTTCCTCACCATTACTAAAACCTTTTTCTGTACCTCTGCTTTTCTCCCAAAACAGGGCTATAACCTGAGCCTATAGATCACAGTCTCTAAACATCTGTATGCCCCTAGGATTTGAATTCACTGAGTACCACCTTGAGTCAGGCATTTCTTGGGTCTGTGGTTCTCTTATGCACCACACCTTATGAATGAGCAACTAATCTGGGAGCTAATGTTTGCATATAGTTACTACGATTGAATATCACATTTACTTCCAAGCTAGCTAACTGGAAGGGACAAAAAAAATTACTACACAATTACCATTTTATGACCAAGAGAAACAAAACAATATACGATCCATATTTTTTTTTCCAATATTACATCTTTTATTTTAATTTAAGAGAATTTAAACCACATAAAGAAAATGCCTTTAACAATATATTTTTATGGAATATGAAAAAAATGTTCCTTTATGTGATTGCGCTTTGTTTCATCTGACTTGAAAACACTTAAAGATTTGTCTTCAAATTTAGTTATAAAATGTGATCGGAGATTCAATGAGGTAAAAGTCACAAGAGTGGTTAGGAAAATTCAGAAATGTAATATGTGAATTATGCAGTAAGATATATATATATATATATATATATATATATATACACACATATATATATATACATACACATCTTCCATATGTGTGTGTGTGTGTGTGTTTTATTCCTGGAAAAGGACAGCATGAAAAATGGCACAGATGTGAGAATGATTTAGATCTGTTCAGCAGACAGTATATAATCTAGTTTTCCTGGCAAGCTGCACACTATGAGACTTGGCCAAGGAGGATGAGTGAGGAGAAGGAAAGATAGTGTTTCATCTGTATCATAGTGTGAAGGGCCTTGAATGCCAGCTGAAAATTTATGTATAAAGATTTGGAATGGCACAAAAACCCTCAAGCAAAAAAGCTACAGTGCTTTCCAAAATGAACACAATGACAGCTAAATTGTAAAAAAAAAACAGCATTGAATGATGGCTTCCTCCAAAATATATAGTTTTAATAAATTGAGGGAGAATGACATAATTTTTAAAAGTTGTAAAGTAGGAAAAACTGTTACCAAAGTATTAGCTCTGCTTCAAATCAGATTTACAGTATGTATTTTAACAAAACGAACATTTATAGTCAGTCATAAAATATTTTTATCACTATAATTTTTCAGTTATTATTGCTACGTCGTTTTGGACTCATGCTGTCTTTCTTCTACCCAATACTCAAAACCCTCTCATCTTCCCCCTGCATTGTCCTTTGCAAAGATGAGTAAGATGAAGCAGAGTTAAAATAAATTGATCATCGTGTATTTGGGAAACTGGTAGATGTCTTATATATTGAGGTAAAAGTAACAACAGCAAAGAAGGGCCTCAGAGACTATCACATTATGTGTTTAATAGTTATTACCTCCATGTAAATTGTTTTATGTTAAATATTAAAATTTTTATTAGGAAAAAAGTAGCCATGGAGATTCTTTCTTCCAGTATATATACAGCTTCCCGAAATTCTGGGGATTACTTTGGAAATCTTTACCAAAGATGGACATGAGCAAAAATAAATAAATTAGATTTCAGCTTCATGAGGACAAGCACAATATCTTTTTTATTCACTCTGTTACACCAGGCTCCCCAAGTAAATATTCTTTGAATGTGTAAGTGAGTTAATTTGTGTTGACATTTGTTATGGACTGTTTGTATCTTTTCAAAATTCATATGTTGAAACTCTAAGTCCCAATGTGGTGGTATTTGGAGATGGGGCCTTTTGGAGGTAGGGTAGATGGGGTCATGAGGGTGGGCCCTGGTCCAAAGGGATTAGTGTCCTTAAAAGAAGAGACACCAGAGAGCTTGCTCTGATTCTCTCTGTGAACATACAAAGAAGAGGTCATGTGAGTACACAGCAAGATGGCCTCAGATTGAAACCTGTGTTACTGACACCTTGATCTTGGAGTTACCACAGATTTTGCAGATCTGTGGGAAATAAATGTCTGTTTTGTAATCCACTCAGTCTATGGTATTTGTTTTGGCAGCCTAAGCTGATAAAACAGCATTCTAAGCTAGTTCTAAGCTATAGTATTGCATCATATACTAAACAAAACTAAATATTGAAATGCAAATTAAAATTGAGATATTACATGTATTTCAACAAAATGGAAAGGGTGATAAGAATTCAGAACTGTTTATTTCACGGTATCTCTCCATAGCACTTAGCTTCCCTGTCAGAATTTGCAAAGCCTACTGTTTGGACTACCCAGAATTTCCACATTAAAAATAAGCTATGTTTTTATTGCAAAACTAAGTGCTTTATGGAAAGACTGAATGTACATGTGGGAAACATTTTGCGAAAATATGTTTCCAACCTCAGTGATAGAATTGGAAAACATAATTAAAGTGATTGTTAAATGCTAAAATAATTTATCACTTTTATGCTGTGTTTTAAAAAGTGTTATTCGCAATGGAGCTGTGTTTTTGTTACATGTTGCATAAATAAGCTGTTTCTTGTTTTTCGCTGGAATCTAAGTATGCTCCTAATTTCAGATGCATTCATAACACTTAATAAAGGCAATTACTGTATTTCAATACTGAGAAGATTTGGTTATTGTATGGGAGGAAAAGTGATGTATGGGGAGTGAAAAGGGATCATTCTGTTCTCAGTTATGAAAGCGAAGGACATTATGTGTGAATGTGTCTGTTTATTTGCGAAGCATCATGGTTTTGTTTTGTTTTCCATAATGTATTAATGTAAAGAATGATCTCCTATCACTTTGGTATGAATGGGTTTTCTGGAACAAGCCAATCATATCTTTGGGCATATGTAGACCCTCCTCCTGGTCATACTTCTGAATCTATTTGTTCATGGGTTCTGCTCCTGTAAAATCATAATATAAAAACATTAATTCATAGACTGATTGTGATGATAAAATGAGATAATTGTAAACTCCTTTAACAATGCAAAAAATAAGGCAGGATTTCCAGCAATGATAGAAGATGTTGGCAAATCTTCTAAAAAAAAGCAAGTATAAAATTGTACAATATCGTTGAAAACAACCATGTCAGGACACAAAAAGTTGATCAAAGGCAAAAACAAATTGTGAAACATTTATTTATGAAAAACTGCTAGAACTTCCGCTAAAATTGGTAAGATTCTATGGCCTGGGGCTGTTCCCTTTTCTGCCCCCCACCCCTGCACCTCACTCTCAGTATTATCAGCACAATAGTTTAACCAGGGTATAGATGGCCAAAGGAAACTAGCAACTTTGCTGACAAAGGAGGCTGACTTGATTGATTTTGAACAGAGTAAAAAACCACACCCTGTGGCATAGTAAGTAAAAGTAGCAAACTAAGTCGGAAGTAAGGGTGGAAAATCAAAGCTCTGCTAGCCTGAGGTTGTGGACTTGATTGGGGGAAGTGGCAGTCAAGCTGGACTTTTCAAAGGGAGAGCCTGGAAATGAAAGAGCCCTGGAAGCTAAGCTCCCCATACATTCTTGGCTGACTAGAAAACAGTAGGCATGCACAGAGAAGACTGAACTGGATCAGAAAGTAAAAGTTAAGGCAGGTTTGAAACTGTTCAACCCCACCCCCATCCCCAGATCTGTCAGCACAGAGTAGAAGCCTTAGGGACACAGGAGCCTGAGCACAGCTTCTGTCCAATCGTTGAGTGACCAGTGAGCCATGCAGACACAGGGAAATCAAACTTACGATAAGAAGGAGAGAAAAATTAAGAGAAAGATTTAATAACACTTTTGTTGCTTTTAGATTTATTTTTATTGATATAATTTTGATTCTATTGCTGGAAATAAATAATGTGATTTTTTTTTCACTAATAGGTTTCTGAAGGTGTTCAGGTGAACTACAAAGGAAGATTAGTGTCTGCCTTTGGAATAATTTAACTTCTTATGCCCCAAGCAAATATGTAGGGATCAGGAAATCAAACTAATAAAAACAAAGTTAATCTTACTTATTTTTACAATGATTGACCTGAATCCTTGTGAATCTAAGATACATGAAAATTAGGATAGTTAAGTAGTGAACTGTATACTACTTTGTATGTTGTTAAAATTTGGTGATATTGGTTAGCCAAAGAGTTCATTAGAGTTTTTCCATAAGATTTTACAGAAAATCCCGAACAAACTTTTTGGCCAACCCGATATTTTGTGACTGACTAAATAGCTTATTAGAGCAACGAGGTCATCAGGGCTAGACCATCATTCGCTATGTGGGTCAGGTTAGTTTTGCTATGTCATGTTCATAGATGTGACCCAATCCCAACCATATCCTTTCTTCCAAGGATAATATTACTGATATCAAAAGAATCTCAATATTAAAATGGTTATAGATCTTTCTGATGAAAGATTATCTGTAGCATTTGTAGAGCAATATTTTCCCAGACAACCTGCATTATATACATTCACAAAGAAGTATAAACATATTTATATTGAGTCAGTAAGTCCTCATAATCAGTATCTTACGTTTAATTGTGTATGCAAATGTAGTATTTCTTATGTGAGTGAAGATTCTCCTGAAATGTTGGCCTCTGCCTCAATCTCTTTTAGGCAGTTTGATCTGTATTTCATAGCTCCAAGGGAAGCATTTGGCAGGGTACACAGTAGAATTAGCTCCCTTCCAGTAGCTTGCACTCTTAGGAGAACTTAGAGGCTTTTCTAAGGGAGTAAAAGAAACAGGGTTTCAGATGGAATCAGCTGATGATGGAAGAAGGATTTTCTCCAGATTAAATGGAGACTTCCTTGGCCTGAGAAAAGAAACCAGGGAAAGGTTTTCGGGTCTAGAGGTAATAGGAAACGAGAATTTGCTTCATAGCAGTTCTGTGGACAGTCATCTGGGAATACAGGCACTAAGATTATACTGAGAAATGATTACAAATTACTTCAGGCCATAGGCATAGAGGTTCAAAACTCAACAAAAATTTCCATTTACAAATAATTTTACCAAAATGATAGAGAGCCACCAGACCTAAAGGGAACGTATGTGCAGGATGTTTGGTGACCTATGGAAATAGGTAACTAAAAACCACAGCCACCTCTGCCATGGGACACTGGTAACTTATAGGGTCTTGGAACCCTATAAGGGTTCCGAGGGCAAAAGAGAAAAGAGGACAAAACCATTACTGAGCTCGACTATAAGGCTGTCCCAAGAGAATGGGAGTTCAATGTAAAAACTTAATAAAGTTATAAAAAAATAATTAAATGATATTTCTTTCACAACAGAGCTTATGGACTGAGATTTATGCCTGTTATGTATTTTTTTAAGTTCTGATTTGATCATGGTTAATTTATTAAATTACAAACTATCAACTATACAAATTTCATGTAAATATCTAGTGATAAAACGCCTTAGATTAAACGTATATTTGTTCCTCTTTCTACCTGTGACGTTGGAGGTGATCAGTTCTTTCCTGTTAGAAAATAAGAGTTAATAGCATTTTAAAAGCACTAAAACAAAAGGGACTCACTGTTATGATGTTTCCAAGACAGATTAAAATCTGATAAAGTGGAGAGAGTCCTTTCCTTAGAGCAATCAATTTAGCAAAACGGAAAAGAAACAGGACAATTTGGATATGATCAAATGTGTTCTTCACCTTCTGAATATTTGGACAGATGGAGGGAAAATTAACATGAAAAGAGTGGATACTCCTAGGACAAAAATGCTTTCAGTCAGGCATAAATTCATAAACCTCTAAAAATTTGAAGATGAATTCACTTCATTACTCTTATCAAATAATTAGAAACAGTACAGTGCTCTCTAGGAGAGAACTAATTTTTTTTAAAGGAAGACACTCAGGTACAATCATATCAATTGACACAAAATAAGTATTTTATAGGAGCAAATTTTGTACTGAGCCACCAAAGCTAAGTTTCCATATGGCATTTTATTATGGTGTGCAGATGTCCTCTGGTAGTAACAATAAAATTCAGGAGCTACACTTGCCACTACTGTATTAGTGAAGACCTTATTACCGCTCACAGAGACTATTTTAATAGGCTTCTGATTGCTTACCTCTGGTCTCTTCTAAAACAAAAAACACTTTTCACCCTATTGTCTGAGAATGTGTTAAGAAGCTTATCATAGTTCTGATACTGGCCCTGCCCTGCATGAAACCCCCCCCTTAGCTACTAAATAAAGGACTTGTTTTCTAGTTTGATATTCAAGGATCACTAATTTAATCAGTGTAAGCATGATTTACTATTAAGCACTATAAAATGTAATTTAAGACCTATTAACCTTATTAATGTTATACTAATACATAATAATAAATTTTAGAAGAGTGATAGTGTCACATGAAAACCATATTACACAAAGATCGAAAGAATGGGTTCTTTAACAAAACACAGAAGAATATAAATCCTAACTCTATAGAAATTAGCTGAGTGACATTCAGTTGTGGGCTAGTAAAGCAGCCCTCTGAAAAGAGAGAGCTCTGACTTGTAGCATTTGCCAGTTTCTGTGGTGTAAATACTCCCACCGTGGCCATTTCAAAACTACCAACAGTTTAACAACCCCCTCACAAAATTTAACAATTGGCTCTCATAAACCGGTTCAAGCTCACTCAAGCACAGACCAATCTGGTGGATATTCCTAGGACAAAATTTGTCAAAATTTATTTTTCTTCTTAATAGTTAATTTTATTATTTGTAAAATGGGCCTAATAATTCCTATATTGTAGTGTTGTGCAGTGGTTTAAAATGAGATAATATATTACAAATTACAAATTACTCCATTACTGTGTTCTATAAATAGAACAACAAAGCCTGGATGACAGCACACTGTTTACAATATGGTTTATTGAATATTTTAATCTCACTGTTGAAATCAGCTACTCAGAAAAGAAAGCTTGCTTTAAAAATATTACTGTTCAAGAACAATTGCACCCAAGAGCTCTGATGGAGATATACAATGAGATTTCATGTCTGCCAACACAACATCCATTCTGCAGCCCAGAATGGGTGAAGGTGTGATTTTGAATTTTTAAATCTTATTATTTAAGAAATACATTTTGTAAGGCTAATGCTGCCATAGATAGTGATTCCTCTGATGGATCTGGGCAAAGTATCTTGAAAACCTTTTGGAAAGAATTCACCATCCTAGATGTCATTAAGAACATTCATGATTCATGAGGTCAAAAATATTAACATTAACAGGAGTTTGGAAGTTGATTCCAGTCCTCATGGACGACTTTAAAGGGTTCAAGACTTTAGTGGAGGAAGTAACTCTGGGTGTGGTAGAAATAACAAGAGAACTAGAATTAGAAGTGGAGCCTGAAGATGTGACTAAATTGCTGCAGTCTCGTGATAAACTTTAACAGATGAGGAGTTGCTTCTTACAGATAGCAAAGAAAGTGATTTCTTGAGATGGAGTCTACTCCTGGTGAAGATGCTGGAAAGACTGTTGAAATGACAACAAAAGACATAGAATAGTGTAGAAATTTAATTGATAAAGCAGCATCAAGGTTAGAGACAGTTGACTCCAATTTTGAAAGAAGTTCTACTGTGGATAAAATTTTATCAAGCAGTATTGAATGCTACAGAGAAAGTGTTCATGAAAGGAAGAGCCAATTGATGCAGCAAGCTTCATTACTGCCTTATTTTAAGAAATTGCCAAAGTCACCCCAGCCTGCAGCACCCACCACCCTAAGTAGTCAGCAGCCAATCAACATCATACCCTCCACCAGCATACCCTCCACCAGCAAAAAAAAATTCAACTCACCGAAGGTTCACATGATGGTTAGCAGTTTTTAACAATAAAGTATTAATTAAGTTATGTATGTTGTTTTTCTTATAGACATAATGCTATTGCACACTTACTGGACTACAGAAATATTCTGTAAGCATAATTTTATATGCACTGAGAAACCAAAAAATTTATGTGAGTCACTTTATTGCAATACTCACTATTGCAGTGGTCTGGAACTTCAGATTTGCATTTCTAACTCTGACTTAAACATTAATAACTTTCTCTTTGCCCCTTAACTTCTAGTATTTCCTCTAGCTTCTTACATTCTAGTAACAACTTAACTTCTAAAAGAGGAAAACTGTGTTTTCAAAGATTTCCGGTCTGTTTGTTTAAATGAAACCATTTTTCTATTTGTATAATTTCTCAAGCAAGACCCACCACCCTATGGTGCAATCAGGGGCCAAGGTGCAGAACAAACTAACTGGCCTGCAAGTCAAAAAAGCTTGTGACCTTGGTCTCATTAGCAGTAATCTGCCCTGAGCAAGTTATTGGCTCAGTACAAACTGATGCTGAGTAAGGCAAGATAATGTGTGCTACTCTGATATTAAAATAATTATTTTGCTTAAGGTTTCAGGCAATACCTGATGTCATTAATCTTGGACGTTTTTCTGAGGGTGTACATGATTACATCTATTATGTTTACAAGATAGAAGATTATTATAGAAATACTAGAGATCTTTGATTCAAAACGTTTTTGAGGGTAAAACTGTAATAGCATTGATAGCATTGATTGTATTTATAATTTCAATTTCTTATTAATAGAAAAACATTACATAATCTCTTCTAAGGATAAATAACTGACAAAATGGTGCCCTATATTTTTTTAAAAATGAGAATAACAGCTTAAAATAAGTTTTTATATGAAGTGTCAGTATTTTTCTTTAGTTTTTAAAATTCTAAAGTGTTTCATACATAGAATAATAGTGTACAAAGAATGATATAATTTAAATCTTGGTAATTATCTTGTAATTATACAGATTATAAGAAGGAAACTGAAAATATCATACATTCATTCATTTGTTCAACATCTTTGAGAACTTCCTTTGTGCCAGGTTCTGTTTAAGAAATTGGGGATGTGTCAGGGAACTCAAAACAAAACAAAACTAAACTAAACTAAGCCTGTCATCAAGCCATTTATTTATTTTGTATCCTTCTTTTCTACCTCCTATGGGAATCTATTACCCTGTTATGGTGCTTATTATTCTCATGCATAGATTATATATAATCTATATATATACACACTTATACTTAAATTATTTTTTGTAGGATTTTACGTAGTTTGTTTTTTTCAATGTTATATCCTTGTAGTCTTTCTACATTGAAATAGGAAGCCTAGTTCATTCCATTTTAACTACTAAAACAATATTTAATTGTATAACTCTACTACAGTTTAGTTATCAATTTTCTTGTAAATGAAGGTGTTTTCAATTTACTGCAGTTACAAACAACGTCACAATGAATATTCTTTGTCATCTTGTAAGCATGTTACCATTATAATAATTGGATAAAGTAATTACCATTATAATTGCCATTAATTACCATTATAAGTTTTGGATAAAGTAGGAGGGTAAGAGGTTATGAACGTCTTTAACATTACAAGATAGTGTCAAATTGTTTTCTGCAATTGTGTTGCCAATTCCATTCCTACCAGCAGTGTCTTAGAGTTTCTATTGCTCCACATCCTCCCAATTTATAATATCAGTCGTCTCCAATTCCTTTCCTTTTCTGCTTTTTTTTGGTGTCCTTTGCCTGCATTTCCTTTTTTCTTTCTTCCCTTCCCTCCTTCCTTCCTTCCTTTCTTCCCTGCTTCTCTCCCTCTTTCCCTTTTTTCATTCTTTTGCTGTCTCGTAGATTTGAAATTGTATATCATTATCTGAATTAATATTTCTAAGATGATATATAAGGCTGAGTAAATTTTCTTGATTATTGTTCTTTTTTTTTCCTCTAGAAAGACTGTCAATATTCTTTTAATTACTTTTCTACTAGATTTATTCTGTTCAATTTGTAGGACTTTTTAATTGCTTTAATACTGATAGATTTATATTTACCAGGAATGTAGTTATAAATATACCAGCTACAATCACAGAATCATTTGCCAAGTAAGGATGGAAAGTGTTATGAGTATTTTCCCCTGTGCCCAATAGGAATCTATTTATGTATCTTTTAAGAAATTTTCTTTACTTTTCCTTTCCCACTACCCTGATAATGATGGCATATATGCTATCATTTAGCATAATATATGGTAATAATAATGAACCTTATATTTTACTATGTATATTATAAAATATCAAAGAAGGAGAAAGAAAGCACAAGGAAGTTAATTCTTCTGAGGAACTAGATCTAGTAAATAAGAAAACTTAGGTTATCTGGCCTCAGAGTGTGGACGTTTGCCTATTTTGGCACCCCCCTTTGAAATTCTTGTGAAAAGTCATGTGAAAATACCTTAGCCTTGCAACTCAGCTTTTCAGACAGCCTAACTAAAATCCTAAAACACACACAAGAGTAAAAAGTCCCAAGTCTCATACTCCCCTCTATTGGACTTAGCTCTTCTTCATATAATATCACAGAAAATTTTCACTTTATTTTAGGTAGCCTAATGCATTATATTTGTCCAGCTCTTCTAATTATTCTCAGTGAGAAAGCTGTCTGAATTTCTTAATATTCATAAGGGTGGGAGACCATAGTCAATCTTTGAACACCTACATGTTCTTATCAATTTATTTTTAGTAGCATAGGATTTGTTATTTCTCAGTCAAAATAATCAATGCAACATCATTATTATCATTTCTAAATTAGTTTGCAACTCAAAGATATAAAATATATACATTGACTATTTAAATAAGAATATTAAGTTTCTGAAATGTTATTTATGAAATAGATGGCATTTCATTTGCCTTTGCAAAACGTGTTCATATTGCTTATTAGTCATAATGTAGAAAAATCTTTATCATGCCTAATGAAAAAATGAATAAATAAGTAAACCTAAAGCAGAGGATGTTTCTAAACATAACTCTTTAAATTACTCAAATGTAATGCATCATTCTACCAATCAAAGATAATGCATCATTCTACTAACAATACAGATAGTAGACAGTTTTAAATATTTTACTCAAATTTAGCATGTGTCAAGATCTCAAAATAGTACATGTATATAATAACAAAAACCAGTTAACAAAATAGAAATTTTAATCAATGAATTATTCTGTCAATGATCTAAATTCATTTTTGTGAATATTTGATTAAAAGTCTAGATTAGCTTTACCAATAACCTCAGGTTATTTGGTAATTATGCTTAGGTTCTGTGATAGTTTATTCTATGCTTGTCATAAATTATGCATAAAACTTTTATTGACATTAATTCCTTTTACTAAGATTATCTTCTCTGTGGTCTGCCCATTAGTTTTGATGAGCAAATTTATAATTTAACTTTCAGATTAGAGCCTTCATTCTGGAACAAGTATATAGGTTAGAAAATCACAAATTTGTATTTGCGTTCTGGTAGACTTAAAATCATTAAAATAATCAAACTTTAGGCAGTTAGTATATATCTCTAAGTCATTTAAGCAGAATACCATGAAATTGCATTTCTACTACTTTGAAATGCAACAGTCCTTTAGAACTGATGTAAACAATATAAAAAGTACAAAGTCTAATTAACTCATTTCTGACATTAGCTTACTCAGTGTTCAGAGCTATCACTTATTCTGATGAAAAAGAAACTTTGAGTAATAATGAAGCATTTTGCTCTCATAATCACAAATACAATTCCCAGGATTGTACCATTTATAGCCAAGGCAATTGGTTTTTGTATTATGATTATGATATGAAATGTGACTCATAGCTGAATACAATGGTCAAATTCTTTTTAGTTGATATATAATCTCAGATTCTCATAATTGATCTGGGTTTTATAGATTATGCAATCCCTTCATGTTTTAAATGAAAAACACAGATTACAGGAACAGGCACTCATAGGTGTCTATCAATATCCACTCTTTTTTTCGTAATAATATAACACCAGTTTAATTTGGATGCCCATATGTCTCATTAAAAATGTTCATATCCTCACAGTACCTTGTTGATTATGGATATCACAATAATCACTAGTGATATGTGAACAGACATCTACTAGATAGCGTTTCCTGGATTGTTTTCTTCATAAAAAGAATAGACTCAACTGTTTCACATTTTGTGTTTACCTTCCTCTTGCCTAAAGGACATACATGATAACAGGAAATGAAGCAGCTGTCTTTCAAGCAGGAGGATGAAACTCACATGCAAAGGATGCTGGATTATAAAAGTACTTAATGACCATTTGAGTAGTTGCATCCTGGACTGTTTATCTCTGATCATATTCTGTTTATAAGAAAAATACAAACCTATTTGAAAAGCCACTATAGTCAACTTTCTTTTTAGTGCCATCAAATTTACTTTTAACTGATATAGTCATAACTAGTACACTGGCATTGGCAGAACTTGAACTCAGTACTCAAGTCTTTTTTTAGTTTATTTTAATTTATTTATTTTTGGCTGCATTGGGTCTTTGTTGCTGTGTCTGGGCTTTCTCTAGTTGTGGCAAGCGAGGGCTACTCTTGGTTGAGGTGCGTGGGCTTCTCATTGCAGTGGCTTCTCTTGTTACTGAGCACGGGCTCTGGGTGCGTGGGCTTCAGTAGTTGTGGCACATGGGCTCGGTAGTTGTGGCTCGCAGGCTCCAGAGCACAGGCTCAGTAGTTGTAGCGCATGGGCTTAGTTACTCTGCGGCATGTGGGATCTTCCCGGACCAGGGATTGAACCCATGCCCCTTGAACTGGCAGGCAGATTCTTAACCACTGCACCACCAGGGAAGTCCCTCAACACTCAAGTCTTAATAGAATATTTTTTTCACTGAACTATGCTGTCTATAAGCATTCTGTTTCAGTGGTCACACTTTTACATACCATTGATGCTAAAAACTAAAAGGACTAAAGCAGAAATCCTTATGAAACAAAATTCAATTTTAATTTTGGAATCATTGCTCCTATATACTTTTTGAAAAAGATGGCAGAATAGAAGAACTAGAACTTTTTTCTGTTTTTTTATTAAAGTATAGTTAATTTACAACGTTGTGTTAGTTTCTGGAGTACAGCAAAGTGATTCATTGTATATATACATATATATATATATTTACACACACACATATATATTTCCATATATATGGGAAAATGAACAGCAGCAAATAAATCAGTGATGGTGAATGGAAAAAAAGTCATATATATATATAT